>NC_133751.1:93166803-93766803 GCF_036562045.2 Rhinolophus sinicus
GCTCTCATTGGGCTGAAATCAAGGTATAAGTTGCACTGTATTCTTTTCTGGACAATCCATTTTCTTGCGTTTTCCATTTTCTAGAGGAGTTGCCCACATAGCCAAATTTCATCTTCAAATTCAACAATGGCTGTTGAGTCTTTGTCATATCACATCACTCTGACATTCACTCTTAAGGACCATTTTTAAGGACCCCTGTGAGTATATTGGACTCACCCAGATAATCCAGGATAACCTCCTGTTTTAAGGTCAGCACAGTATCAACTTTCATTCTGTCTGATACCTTAATTCCCATTTATCATGTAATATGACATAGTTATAGGTTTTAGGAATTAGGAAGTGGGTGTCTTTCTGCCTACCATGGTGGAAAAACTGCCAAATTAAGAAGTCTCTATTACACATTGTTTGAAGCTTGAAGAAGATAGTAAATATAGTAGAGTCCTAACACTTAAAACACATTTCTGTATTTCAAAAGGGCTTTCAAATTGATTGAAATATGTTAATTATGATTAGAGGCAAAATATGTTAAGATACGAGTATACTGAGGGTCTACTATGTCTTCAGAATCACATTACCTACTTAAGGGGAGCAAAAGTTGTTCAGAAATGACCCAATCCTCATCTTCACTTTCTAGAACCCACAAAAGTAATATATTTCTCCAGTTATCTATTGAGGTCCAATACGAAAAGAGTAGTAGGACTATTACTCACATAAGTAAAGTTAAATATTTCCTAGTAATCTGATATCATTTCAACTGTTGACTTACTTACTATAACAGAATTTTTTTTTAAGTAAGAAAATTAAATAATACTTTCCCATCAAGTCATCGTATTGAATTAGGGATTATATGGAAAGTTAAATAATTATAAGATACATTTTTAAAAATAGTTTTACAAAGCAAGTGAAAAGAAACTACCATGTACTACACAATTAATGATGACATACATAACATAGAAAATGTTTTAAATGTTCACAAAAATAAGTAATCACTGTAGTCCCCAAAGATTTAAATTTAGAGTTCGCATTTTAGTCCCTTTCCTTCTGTGCACCCTCCACAGTATCACAGCGCCCACACCCTATGCCCTTTCTGTGGTCTAGGTCTGCCCAAGTACCAGGAAATACTCTAGATTGTAAGAAAAGTTTCTCCCTTATATTTAAAAGACCCTAATCCTCCTCCAAAGTACTTAAGACATTTTTTTTAAGCAGTCAAATTAATTTAACTATTACAGATGATAACAGAGAGATAATCTTCTAAACATAATTTAATGTAAAAGGATTAATCTAAGTGAAACCACAAATGCTGGAATTTCCAACACTGTAAGATAAAGGCACAAAAGGGGTTCTGTGGTGAAGAAAATCATTTTGAGGCTGCCGTGTTGGGGAGCCAGCCCTTTTCTGAACTATTCCTGATGTTAGCTTCTTTGTTTCCTCTATCTCTGAACCTATAACCAAAAAACTTTTGAAAGGTTTTTGGACAATGGCAACAGAAATTCTAACAGTTCAGGTTACAGAGAAGATGAGAAAAATGTGCATTTGCTTTTCAATATGTTTGTGCAACATATGGGAAAACATCAACCATTTCAATATGTGTTACCCGGTGGTCTTCCCTCTTTACTAATTCTAGAGATGAAGACATTCTGAATTCAGATTGACTTTTAAAATATTTAATAATAGAGTCATCCTGACCTATTTAACTAAATTTTGAACTCATTTCTTTTCAGTTGCTTGCTAGTAGTTTTACTTGTATTTATTGCCATTTTATAATGTTTCAATAATTGAACTTATCCTTTGCAACTTTTATTTGGGAAAATATAGAAAGCATAAACTTTGGAGTCAATTTGTATGTTAAAGGTTAAGTAGACGTCAGTCTCCTTTTTCCTATTGTTTCTAATATCTTCCAGTTATCCCTTCTTCTTCATTCCTAGCACTGTACTGTAACCAGGTTCACTTCAAACTGAATTATTGAACTAGTCTAATGTCAGTCTCTCTCTCATGTGATTTGTGCTATCCAACCAAAAATCCATGAAAACTCTCATTGTCTTTAGTACAAAGTCAGATTATGTCACTGAAACTCACTTCCAGAGTCAACCAACATCTCTTCACCTTAGCTTTGGTCAAACCCTCTATTCTCATACCAACTATCTTGACTGAAAGTTCAATGATAATCAAACATCTCGATGTTTCAGAACACACATAGCTCAAAGGCTCTCTCTAGCTTATTATATTCCCAAGTTCTAGTATTTTCTATTCCTTCTCAGTTCTCCTATTCTATTGTCTGTACAATTTATGTATCTGATAATAATTCAGGTCTTTCCTCTGATTAGCTTTTGATTTATGTTTTCAAACTCACACTATGATTAATGTTTCATGTTTGGGATTTGATCTTCCTAGTTCAGTATGCCATCTTTAAGGCAAATACCATTTTTAATATAATTTGCTTACGTATTGAATAAACAAGTGTCTAATTCTGCCCAGCTTCCGAGCTAGGCACTAAGATTATAAATTTCTGTAGAAAACATAAAACAGAGGTCAAGGATTAATTTGTTATATTTCCCAGACTTTCCAGTATAATACCTTAAAATTTAGGCTGTGTGTGTACATTTCAATATTAAGACAGGAAAAAAGTTCATATTATTTCAATTTATTAAAATTTTACATGTCAAGCCTTTATATAACTGCTAGATAATATTTAATTTCATTCAGTATATTTATTGAGTACCTACTAGGTCTACTACTGGTTCCTATGCTTAAGGAGTTTAGAACCTATGGGAAAATGGTAATTAACCAATAGATCATAAAAACTGGTGTCAAATGGAAGTATGATAAATACTCTGAAGAGGAGTGAGTGGCTTAGTCCATTCAAGTTTCTGTAACAAAAATACCATAGACTTAGGTGGCTTAAAAAAACAAACATATCTTTATCCTAGTTGTAAATGCTGGAAAGTGCAAGATCAAGTCACCAGCAGACTTGGTGTTTGGTGAGGGTCCGCTTCCTGGTTCATAGACAGTCACCTTCTTGCTGTATCCTTCCATGGGGAAAGGAGAGCTACAGAGCTTGCTGGGGTTTCTTTTATAAGGAAGCTAATCCCATACATGAGGGTTCCATTCTAAGGTTCCATTCTAATAAAGAGGGTCTTTCTTCTAAGAAAAATGAAAATCCATGGAGAGATGTGTGTGTGTTTGTGTAATTGTAGGGCTTGAGTGTGGATGAGTTCAACATTTGCAATTTTCAAAAAGATCCATTCTGGCTTCTTGGTTGGGGGCTAGAGTAGAGGCCACATCAATTGGAAAGTTCTAGCCACGGCTCCGTTTGGACCAAAGTAGTCTTGGCAGGGCTTCTTAAGAGTGAATGGATTTGAAAGGTGCTTAGGAGAAAAAATTGACCAGACTTGGGTATGGTTAGACATGGGTGTGACAAAAAAGGAAGTGTTAGGGTGACTTGAAGATTTCTACCTTTGTTGTGGATAGATGGTGATGCCATTTTGTGTTTTAACAGGAAATCATATGTTTGGTTTTGGGTATTGTTGAGTGTAGAATGTCAAATCCAATTAGCAATGTCGAACAAGTTAGTGAGAAAAATATCTCTTTGTAACTAATAAGAGAGTTATTTTCTGATGATATATATTTGAGGGTCATTGTTTATAGGTAGAACCTCATGCCATATTGTTGCAATGGGACTGGAGACAGAGTATAAAATAAGAAGAAAAACTGTCACTGCTACGACTGCCTTGGCAGTAATAAGCGATGTCAAAATAGTTCTGTTTTAGAAAAAATATGAATCAGAAAATATTGTTATTTTAAAGTAATTTTATTATGTGTTGTTGTATTATTTTATATTATTATGTTAAAACAAGCTATAATGTGAGAGTTTTACCTTCCAGATAAACAAATATATCTCTTAGGTTGGTAAGGAAGGGAGGAGTCTCCAAGTATCCATTTCATGTCCTTAGTTATTTTTACCTTAAAATGGTAAACAATCACATTTTCTCTATGACTACAAAGAAACATCTGCTTTCCAGATCTATTTATTAAAGCTTGTTATTGGAATATTTTAGGACATTTACTTGTTAAATTAAGTCAAGTAATACCTTTTCACTACTTTGACTTGATTTTTATAGAAATTTTGAAGGTTGTTCAGTTAACTCCTTTTGACTTAATATTCAATTCCCATTTAATCCTACCTACATGTTTGAATTCTTCTTTTTTTACATAACATCCCTAATAAGTATCCATTCTCAAACCACTTTTAGGGGAGACATTATTAACTTTAAGAAGCATACTTGTTGCTGTATATTAAATATAATTAGAGATCATAGAATTTTAATTAGGCAGGAAATAAAATTCCCAAGTGGCATTGTCTAAAAACCAACAAAAAGTGGTATTAAGTTGACATTACTGTCATTTTATATGCTGCAGAAATAATTTTATGCATTTAATTATGAATAATGGAGGCATTGTGTGTCTATTGATACATAATGTCTAAAGAAGGCTTATCATAGTTTTTTAATGGAATATTCCAGAGAGATAGTTGTTTCTTCTTTATGATATTAAAATATTTCCCCACATTTCTGTGGTTGGATCATTCAACTGTATCACTGACAGTATTTCCAAAAGACATTGAATTCTATCAAGAAAAATGTGAGGCTTTTTACTTTTAACAGATTTTCAAATTACATGGTTATAAATTAGCATCATTTTAAGCCTTGTCATTTGGTCTAAGAAGCTATCTTGGAGCAGGAGCCTCGTTTATTTCAGCAGAGCATAACAGTTGCAGTGATTCAAATATTGCATGAGGACTAGTAAATACTAATCTTTGCGTCTCAAATTCCCATTAACCACATGAATGATTCTCAGTGCTGAGACTGAAGGATTTAGTTACTTTGTTGTAATAACCAAAATAGTTTCAATGTTTGAATGTGTAATATTCTCATAAAATCACATGTTTGTGTATGCATATTTATTTTGCTATTTACCTATGGCATTCCAAACAATGAAAAACGCAAATGAAGGAAATGCAATGGTATTCAGTATTGCCAGGAACATGCATTAATACATTTACACCAGATTTGTTTAATACAAATCTCATTGCAATGTTATAAAAACAAAAGGTTGTATGCCAAAAAGCATTTTCCACAAAGTAAACCAGTGAAAACAAACAAATCGAAAAGAAAAAAGAGCGATTAGGTCAATAAGATCTCTGGATACTAAAGAGTAAACAAATGAGCTTTCTAATTTTGCATGATTGATTTGTTGCAATTCATCATTTGTTTTAATATAAATGACAAAAAATGCTTGTGTGTGTGTGTGTGTGTGTGTGTGTGTGTTTAACCTGCTGTAGAATATAAAAAATTGAACTACGTTTCTATTTTATGATAGAAAGACCCACATAATCTAATCTACCCCATCATCAACCAAAAATACAAAAATGAACCATGCACCTTCATATTTAGAGCACTGTTCTTGCATTTTGGAGAGTAAAATGTATTTTCAGTTTGGTCAGCATTCACATATCCCATGTTTCCTAACCATGTGTAGTGGAGCCCCATTATTTTATTCACATGTAAATGTGAATGTCTTCCATGCCTGCCCGCCAACCACTGGCTTTCCTGTCATGCTTCAAGGGCAGCTCATAAATTCTCAACTCAGTGTCTGTGTCTTGAGAGGTTGAAGACAGCCTAGGAAAGTGAAGCTTAGGGCTCCCTTTTGCCCCCAAATGCCTTACTTTGTAGTGTCTGTCCCATTAGGTTTGTAACATACAACTATAGTCCCTTCAAATTGTCTTACACATTCATATCCTCTCTGAATTTGAAAAATATGGATTTATGTGGAGGACTTAACTTTGCTCCTCACTGTTCCTCTTTTAAAAAAATCGATTCTTAGGGACAGAAAAGAGGTTCTCTTTTCATTTTCATTCCCTATATTATGGTCTCCTTTCTTCTTGACTCCAGCTAAAAGTGGGTAAGTGTCTTCTCTTTAAACTAGCGAAATTATTCTAAAGAAAGTTTCCCAGGTTTGTCTCCTGGTCTGTTGAAGAAGATAAAGAAGTGTCGCAAGTTTTCTCACCAAGAAGCAAAGATGGTTTACCAGATTAATTGCTTGTTGAGAATTAGAGTAGCCACCCTCACCTATTCTAAGTTTCACAGGTCTATTTTGGAGCAAGAATTTGCAGCAAACACAATTGAATGGGAGAAATTAAACAGCATCAACCCACTTGCACATGACATAATAGCCCCTGTTTTATTTGTTTTGCTGTGTTTTCTTTTGACATACGGCAGGCTATTTGGGTGAAAACCACTCAATTACTCTACATTGAGCCCCTGTATGTCAGATTTCTATCAAAAGAAGCCTGACAATTTTTTAGTAAATCGGGGACTAGATAGATATCCAGGACACAACAAAGACAAAACTTCTACTGCATCTAGTGATAGTATTTGTGAGCTAGAACATACCACACAGCCTTACATTCAAGCAATTTAATGAAAATGGGTATTTGCATTAAATTGGCACAGCATTCTTCCAGGGGCTCTGTCAGGAGTTTATGAAAGGCCAGATTGAAAACAGGAGATGACTTAATCTTGTATGGGAGCAAGTTAGTCATCTCTGAATTTTAGGGAACATTTCGCTATTTAATATAGTTGGTATGTGTTTTACTGAAAAATGCAAATTCCCTTGTCCTTGTTTTATAGCCTTTGGTTTGAGGATTGATAACATTTCTATCAATGTCACTAGTCCTTTTGCTGAGTTGATCTGTCCAAAAGGACCTTGCTATTCTCAATGTCACTGCAATTCTCTTTTTGTCATTGAAATAATTGATATGTCATTGAAATGTAGATGAATTGAATGTATAAGAAAGGAAGAATTTTCTTTTTCTGTATATTGCTAGGCAATTACAAAGCTGATTTTTTGAAATAATCACCATTAGGTTTCATGCAAGTTATGCATGGAAATTTCCTGAGGATTCAAAGGAAAATGCATTTCATTGTGTAGAAGAAGTCATACATCCCAATTCAAACAACTACAGGATAAAATTTCTGTCATAGTTTTGATAATTTGTTAGAGTGCAAAATGGGTAAAAATATGTTCATTCATACACTTTTGAAAACTGGGTTTTAAAAAATATTCTAGATATATCCTAGGATTTTAGAATTATAACTGCAAAAGGTTATTAAATTGAATGTACTTATTTTACAAATTTAAACCCTTGTAAGTAGAAAAAACTACCCAAGTCCCTAAGTCAGTGAATAGACAACAATTGAGTTCTTGTGAATTGTAAAGGAGTTAGTGGTATGGACTTTAAATTACAAACTCCTAAATTCAAAATCTGTGTCCAGCTGTTACTACATGTAAATAAACCATCGTCTCTAAGAAACTTTCGTTTCTTTGCAGAATTGTTGTGGAAATCAAATGATATATGTATTCAGGTAACAGAAAATATATGATACATGGTACCATTTTTAAAAAAATACATCTGATACTTAGAAAGCACTGTGCTATTAAGTTTATTTATGTTCTTTTTGACTCTAACAACACTCCGTACAAGGCAAGTATCACGGTACCCAATTCATGACATAGTTGAGTCTCAGTTATGACATACAAGCACTTGCCACAAGGTTACAAAGATAGTGACAGAGCCAGCCTTTTGAACCCATGTGTAACTCTTCTCTGTGCCTTACTGACCTACGGCATAGGAGCTCTTAAAGCATATTTTTCTCCCTTTCTGTTCAATTCTTTCTGCTACATATATGCTAATAATGTTAATTTTAAAGATTTTATGTTTTTTTAAATTTAAAAAATGATTCTAAAAAATTGTACTTACATAAATTCTTTTAATTAGAAGATACAACTAGTTACCCTGTCTAAGTTCCTGGCATTTGCAATGATCTAGGGGAATTTAATTTTAATAAATGTACTTTTCGAAATTTTCTCTGAGACTTCATTCGGACTAACGCAAAAAGTTTGGCATGAATTTTATGATTGGTGGCATAGTTTAAGAGAGAAAATTAGAGAATAAAAGCCATGAAATAAATATGGAATTCTAAAGAAACTACACACACACACAAAACTTATTTTTCAGTAAAAAAAATTATATATTTTATATATATATATATAAAAACCACACACACACACACTCATATATGTCTTATGCTTAGGGAAATGAATTGATAAAATAATCAATGTTAAAAGTATTGACAAAATATGTATGTAAAATAAAATTATCCAAATAGAAAATTGTCAGAAAATATTGTCATGCTAGTAACTGGAAGTTTTTATTATTATTTCTCACAATAATTTCAACAGTAATCACTATGATTAAGTGTTTTTTAATTATTTAAATTATTTTTGTAAGAATCATTCACTATAGAATATATATACAGGAGCTTAAAAAAATTGAGCACCACCTCCTTCTAGTGGACATTTCAATAAAAACATTTCTATATTTCATATCACTTTCTCCAATATTTTTTGTATTGACAAACGTGACATATACATGATAAATAATGTCGACTTTTTTCATTAAACAAATTGTGATTGCATTGGCAAAATAATGAAGAAGGTAGAGAGATACATTGTTCCATGCTTGAAAATTTTTATGAAAGATTTCCAATTATTTAGTAGATACTAGCTTGAAACCTCTACAGTGTCATAAATATGCATGACCAGAGAAGTAATAGAACTTTATACCTTGGTGTTATTGGAGGAACAAGTTCTGTTTCAATTCAGTTAAAAATACATATCTTTTATGTACAAGCATTATGACATAAAATGAATAATATGTGTTCCCCATTTTTTAAGACCGTGTAAGTTTGGTATAGGAGATAGAAACAAATATACATAGATAGATTCGATAAAATATAGTTGAGCTTAGTATCTCCTTTGCTTTTTCTTCCAAGTTTTTAAATAATTTTGAAGTTGATACAAATGCTGTTCTTAGCTTTAAAACACCCTGGAATACCTTTGGAATTGTTACTTGAAAAAGTTCTGTTTTCTAAGTGCAACATAGAAAATAATTCACCTTCAACAAAGTGTAGTCACACCCACACACAACTATTCAGACTTTCCTATTTTATGGAGTATTTCATATGATTCAAGTAAAAACTATCAATTCTTTACTTCTTTCTATATACACTCAATTTCTTGCTAAAAATTAAAGAAGAGCTAATTTATGATACTTCAGATGTTTATATACAGAGGGTACCAAAAAAATGTATACCTATTTTAAGAAAGGAAAAAACTGTGTTAAAATTATACTGATGGTAACCATGTTGAGCCCCTGTTGTAATTGCAGATGTCAAACGTGACTCGTATTCATCTTTTGTTATCAGTATATATTGAGTCTTACAATTTTAATGCAATTTTTCTCTTTTCTTATGTGTATACATTTTTTGGCACCTCCTGAATGTAGTGTTAAATTTTATACATAAAGTATGCTTTTTTTAAATGGAGTTTTAAAATGCTTTTTAAGAAATTTGTTCATATTTAATTACAGTTTCATTTATTATGGGAAAAAAGGTCTAAGTAATGGTACACACACACACACACACACACACACACACATTAAATGGAGAAGAGTAAGGGGGAGTATTTGAATCTATTGTGACCATAACTCTTTATATTAAACCTAAATATTGTGTTTTCCCATTAGGTGCCTTTATGTGTCTTTTCCTTCTTGCCATTAAAAATTCTTTCAGGCAAATGATTGATGCCACTGATGCTGTAGACTACTTTGTCAAAATATTAAATCCCTCCAGAAAATTAAATATCAGACCACATGTCCCCAAATATATCAATAAGCAGAGAGTCAGAGTTTTCCTGGGCAGTATAGTCTGCCCCATAGTCTGAAGGAATACTAAATGATGTTTGTTTCTACAAGTCACAATTCTACCATGATCTTGGTAGAGTCTCTTCTCCTGGATGCATTTTACATGAAAAACGCAGTCTATATTTTCAATTATCTTAGAATAAATGCTATTGTGGCTTCTTTACAGACTAAAAGGTTGAGAATTCTACCAGTATGCACCAATTTATTTGAGAATGCATTTATGTATATAGATGTGTGTATATAGATGTGATATATATAGGGGGTGCCAAAAAAGGTACACACATGATTTGTATTCATCTTTAGTTATTGGTATATATTGGATATTACCATTTTATTATAGTTTTTTCCATTCTTAATATTTGTATATATTTCTGGCACCCTCTGAATATATCCTCAAATAATTGTGTATGTATACTGGATAATTTTTTAAATAATTTTTATATTATACATAATGTATTAGACTTTAATTACATTTTTTTGAAAACCCTCATAATGGGCAAGCTGATGTAAAGTACATAAATAACCATCATAATTTTTTTTCAAGCAACTAGATCAGGTCTACTGTCCATGAGGTGGAAATAATATGTTTTGTATTGTAAGATATATCCAACAAAGTGCCTTTAGCATTTTATGCATTTAATAAATTTTTGTTCACTTGAAATATTAAGGAGATACTGAAGTTCTTTACTTAGGAGCAAGAATCTCCAAATAATATGTTCTTTATATTTCAATTTTAATATGCTGAATATATATATATATATATATATATATATATATGACTTCCCAGAGAAGATGAGTGGTTAAAGCATAATGGTCCTATAGTAAAGGCTTTTCTGAATTTAGTGTAAAAATGAATCAACTAAAGATAAACTCTGAAAGCACATTCATCTTTGAAGGTAATGTCACCTTTAGATTGAAATGATAATTAACCTAGACCCAGCCTGAATTTATGGGTGATATTGACTCCTCCATTCCTTCACCAAGGTGTTTACTGAGTTCGCCTTCTGTTTAAAGCACTGCAGTAGGCAATAGAGATAAAAGGAAGATGAAATGGGGTTCATTTCCTTAGACATTAATGTACAAAGTCAGATGGAAGTAAATGATCAAAGTGATGAAAACAGGAATAATGGTTCTCAGATTCAGAGGAGGAAATGATCATTTCTGCTTTTAAGGCAGAATTCAGGAGAGAGATTTCAGAGAGATGATTTCTGGGTTATTTCTTGAAGGAGAAATAGTAACTTGCCAGTGGCAGGAACAGAGGAAGAGAGGACACCCAAGAAGGAGCAGTTGGCAAAGGCAGTGGCGTAAAAGGGTATGGTCTGTTTAGATTAATATAGAGAAATACTGTAAAAGGACAGCAGTAAATGAAGGGTCTTGAATGCCATTTGAAGAAGTTCCCATTGCATTCTAGCAATACAATTACCAGGAAGCGATTAAAATACAGAAATCAGTATTTATACCAAAACAATTATTCAATTATGATTTCTTCAAAGTAAAATTGCCTCAGATGAACTGAATTATAAGACAAGTAGGCAACATCTTGAATGCTTTGTTGTTATTTTTCTTATTGTTAACTTTATATCTTTGACCATGTTAGAGGTTATGATAAATTAAAGTATCTTTTATTCTCTTAATATGACAATGTGACTTCCTTTGAATGAGTTTCCAAAGGTAAATATAAGTTGTATGTTTCCACAAACAATATGATGTTGTGTAAGAGGAGAGAGGGAGGTCATCAGTCACCCCTCTACTTTCTTAGATATTTAAGGTACATTCAAGTTACCATCCTTTGGTCACAGCTCTGCAGATGGCCTCTGTGTGATCTCAGGTACCGACTGTGGAGTGAAACAGCCTCTGGGTTCACAATGCAGAGGACCAAATGAGACCACAGTGTTTTACAAAAAATCTGCTAAGGGGAAGGATTTATTTGAAACCACCTCAAATGTTTACTAGAAACCAACTTAAAAAAACTTTTGAATGGGGTTTGTATTGAGGATATGAAAGAATAGTTATTTTAACTTCTTTTCAATGTTGTTGCTTATATAGTCACTTCTTGTACACATATATCAGGATTAACAAAGGCACACTGTACATTTTTTCCATCATCTTTTACCTGAGTTTGATAAAACTAGATGTGTAAAGTAATTTGCGTGATTTGGCAAAAGCGGGTGGAGCACCTAGCTTACTCTGCCACCTTGTGGTTAAAATAGCAAATTGTCATTATACCAACAATTGAACACATAAGTATCTTTACCTCAGGGAAATAATTTCCAATGTTTCATAAATAGGAACATTGAAGAACAGTTGTTTCTAAAATTCATTCTAGATGAACATGCATATATTTAAGGCAATATAGTGCTTGCTTTGAATTGCTTAACTTTTGTTAAAAATAAATGACAGGAAAAAAAATTAAATCTTATAGTCCTGGGACACATTTACATACAAGAAACCATTATAATTAAATGCTGCAATTAGTAAGTGATCAGTTGTGGGGAGAGGAATAATGCTTTCCGAAGGTAACCACTCGTTTAGCATGCTTACTGAATGGCATCAGAAAGATGACACAGCAGCAGTTAAGATCAAAATTTACTTCGTTCAGTTAATGTCGTGAGACTATCTGAAATTCATATTTTCTCTTTAACACTGTGAATTGTGGTCTAGAGAATTTCATTCAATAACCAAGTGTCTCTCTCTCTCTAAACCAAGTGTTTTTTGCCTTGTACTTTAAATGAGAAAAAATTGATTTTAATCTTCTTATTCAAAAGCATTTTTTTTACAAATAGTCCTTTTTCTCAAAAAAGTGGCTCAGAGTCACCTTTAGGTTACTGCTTTCAAATTATTTCCCAGCTAAGAAACATTAGTTTCATGAAAATCAAATATTAGCAATAAACATATGTTAGCTTTCAATTCATTTGTTTGCTAATTGTTGTTTCCTCACATGGCTTAGTCACTATTCCAGTCCATAGCAATCTATATGCCACCCATGTAACTTCTTGTGTTTTGAATCCCTAATTAAAAAATAACATGTTTAGACTACATTTTGGTTTTCTATATTTATCTTAATTCTTTAATCTCTCTTAATCATAAACTCTTCCAGTTTCCTTCTTGTGGGAATATAATTGAATAAACTTTTGTTTACCTATTAAACACTTTCAATTGCTGAAGTAACAATACAGGATCCTCTATTTGTTTTGGCCTCTGTGCCTTGACACCCAGAGCCTGTGTTTCAATCACTGTGGCCCTTGAAATGGTACCTTAGACTCTACTTCTTACCATTACTTATCTTTTGAGAAGCAGGACATGATTCATATCAAACTACTCTTAGGTCATTATCCTTTGTCTTCACTGTATTTCAGAAGAGATCTCACAGCCTACAGCTAATACCAAACTGCAGACACACTTGACCGAATCCAGCTTCTTGCCTGTTTTCCCTCAGCGTGGGTGTATGCATCACGTGTGTTTCCCAAGGCTTTTAACTGAAAACTTATGGTCAACTCAGTTATTCTCAATAACCAGCTCCTTTTCTTTTTCCTGTAAGAGGAAGGTGGTGATGTATATAAGTTTGCTAGGACAATCCCAGGTTACACCTATTGTCCTAGCTTAATTATTAAAAAACAAAAACAAAACAAAACAAACCACTTTCACTGTCAACATTGTCCTTGTCTACACAATATATTATGTTACATTTAGTATATATCTACATCCAAGTGTGACTTCTTATGGTGAGAAAATGTTTCCGTCTCTATCAGTATTAGGTTTGGACATTGCCTTTCCCTCTGCCACAAGAATAACGGATGTCACATCCGGCAGTCCCTACAGCCCAGGTTCTGAATTGAGAAGCATTCCATTCTGGAATAAAGCAAAGGCACAGCTAACCAGCCACCAACCATTCATGTATCATGAATGAAAAATGCATACTGTTGAGACTCCTTAGATTTGGGGATTTTTTTATTGTCAGAATAATGTAGCAAAAGCTTTTTTTTGTTTTGTTTTTTTTCTCTCTTATTAGCCCTCCATTCTTAAATCTTAACAGCAATTCTCTTTGGTCTTCTGAGTCACTGTAGTTTCATGGACAGTTCTGAACCTATTTCTGGCATATACTGAGAAACTGAATGTTTTTAGGTAATAACAACTATGGGACCACGTCACAGTGGGAAGAGGAGAAGGAAAGGAGGGAGTCTGGTAGCAGCAGCAAGTGCCATTATCGCCCCCTTCTCTACCCCTCTATTAGATAAACGCAACTCCATTGCTTTTGTATTGTGTTGTGTTGTCTTTACACACCTCACTCCTATACATTCCTTCTCCCAAATCTGAGTAGCTACTGCCAGGTTGGTAAATTAAATAAACCCAGAGGAAAATAGGCTGGGGTAACAAAGTTGTAAGATTAAAATTTTGTATAAGGTCTGGCCAAATAGTTTTGGCCTTAATTAGTCTAGGTAAATTATGATGCCACTCATGTAATGGGATTTTAGATTCAGTGCAAGCTCCACCTTTCCCCACATATTCTTACCACCAGGTGGCTCTCCAAGCCAAATGGTTCAATGAATCCCACATTTTCAGTATATCATCCTTTCAGTTTTCTGGAAGAGTTTCAGTGACCATTCCCTGGAATATTAAACGTTCATTGAATCATTGGTTCCTCATCCATTTCTCAACAATCAAAGGCTTGAATGAGGCCCTGCTGTAGAGCTTATTTCAACATATAAGAACAAAATATAACATTTTGTTGGAAAACTATAACTCATACTTTAGTACTTGCCTTGTACCAAGCAATCAGGAAGCGTTTCCTAATATTAATAGTTTATACAACCTATTTTTCATAGCAATTAAAAACCCTAACATAGTATTTTCTATCTCTTGCCCTCTATATTATACAAATACGTAGGGTGGGGTCTAAACACAGGCAGAGATCAGCGGGAGGTAAAGATTTGGAGACATTAATACTATCAGATTAGTACATTGAAAGGAATGGATGTAAAAACGATGGAACCAGGAGAAATTTTAAAGTAAGAAGAGAACAAAGAGTCAATCCTGGGGCCTACTAATGTTTAAAGGTGAATGAGATGGGGGGGGAGGGAACTACCTAAGAGATCAATGTAGTTTGTATATCAGAAGAGACAGTTTTTCCCAAAAGTTGATGACAAGAAGTTTCCATGAGGGAGCAAGCATCATGGTCAATTTCAAATGCTCTAGAAAAAGCAAGTGAGAAAAGGATGGAAAGCGCTCAATGGGTTTGGAAATTAGGAGGTTTCTGGTCAGCTTCTAATGGCATTAACAGTAGCGTGATGAGTGCTTGTACGACTGAAAGGACTTAAGAATGATTGGGTGTGAAGAAGAAGGAAAATGACAAAAGGAGTGATTACAAGAGAGAAAAAAGGTTAGGAAAATACGTTCCTTTGTTTTAAGGAAGAAAAGACTGAGTGTGTTTGTAAAGTAAGGGAAATAATTCAAAAGAGTAGGAGGGTCTTATGGTATATGAGAGAGAGGGGGTAAGACACTGTAATGCAGTTTTTCGTTCACTGGACTGACAAAAAATTAAGTTTGATTACAGATTCTCGACAAAATTGTGGGGAAATAGCTACTGTCTCGGTACTTTCTCATATTACTCATGGGAGTGTAAATTTGTTATAGCCTCCACTGAAGGCAATAGTGACTATATTTTTCTTATTAAAAGTGCACATAACCTTTTTTCAAAAATCTCCACTTCTAGACATTTATTCTAAATTCACACATATGTGAATTGATGTAAAGCCAAGAATATTTATTTCTTTGTGCTAGAACACAGCTGGCATATTCATCAATAGGCAATGCTTTAATCAACTTATAATACATACAGACAGTTGAATAGAATGCAGCTTTAAGAAACAAATGACTGAGCTGTCAATGTATTAGTATGGAGAGATCTCCAGAACATATTAAATTAAAGACATAGTGCACAATTTTATATATAAGCTGTTCATATATTGTGTATAATGAAAATGGAATCAAAAATATATTCATTTTTATTTGTATATAGACAAAGGGACTATGGAATGATTCAAAAGTAATTAAAAATAGTGGAATCTGTGTATGGAAGATGATGGTAGGGAGGGTGTGTGGGAATGGGGAAAGTGGAGAACAGTGTGTATGGAGACTCTCCACTGTATTGCTGTTTATTCTTTTTTAAAACTATGTATATGTTCTATTTAAAAATTTGAAAAATACGTTTTTAAACATAATTGTAGGGTAGTTGAGAGCAATGAAGGCAGAAATAAAAATGGATATGAGATTAAATGTTAAAAAGTATTTAACATAATCTCGTTAAAGGAGATAGAGAGCATTCTGGCAAGTAGCATTCATGCAAAGGGTTAAAGTGGAAGTGCCAGTGGACCAGGTGCAGGGGAGGGCCGGAATGGCCCAGCAAGTGGACATTCACTGACAAAGAAGAGAGAGAGGCCGGCAGGGGACCAGAGAGAAGAGGGTGGGGAAATGGTGTGTTGCTGAAGATTGGGGTGAAGAACAGAGGAAAAAGAGGACAGAGGAGATGAGAGTAGTGAGAGAGCTACGGGGAGTGAGAGAAAGGAAGCTAGAAAGAAGTAAAGGCAGGTAAGAGACAAAGGAAAGAGGAAACATCCACCTGTGAGTACAGAGACACACTGAGGGTGACAAAGGAGCATGCTCAGGGAGACAGAAAGGAAACATGGACATATAGAGGGGAAGAAAACAAGGGGTGAGGCGGTGAGATGATCTAAAGAGAAAGTTGATATGCTGGCACATCTTTGGAAAAGACGGTAATACTGGGGGGAAAAACAGAAGGCAGCAGGAAAAGAAGAACAGCATGAAAGCAGCCATAGGCCTATGAGCCTGCAGGAGCTGAGCAGGGCTGCTGAGGACAGGACACTGTGAACACCACTCATTCATAGGATCATCAGGAATTGGAGGTGCCTCAAAAGCACAAAAACACACATGCTCAGTAGCAAGCTGGACACCTCTTCTCTGGCTGGGAGGTCCTTGCTGGCAGAGGTTGCCCTTGAGAAGGGCTTAGCAGAGTTCTGTGCAATAGTTGATGAGCAACAATTTGTGGCCTTGAATGAGCAGTGATTTCAAGAATGAGGGACTGGCCTTCCTGTGGTCACTGTATTAATTTATGCATATTTGCTTTTAATCTAGTAATAAATTAGAATTCAGCAGTTATACTTATAGTAAATCTAGTTGCCAAATTGATTATTAGTTGTCAAATTTCAAAAGTGGTAATGATGAAAAAATTAAGGTATGGACACTGTATAGGTGTCTACAGTTATATAACTTTATTTTCTTTATATTCATTGACCATTTCTAGAAGGAAACCCAACTATCGTAACACTGACAGAATTAACTTGGAAAGTGAAAGTCAAGGTTCGGTCAGATATTTTCTTTTACTTATAAAAGCAGCTTTGTGGTTATTTTTAGATCATATACTCGTATACACGGCCTATATGGCTCATTCAATAAATGAATTATACTGATGAGAACAAAATTTAAAAATAACACATGTGAACATATGTAAACACATCACCAAATTCCTTTCAAAAACAGTTATACACCAACTGGCCAAAATGATTCATAGATATTTAGTGATTCTTTTTGTGGAATCAAAATATGGATCTGATCCAATGACTATATTCATTTTCACTAACCTATGTTTCCAGTCAAATGAACATTGAGTAGGACAAATCTTTGGAGACGGTATTTTCAAAACATAAATAATGAGACACTGAGGATATAATTTAAAAATATTTGTAAACATATGACCATAGAAAATTTTGCAAAGACGGTATTGTGTCACCTCGAAACGGAGTTGGAAAATATTGAAAAATAAGACACTGAGGACACAACTGCTAACAGTTAAAGGAATGTCTGCTGAGCAGCCATGGAACAGCAATTCTGGTTGAGAGGAAATTTGCATCTTCATAATAAGTGTTATATGAAAAGCAGAGCCCCGTTCACATGCCAGCTCAGCTATTCAGCCTATTCTTATCTTTTATCTGGAATCCTGCCAGTAAGAATAGGAAATTCTTCATTCAGTTCGCCAATTATATCTGCCATGTGCAGGCAACCTAGAGCACTGGCGAACATTCAGAAGCCTGCAGATTGGATTTGTTGGTGGAGGATGGTCAGCTTTGTTCAGCAGTGCAGGAAGCCTGGCTGGCTTTAATGATTCATGAGGAGGCACGCGGGGGAAGACGGTCTGGGCCACTTTTCAGCTCTTGTGCTGACTGCATGCCTGCTGCCCTGAGTCACAGAGTGTCCCATCTCCTGGCTCTGTTGGGAGGGAACGTTAGAAAACAAGGTTTGGAGAATTTTACATTTAGTAGAGTGAACCTCTTTCACAAGCAACAAAATACTCAAGAAGGAATAGTAAGACTGTGGCCAAGCATTTGTTTGTTTGAATTATACAGAGACATTTCTTTAACATGGTAAAACAAAGTATTTAAATGCATAATAATATAGCCTTAAAAATTGGCTAAATAATGAAACTCTTTTATATACAGAGAAGGAGCTTAAAGAATAAGAGAATTTTTCTTTAGATTCTATAAAAATTCAATGAGTAGTTTAATATATTGTGTCTATTTTAAATGTATCTATTTTAGTCTCTGTATATGGATTAAGGCAAAAACTTCAGTTCTGATCTTTATTTCAATAGGACATTATTTCTATATTTCTTGGGATAAAACATCCAAAATATGACATGGAAATCATTGCAGATCTTAACCATTCTCAATCTCTCTCTCTCTCTCTCTCTCTCTCTCTCTCTCTCCCTCCCTCCCTCCCTCCCTCCCTCCCTCCCTCCCTCCCTGTCTCCCTCCCTTCCTCCTTCCCTCCAATAAACTAAAAGGTTTTCCACTGATAACAGTGTTCCTAGAGCTAATACCCTCTAATACTAAATTATTTTTCCATTGCTCTGGAAAAAGAATTGAAAACTCATGTGCATGCAAGCCCTTTTGAAGAGGACTAAGTATGAAACAGCAGAGTGTGCTATGGATCCCAGCAAACCAAAGACTGTGTCCAGCCCCAAGTTATTACATTTAAAAAGAAAAAAAAGGTAAAACATGGTATTGGTCAAACTGAACTTTTAACTAGTTGATTATGTCCAGTTTGGTATCACAGCTTTAAAATACTTCTGCTCTAAGTTTTTCAAGAAATACCTTGAATGGAACGGACTATAATCCGTGCTGTTAGAATATCAGAGTAACTCACCTGACTCCTGCACCCACACACACCCTATATGGGTCTCAAAGTTAAATGTGCATTTTGGAAATGACAGCACTAATCAATGTTAAGCTCCGTACTTTCCCCCTCATCTTCAGACAAACACATGGTTTTTCTCCATGAACAGTCTCCAGCTTTGACTTTATTCCATCTCCCAGCCTTCCCCTGCTCTCATTACACAATGCTTACCTTTCTGTTTCTCCCACATTTTCCAGCCCCACTTCACTATGGGCTCACTGTCCCCCAAAACAAGGGGCAAGTGCATTAAGAATCATGAGTAGATGAAATGATAAACATACTAACCTAAAAAACAGAGGGTTTTTTTGTTCATTTGTTTATTGTTTTAACTTTTGGGGAAATTATTTTTTGAACTATAATTGACATGTTATATTAGTTTCAGCTATACAGCATAATGATTCAATATTTGTATAGACTGTGAAATGATCTGTATGGTAAGTCTAGTTAACATACATCACCACACATAGTTACACATTTTTGTGTGTGTGATGAGAACTTTTAAGATATACTCTCTTAGTAACTTTCAAATATACAATGCAGTATTATTAGCTATGGTCACTATGCTGTACATTGCATTCCCTTGATTTGTTTATATTAAAACTGGATGTTTGTATCTTTTGACCCTTTACCCACATTGCCCACTCCCCCCACCTTTGGCAACCAATCTGTTCTCTGTATCTATGAGTTTGTTTGTTTGTTTTTTCCTTTTAGAATCAACATATGAGTGATATCATGTAGTATATGTGTTATTGTCTGAAATATTTTGCTCAGCGTAATGTGCTCAAGGTCCATCTATGTTATTACAAATGGTGATACAAAAGTTTTTTATCACAGTTGTTTTTATCAAAGGAAACAGTGGGAAGATCTCAGTGAGCCTTATATCTAATATTGTGCTATATAGGATTATTTTCTCCTAACATTTCTGAAATAAATTATAAAAATAAAACCCTCATTTTTTTTACTCCATGTGCAATATAGTTTTGCTAGAGATGTATTCAAATGTGCTATTAAATTTCATATAAATTAAGTAATAACACTATAAAACTCACTACTTAAGTTGACAAATCAATAAACCCAACAATAAGCAATTTATGGACCTGGAGAATGGGGTTTCTCTTTCTTACCATGGCCAATTCACGTTATTCTTATTAAGTTTTCTTCAATGTAAATGCTGACACTGACATGGCGACATTCTCTTTGGCTTATGTAGGTCGAAAAGGAACTTAATCATTCTATAAAGATGTCATTATAAATTAAATTAAGTTACTTATCAGTTATGTAGTGTGTCTTATGAATTTACTAGAGGGTAGAGGGGGATACTTGCATGAGAACAGACATTTAATTACTTTCCCTATAACTGAAGTTATGGGTAGAGTTCATGATCATCATCTCAGTGTAATATTTTTTTGTCTATTGATGTTCCTTGAATCTTAAAGATTATTTTACTTAAAATATGGCTGACTGTTATTATTTCTCCTTAAGAACATATATCAAAATACTTATAATTATTTATGGAGATATTGACGTAGTTTTATATACTTTAAATCATCTAGTTTTCTAGGATGGAATACATAATCTTTTATTTATAATATTATAAAATACAAAATATTTTTAAATGTTTTCTTTAAAATATGAGACTTAAAGTTTCATAGATCACTCATAACACTTAAAAATGTTTTCTTACACTCCATTAAATAGACTGTTGGTTTGTTTGCTGATATTTCCTTTTGGTTATTTGTTATCTTCCATGGGATTTTCTAATGTCGCCTAGAATTTCACACATCAGTAATCTGAAATGAGATTTTGATGTTTAAAGCTTAAGTCCTTTGCTAGATATTAAATATTCCATGTGAAGGTCAGGTTAGGATTGATTCATAGCACTTGATATGAGCAGCAGCTTTCAGTTCCTGTATATCATGACTTCTTTATTTATTTTTTCTTTCCTTTTTTATACATAATGGGCATCTTAACTTAGAAGATCTGTTTTTCACATTATTGGAGAACAGCATATCATATTTTTCTAAGGAAAACGTTGAAAGGCCTGAATTAAGGTCCTGCACTGTGTATTCTGTTTTTATGGTGTTACTTATGTTTCTGGCTGTTTATCTCTGAATGTCGAATTCCAGTTTGTCCCTGTAAGTTCTCCGTCTTTTGTTTGTTTCTCTTTCTTCAGTGTGATGCCAATTTTTGTTTTGGAATATATTGTGCTATTCTGATGATAGCAATTAAATCCATGTGATAAAATATTTTCTGTTTAGGAAGAGGAAATTATGGTTAGCATATTTTTGGTTTACTCCATGTTGTGAGGTCAGTTAACAATAACAACTCAAATTTGTAGAAAAGGAGTGAGATAAAGCATAAAGAATTCTAGCAGCAGACATCTTAATTGCCAGTTATGAATGACCTCTGGCACATCACCAAGATTTTCAGAACTTCTTTTTCTCATCATTGAAAATGGGGCCACAGCAGGTAGCTACTTCACAGAATTGAGAGAAACAAGTTAATTAATATATCTAATTCCCTTTGAAAAATGTAAACTAAAACAGTCTGAAGCACACAAAAAATGTCTCTCTGGTTTAAAAAAAAGGGAGGGGGTGCTAGTCTGGCTGTCCTGTTGGGTGAAGTGGCCTATCTAAATGCTGACTATATGAATAGAGACAAATGAAATAATAATTTCAGTGGGAACTGAAGTAGACAGCTAGTTATTTGAAGGTCAGCAGCCTCAGAAAATATTAGGAAGTGTGAAGATCAATTGACGAATCTCTTCACCCAAGAAACCTTCTCTTTGGGTGAATAGATTTTTCTCACTTCGTCTGCAAAATAATGGAAGTTAAAATCATTCTCACTTTACACATGAAGATGGAAAATGTGAGGTTTGGAGATAATACCCTTACTGTTTGATATCACTAAGGCAACAATAGGTAAAGCTGGAATTCTGACCTAGGTTTTGTGAGTCCATATTGTTTTTTAAAATCAGTATCTACAGTTGACTTGTTATATGTTTTCTTGATTACTCTCTGCCATGACCCTGGCCCACAATGTGAAAGCTCTAGGAGAGCCTGTATGTTGTATGGTGACACTGCCAGTGCCTGGGAAGCCCTGACATATAGTACATACACTATATTTGTTAATTGAATAAAACAATATTTATGTTATAATATTTATTGAATAACATCTGTGTTTCACATTAATTTTAAAAACATGTAATTGATAGTTTTATATTTTTCTAAAAATTTTGCTTCTGATTTTTATGTAAATCTTGCCTAATTTTTCTTTTTTTTACCCAAGAGTTAATAGCCCTGATAGAAAAGTATTCCCAGCTCCTGATATAAAGTTTCAGCAACTAGCCTATTAAAATTAGTAAATTAGAGTAAAAAGAAGTTTCATTAATTTATTCTAAAATAAATAATAATTGATAATGCAATATAAAATTACAAAGTGTATAGATTTTTTAAAAAGCAATGAATAGGGAGACATGCATCCCAAATTTGGTTTTGAGGCATACTGGCACCCCAATATCCAAAAAGGACCATAAAAAATGGAAGACAGTATGGAGGTTCCTCAAAAAATTAAAAATAGAACTACTTATGACCCAGCAATTCCATTTCTGGGTATAAATCCAAAACACTGATTCAAAAAGTTATATGCACCCCTATGTTTACTGCAGCATTATTCACAACAGCCAAGATATGGAAACAACTGAAATACCCATCAATAGACAACTGGATAAAGAAATTATGATACATTTATACAATGGAGTATTACTCTGCCATAAAAAGAATGAAATATTACCATTTGCAACAACATGGATGGATCTAGAGAATATTATGTTAAGTAAAATAAGTCAGATAGAGAAAGACAAATAGTATATGATCTTACTTATAGGCGGAATCTAAAGAATAGGATAAACAAGCAAAAAAAACAGAAATAGACTCAGAGAGAACAAACTGATGGTTGCTAGATAGGAAGGGCTTTGGGGAACTGGGTGAGAAAGGTGAAGGGATTAAGTACAAATTTTTAGTTGCAACATAGTCATGAGGATGTAAAGTACAGTATGGGGAATATAGTCAATAATATTGTAATAACTATGTGTAGTGTCAGATGAGCACTAGAATTGCTGGGGGAATCACTTCATAAATTATATAAATGTCTAACCACTATGCTGTATACCTGAAATCAATATAAAATAATATTGAATATCAACTGTAATTTAAAAAATAGTCATGGGATATAAAGTACAGCATAGGGAATATAGTCACTAATATTATAATAACTATGTCTATTGTCAGGTGAGTAATAAACTTATTGCGGTTATCACTTTATGAGGTGTGTAAATGTGTAATCACTGTGTTGTTTTGTACACTTGAAACTAATTTAAAAAGGACCATTAAAACTTCTAAACATTATTTAATTTTAATCAATTTAAATTCAAAATAAGTAAATGGATTATTTTCTAGTATGTGTTGGCACAATGATCTTGCGACCTAACAATGTCTGAAGGCAGTATCACCCAAATCTTTGCACTGAACCAGTGACAGCCTGTGTAGTGTTTCCTTTCCTTTCCATGACTTCTCTTATTGTACAGACATTTTGGACTTTACACAGGTTTTATTTTCTCCCAGCTCATTGGATTCTGTTTGAGGGATTTGGCAATCAATGGAGATTTTTTTTCCCTAGAACAGAGTCACCTAATCACTGTAATCTTCTATGGACGGATGGAATCATAAGGGAGTCCCAACCCTACCCATCTAGAAAATAAAAGGAAGAAGAAAGGGTGTTTGAAATAACCATGTACTCAGGCGTGGAAATCTGTTTGTCAATTCCAGGGACGTAGAATGAGTTAGACCCAATCCCATTTTGTTGTCCCCATTTCTTACATGTATCATCTTCAGATTACCTGTTCCTTCTAAAATATCCTTTTTGCTGTGTTTGTTTGTTTGTTTGTGTGTTTCTATGTATTAGGGATTGTAATACTTCATAACTCAGAAGTTTCAGGTTGTGATACATGCTCTGCACAATGCCTGATATATGGTAAATATTGTAATAAATGAGAAGATTATTATGATCCTGAAGTGTACATCATACAATAGAAATCAGATGATTTATGATGAATAATGAGCAGAGTTACCAAAATATCGTCCACTCTTCATGTCTGTTTTTCCTAGTAATACATTAATGTATTTCATGGAGTGAAGTTGAAACCTAGGAAGAGTTTACTTAACATTGTTTATGAAACTGTACAACCGAGATTATTGAGTGCTTGTTACCTGTCCAGCTTGTGTTACGTGTTGGGCAATGCTAAGCAAAAATGTATGTAGTATGGTATTTCAAGGAGACAAACTATAACCAAATAATCATATAAATGAATGTATAATTACAAATTTACATATGCAGTAAAAAGAAAAAGATGAAATAATGGGAAATTCAAGACCATTCCTAGAATTTCACTTTATAGGGCCATGCAGGGAATGAACTTTCAGGATATTAAAATTCTGAGTTTCCTAAATTCCCCAGAATAGATAAGCCCCAGATCTCAGCAGCTCCTTCAGGAAGGAGACAGTCTGAAGGCTAGCTTAGAAGTAAATAGGAAAACACGTTTAAAACTGAGCATAAACAAGAACTTTTAAAAAGAAATGTGTTTAAACTATAGCAAATGAGATTTAAGAACTAAAATTTGGCTGCCTTCCTGGAGAAAAAGTAAAATAGAACCAACCATCCGTAATGGCACGGTATGTTGGACTGGATCTTTCAGAACAACAACAACAACAACACAAGTCTAGGTGACTGCTTTTGGTTCAGGATAGCTCTGATTCCATGATAGAAATAATCTCCAAAATAATATTTTATCTTTTGGTAATAAATTAGCTATGTGTCCCTACATTGTAGAAGTTTTGGTAGGACTTGTAAATGTATTTTTAAATATATCTATGCACATCCTGTACCTTGGAGAAAAAATTTACCTTTCTTCAAATATGTATTCTTATTAATATGCTCTAGGATATTTACACATTGTTATATCAATCAGCTTCTTACTTAAATAAAATATTTCAATTCTAAGAAAAGTAAACAAACATCTCTATGCCAATAAAGCACGTAAATGCACACTTACTCATTTTGAGGACCAGACTCCAATTTCTTCATTTATGACTTCGAAGTTTTTCTCCTTAGAGATAATTAGAAAATTGATAACAGATACTGCATTTTGTTTTATTATATGGATACAAGTTTTAATCAGAACAGTTTCCACGAATTCTGTTTTGGGATGATAGAAAAGTACAACATGTTTTTCATGGAAATTGCTTTTATTTAAACAATATGAAAGTGTTGATCATATTGCTTGCATTCTTTGAGCAAGGGCAGTTCAAAGGTGACACCTTTATTATCATTCATATTAGTTTTCTATGGCTGCCATACAAAATACCACAGATGGGGTGGCTTAAACAACAGAAGTTTACGATCCACAACTCTGGGGCTAGAACTCCAATTTCAAAGTGTCAGCCGGGTTGGTTTCTTCTAAGTTTCTCTCCTTGACATATACATGGCCATCTCCTGCCTGTGTCTTCACAGGCTCATTCTCCTCTGTGCCAGTCTGTGTTCAAATTTACTCTTCTTTATTATTATTATTATTATTATTATTATTATTATTTTAATTAATTTCAGGTGTACAAAACAATATAATAGTTAGACATTTACACTCCTCACAAAGTGATAACCCCTCTCCCCCAGTCTACTACCCCTTTGACATGGTATATAGTTGTTACAATTCCACTGACTCTATTCTGTATGCTGTACTCCATGTCCGGTGACTATATATATATATATATATATATATATATATATATATATATATGTGTGTGTGTGTGTGTGTATTAAATTATAGTTGGCATTCAGTATTATTCAGCTTCAGCTTCAGGTGTACAGCGCAGTGGTCAGGCACAAATTTACTCTTTTCATAAGGATACAAGTCACATAGATTAGGGCCCACTCTAATGACCTTATTTTAACTTATTTACCTATTTTAAGACTTTATCTCTAAATACAGTTACATTCTGAGTTGATAGGGTTTTGGACTTCACATATGAATTTGGAGGGGATATAACCGAGCCCATCGTACCATGGATTTGGCAAAGTGCCTTTATGAGTATTACTAAACAATGGTTTTAAAGAAAAGTTAAAGATTGGTCAATCCTTGACACCACCAGCTTATACCACAGAAACACACCCATGCTGTTTCAAAGTAAAATGTAGATGTACACAAATTTGCAAAGTTAAATGTGTTAAGGGACCAATTTTTCTGTATACCAGATAATATGAAAAACTGGTAAAGTGTTTGAAAAGACCACCAAAAACTGTTCTTCACTTCAAATTCTCAAAATATAAGGAATGCATATTTGGAGAGATTGCTGAAAGGCTTGGAAGACATTGCCTATAAATTTATAACCTCTTGTGCTGACCCTTTGTTGCAGTATTTTTATTCTATTATTTGAACAGAGAGATAAGCGACTTCATAACATCCTCCTTTTGTTATTGTAGTCTGGATAGTATGTATAATATTTGGAGACTAAATATGACTAGAATTCCTTAAAAGTTAACTTCTGTAAAGCTATGCAAGTGTGAACTCATAATCGCTTGGTAGATTTAAAATGATCAACTAAAATTTTGCAAAAATCCTCTCCTGAACCTACCATCTCCCGGAAAACCCACATTTTTGTACTCAGGGAGCCTGCTCAGTTGTGTTCAGTCTGCAAAGACCTTGATAGGCAGCTGCTTCCAAGCTACAGTTTTATAAAGGAGTTACTCCCCCGCTGTCATATTAGATCCAAAATGATGTAGTCCTGGTATTGTGCACACTCATGTCCCTCACGCTCCTATTTTTAACAAACTGGTTAATGTTCTCTAAACATCTACTCATTACTACAGTCATATCTGTCACTAGCTTTTAGCTCCTTGTGTGAAACAGTGCCAGTTCTCAAGAAGGGCTCTAGAACTATATCACTTGACTGATTGGACGACTGACACTCCCAGACTGTGAGTTATGTTACACATCTGACACATAATTCCTTTGCAGCAACCTGCTGTGGACTATATAACTTTTCAGTGTGGAGCTTAGATATTTGTTGAATGGATAACACATTCAAATTCTTTCTTATTCACGAGTTTCGTGTTTTCACTTACCCAAAGAACAAGAGTTGCATGTATGTGTACATAGTACTTGAAGCTCAACAACATAATCAAAACCAAACTCATCAATTTGTTTTTTTAAAATGGCTTCATCTCATTATTTTCCTGTTTATTTTCTTTGAAACTTAATGTTGATATGTCGTAAGTTAAATTTGACACATTTTCTTTCTTCCTACTTTTAATCTACTGATAAATTCAAAATACTCTATGTTTTTAGTAGCTCTTCTTTTCCACCCTCTTTTCTCATGCTAACATGCTGGTTAGGGTGTGTTAATATTCATTATATATATATTTAATTGTCTAGTAATATCGTTGCCTCCACTCTCTATTTCAATTATTACTCACTGCTTTTTTTAAAGCATATTTCTAATCATGAAATCTCAACATGTTTGCCATGTTAAAAATAGTTATAATGATACTAACAGTACATTTAGTCTTAAAAAAAATGTAGACTCTTTGTTCACTCAGACAAGACATTCTTTAAGCTCTTCCCTAAATACATTTCCTGTCTTAAACACTAACTCTCTTACTATAACTTACATTTTGTTCTGCTTGAGTTGGTTACTATTACTATTGAGTTGGTTACCAAATGCCACTGATATGATCATACTCCTATGTATTTGCACACAGTTCTTATGGCCTGGAATTCCTCTCCTACCCATCCTTCAAGGCACATCTCAAATGCTAACTCTTCACTAAAGCTATCTCTTAAAGTCACAACTCAAAATAATTATATTGTTCTGTAAATCCACTACTCTGTGTATTTTACTCTATGTTATTGTCTTACATTACTGTCATTTGTCTTCCTGAATGATCTACTCTACTAGATAGTAAATTCAGGGAAGGAAAAATCTGTCGTCTCTTCATCTTTATTGCCCCCTTATGCCTGTTCTCTACTAGAGAGACTAAGTTAACAACCAATATACAGTAAATTATTATGAACTAGAATAGCTTTCCTCATGCTTAGGCAGCCATTTTGTTTTTCTCTCCAAACCACCAAATTTTAGATGCTAAGGTAAAACCCCTAACCCTGCTCTTTCTCCTTCTATCTTTCCTTTTGTTCTCCACCTCTTCCACCTCTTCCTTTCTTGTTTCTTCTTCTTCTTTGCTAGAAGACTGAAAATGAACTGAATAGAACAAGAAAGTCAATTAAAAGAAATAGATAAATATATGGAAAGAAATGTAACAAATTAGAATGTCTGTCTAGAGATGAATTATGTAATTAATTATGACTTTTTATTTAGGAAATTCACACTACTTCCATCTCAGTAATGGATTACACTGGAGTTTATTTCAAAATATATAAGAACATAATTGTCAGGGGATTGAATATTCAAAACATTATATAGGGAAGTACGCTTAGCACCTATAAAGTATGTTAAGAATGATAAAATGGGATGTGCCTTCCATTGCAATCATATAACAATTTGTCTTATGGATATAGAAAGTTTTATTAGAACTGCAGATGCTCTAGTAAGCATCTTTTGCACACATTATGTGCACGCGCGCACACACACACACACACACACACAAAGAGAGAATAATGCACATACACACAACTACTGCTACTTTTCCCTAAAGATTTTGTATTACTAGTAAAATTTTAGTAGTTATAAATATCTATCTGGGAGCAGGAAATAAAGAAAGAATATTTGAACAGATGTCTGGGAAGACGACATAAAATGTGATCTTTGTACTGTCCATTCTAATGTGCTAAGACAAGAGATAAATATGAGTTCAAATGATGAGTCCTTCAATTATTACCTAAAACAATACTGAAATATAATAATATATCTGTAATATTCATTAAATTAATTCACTCAAACTTTTCATTGGAAAGTGCAACCATTCTGCATGTAATTTTCTTTCAAATTTTCAGATAGCTTTAAATTCCTTTTTTACTGTTTCTTTGGCTTTGGGTTCTATATTAATGCATTCTTCACAGGAAAATTACCAGAAATAAGTCTTTCATTTTTAATAGTCTACAATACAATTTTTTTCTCTCAAAAGTATGACTATATATTCATACATTTATATTATAATCTGGAGATTTGCTAACATTTTCTAATTTATCAACAGATATTTAATAAGCCAAAAGTGGTTCCACAAAAGTTGGTGCCCCGAGGATAATAAAATTTACCACAGAAAATCAAGGGGCAGATAAAAAAGATATATATAGAAAGTTATTTCTATAATGTTCATTAAAATTAATGTCACCAATTCAATGCCATTATAATGTTCTCAATGCAATTTATATATTTTCAAATGTTATAGTTTTTATTAATTCTTTCTTTTTTTTTATTAAATTTATTGGGGTGACAATTGTTAGTAAAATTACATAGATTTCAGGTGTACAATTCTGTATTACATCATCTATAAATCCCATTGTGTGTTCATCACCCAGAGTCAGTTCTTCCATCACCATATATTCGATCCCCCTTACCCTCACCTCCCCCCCCCACCCCCACCCCCCTTACCCTCTGGCAACCACTTAACTATTGTCTGTGTCTGAGTTTCTGTTCTATAAGCTAGGTTCAGAGTTTTCTTTCTTTCTTTTTCTATTTTTTTTTTAGAGCACCATCATATGTAAAGACAGTTTTACAGGACCTCAAGGAATCCAGAAAGTTCTGTTAATCAGGAGCAAATTTCTTCTGTGCCTTATGAAAGCAAAGCTGGCAAAGTTAGATAACAACAATATGTTTCTTAACAGACCATAAGACAGCCATCCTGTCAGTATATTCCAATTGAAAGGTGTCTTTGTTGAATAGGTTACAATGATTTCTGAGTTTTTATAGACTAATCAAAACAATGGCCTTTGTCTTAAAATACAATGGGAAAAACATGCTTCCATTTATCATGATTTTATACAGTAGACTAGAAACAGATTTCACAGAGACAATTATAAAGTTATAAACATGCTTTGGTAGTTGCTGTTTTTTCATGTAGTTTTTCCTCTGACTGTATCATTTCACTCCCTGTACACATATCTTTCATCAAAGAAGGCTGTATGATTTTGTTATTTATAAAAAAGGGATAAATGAAGATGTGTTGAAGCAACTTACCTGAGGGTAACCAATGTCAGTTTACATAAGTTTTCTGAGAGCTTCTCTGTCACGGACAACATGATGCTTTATTCCCCTGGCTTTATCACCTTCGCTTCATATAAGGTAAGCAAAGGACTATGCTTTCTCTACGTGGATGTGTTAAATAGAGTTAGAGCTCTCGGACTCAAATAGTTATGTCCAGCCCTACTTATTTAACTCAATATAGTGTCGTGGTTACCTAAAACAGCTGTGCATAGTACCTACACTCAACTAAAGGAAAAAGGGGACACTAATACATACAGTCAAAACTTCTAATGACCACTATTAGTAAGTGGAAATCACATGGTCTTGGGAACACATATGTTGAGAGATTTAAGAAAAATAGAGATTGGGTTGAAAAAAATAAATTGTATAGCTACAATGATGAGATTAAGAATACTTCTTGCCTGACTAATCTGAAAACAATCTGAAAAAGAATTTAGTAAGTTTAGGCTAACAAACTAACCCTTTAACTGAGTTTGACCGGTGCAGGAACATTTTTTCGTTGTTTAAAAGTTCTAATAGCAACGGAGAGCACACTGCCCACTGCTTCCCTTTCACGTCATTTGAGATCAAATGCCCTGCAGATCAAGGCTGCTCTGTCCACTGACAGAATGGACAAATTGGTATAGAGACACTCGATTCTAAGGGTCATCAACATTATTAGCTTTAGTAGTCATGGTCTCAGATTTATACTATATTCCCTCAGAAAACACAAATGCCAGAAATGGACTCTCTGTCCCTCTCTGTTCTAAAGGATGAAAGACAGGCTCTCTAGAACTGTGCTGGGTCAGTGAATAAGTCATCCATGGAGACCTTTATGAACTGGTTGAGAAGACAAAACTATGGTAGAGGAGAGTCGGGCAAATGTTTCCGGAAATCTTTTAGGCTTTGTGAGTTGTACAGCCTCCTTCACAACCTCTCAAGTCTGCCATTGTAACAGGAATGCAGTCACACCAATAAACAAAGGAGTGTGGCAATGTTCCAATAAAAATGTGTTTACCAAGGAGGTGAACGGCTCTGCCATGTTTGCCAAACCTTGTTTGGAGGCATGGTGTCTCCAATAATTCATCAGCCAAATGGATAAGATATGTCATGATTTAAGGGATCTGGGTAGGTGGTGAAAGATAAGGAAGGTAAGAGACAGAGGGAGAGAAGGAGAATAAGACAGAGAGGGAGAGGGAGAAAGAAAGACGGAAGACACACTCAGATTATATTATGACCATACCAGTATTACATGGCTGATTTGATATGGTCTCCAGAAATTTCACTTCAAAGCCCCATTCTGATTCCAGGGCCCTCTTGCTAAAATTCATAGGACCTTGAAACTGATGATATATTAGCACATTATTCTTCCTTTAATGTTTAGCCATTTTCTAAAAGTGGTAATTAGAAAACTACAGTTAAGGACTCAGGGTTTCTCAAGCTTATTTGAATATAGACCTGACTAATACCACCCCTTTAACGTGCCCTCCCCACATTAAAAATCTATTACGGTAATGCAAAAGGTATTTTCTAAAAGATTCTTTGAAAAAATAGAGTTTTAATTCATATTAACGAGAGGGACTCATGTCAGATTTCAATGTAGAGGATGATATGGAGCCTGGGGCAACCATGGAGGAAGGGAAAGCATGGTAAGGGTCTTACAAAAGCAGAAACATCATGAAAGCAAAGAAAATGGGAAATGATAAAGGCACTGACAAAATGGAGCTGAGCTACTCACTGAGGACAAATTAAAACTTGCCAGTTCCACCAAAAGCTACCTTTGGTACCTAGTGAATTTATTTAACATGTCCCATGACAAAACTCATATTACCATAGTATAGTAGTGTTTATTTTCTTATTTTATTGATGCTCTATTTTCAAAAGAAATTTCTACTCATATCTATGTTTAAATATTTGCTGTGGTCATTGTTTTTTAAACATAAATTGAATGAAGGGAAATGTGTGAATACTTAACTCAGAATAAACATACCATAATGTAAAATATAAAATGAAAATGACACAGTTTAAAAAAGAAAAAAATGATCTACAGATTGGGCAAATAATCTTTTGGATTAGTTTAGCTAATTTTAAACTTTAATTTGTGCTACAGATGTATTTACCGTTTTTTCAGTAATCCAAGGCTATTTTTAAATTACTTCAAAATTTCTCAATATACTTACATTTTTCATTAGTTTAAATTGCTTCTAAAGATTGGTTTTGAAATTAGTAAATAGGAAAAATAGTTAAATATTTGCTATCATATGTTTCCAATAAGGTTAAGTAAAACCACAAACTTTTATCTCTACAATTAATTGAGGTACCATGTTTTAAAACTATTTTTTAAAACTGCACAAGTACATAAATAAAAATTCTTAGTCTATATACGCACACATATATACAGTGTATCCCCGAAAATAACACCTAGCCAGACAATCAGCTCTAACACATCTTTTGGAGCAAAAATTAATATGAGACCCAGTCTAATTTTACTATAAATCCAGGTCTTATATAATATAAGACTGCATCTTATAATATAATATAATACCTGGTCTTATAATAATAGTATAATATATGATATAATATATTATAATATAATATAATATAACAATATAATATCTGACTCATAATGTGTATATATATATATATAGGTATATATAGTCTTAAATTAGGTATTGTAAAATATAAACAACAGTAAAGTTGAAGAGGGATCAAGAAGTGATGTAAAATGGTGAATTAATAATGTAATTTGAAATGTCTATTATAAATAGAATATATTGTGTATACTATTATACATTCACCTTTTTTGTACTAAAATGTAAAGTAGAAAAATGATTTCTATCAATACGTATTGTAGTTATAAACTGAAAAACGTGATTCAGCAGAAAGACAGTACAATAAATATTTTCTTTGCAAGCAAATAAAATAGTAACAAAATACTCTGAAAAAGTATTTCTTTCATATTTTTATGAGCTATTATTGCTTGTTGATATTAAGGGCTTTTCAAATTATTGCTTTCCACCAAGAAACTAAATACATTTTAGTCAGGCTAGTTGTAGAGAGATGAGTTTTTGATGATAGTATAATAGAGTCAACTTGGATAACATTTCTCGGCAAGGATCCTAAGAAAATAAAATTATATACCTGAGTTCTGTATTTCTACTTTTTATTTTACATGAATCACAACTTCTTGGTGTTTAATGGATTAGGAGAGACATTTTTGTTCTTTTACAATTCTTGATTTTTAAAAACAAAACTTATTAACCACACAAATTAATGAAATTACTTTTAAAGCACTTAAAATTTTAAAATAAATTAATTAATTTGTCTTTAGCAACATTTGTATTAGTAAACTTCATAATGCAGATATTGAAAAGGCACCAAGATATAATTTAACTGCCTGTTTTTAAAATTCCACTAGAGGGCAACATGTACTAAGATTTTTTGGTCCATTTGCAATGTCAAGGGGGAAAAATATCCAGTTTCAGTCTTCATTATGGATAAATATCATTGATTTAAGATTTAGCATCATTTAGTATTAATTGTTATGTTTATGTTTCATATGTAGTCTGACTGAATACTGTCTCATTTATAAAAGATAGTAGTATGGATATTATTCTATCTAATTTTTATTAGTTACAATCAACGTTCTTCAGTTAGGTACCATAATTATTAGCATAAATACCAAAACAAAAAGGGCATTATTTTATATGTAATGAGTTCAAGTGGTGATCTGTTTAATGTCATATGTGTTTTAAATTGTAAATATATATAAACAATGCTAGGTTAAAGAAAACTAAAATAAAAACCATAGAAGATATTGGCAGCAAATTTGTATTCAGTTTTGAGGAAATGAAAACATTTGCTCATTATACATCCTCAGAGATTCTTTTAACCATGAGTAGCAAGACCAGTTAGTTGAATGGTATATGTCAGTCTAGCATTTCTTAATCCTTGTTGAGCATGAGAATCTGCTGAAGGTCGGCAGCATCGCCATGTTTTAAGAGCCTGCCCCAACACCACTCTGCCTTTAGCCTGTTCTCTTTGATCCTCTACTCCTGCACTTACCCAGTAACATTAGCTAAGAAAAACATTTTAAATATCGGTGTTTTTCACTAAGACACTGACATTAGAAAGAGCATAATGCTTTTGTTTTCAAATAAATTTTCCATAAGAGAGAGCAAAGCAGCATTCAAAGAGTGGCGGTGCAGGGCGTAGGAGGTACAACCATTTTGGAAAAAATTTTATAGGTTTTAATAGAATCTTATTTAGAAACAAGCAAATAAAACATACACACACAATATTGTACTTTAATTCTCTTTGACAAATATTACATAGAAATAGATATAATGGTAACCTGTTGCGATAAAATTGTGATTTTTTTCCTACATATTTCTTTAGTTAATAACATATTTTAAAGTCTATTTTCATATAAAAATAGTTTAACTATACCTGGTTTTAGGTGCTTTACATGTATCAATTATTTACTCCTACGACCTTAGGCAAAAGTATTATTACTATCCCCATTTCTTGGATACAAAAACTGAGACATTTGTTTTGGCAATCTATAGATAATTATAAGATAAATAACTGTATATAGTGAGATATACATACAGAAATAAAGAAATAAAAGGAATATTGATCCCCAATAATACTTCTAAAATTAAGAAAACAAGACTATGGAAAACTTTTTAAAAACTGAATCAATTTAAAAACACTTAATAAAATAGGTATACAAGGAAAGTACCTCAACGTAATAAAGGCTGTATATGACAAACTCTCAGGTAATATCATCCTTAATGGTGAAAAACTGAAAGCTTTTCCTCTAAAATCAGGAACAAGACAGTGATATCCCCTATCACCACGGTTAGTCAGCATAGTATTGGAAGTCCTAACCAGAACAATCAGTCAAGAGAAAGAAATAAAATTGGGAATGAAGTTAAATTGTCACTTTTTGCACATGACATGATTCTTTATATAGAAAAACCCTAAAAACACCAAAAAACTGTCAGAAACAATAAACAAATAACAGTAAAGTTGCAGGATACAAAATCAATGTGCAAAAATTCATTGCATTCCTATAAACTAACAATTAAATTTCAGAAAAAGAAATGAAAAAAACAATTTCCCTTGCAATTGCAACAAAAAGAATAAAATACCGAGGAATAAACTTAATTAACGATGTGAAGGACCTATGCATTGAAAACTATAAGACATTATTAAAAGAGATTGAAGAAGACACAAAGAAATGGAAAGATATTCTGTGTTCATGGATTGGAAAAATCAACAAATTTAAAATGGCCGTATTGCCCAAAGCAATATGCAGATTTAATGTTATCTCCATCCAAGTCCCAATGGCATTTCTTTCAAGAAATAGGAAAAAAAAAAAAAAATCACCAACTGTGTATGGAATCACAAAAGATGCTGAATAGCCAAAGCAATCCTAAGAAAAAAGAATAAGCCTAGAGGTATCACACTCCCTGACTTCAATTTACACTATAAAACAACAACAATGAAAACAACATGGTACTGGCAGAAAAACAGACACACAGACAATGGAATAGAATTAAGAACCCAGAAATAAACCCACATAAGGACAGATAATTTTTGACAAAGGAGCCAAATATATACAATGGAGAAGAAAAAGGCTTTTCAATAAACAGTGCTGGTAAAATTGGAAAGCCACGTGCAAAAGAATGAAACTAGACTGCTATGTGTCACCATAAACCAAAGTTAACTCAAAATGGATCAATGACCTGAACATAAGACCTCAAACAATAAATTACATAGAAGGAAACATAGGTACTAAACTTATCGACCTTGAGTTCAGAGAGAATTTATGAATTTGACCTCAAGGACAAAGGAATTAAAAGCAAAAATAAATGAATGGGACTATATCAAACTAAAAAGCTTCTGAACAGCCAAAGAAACCATCAACAAAACAAAGAGGAAACCAACCAAATAGGAGAAGATATTTGCAAACAACACCTCCAATGAGGGGCTAATATCCAAAGTATATAAAGAGCGCATAAACTCAACAACAACAAAAAAAACAGTACATTTTAAAAATGGGCTGAGTACCTCAACGGTGCTTTCTCCCAAGAAGACATATGAATGGCCAACAGACATATGAAAAAAATGCTCAACTTCAGTAGCTATTAGGGAATGCAAATCAAAACCAGAATGAGATACCACGTCTCATGTGTTAGAATGGGCGATTATCAACAAGACAAATAATAACAAGTGTTGGAGAGGCTGTGGTGAAAAAAAGAACCCTCATACAATGCTGGTGGGAATGTAAATTGGTACAGCCACTATAGGAAACAGTATGGGGATTCCTCAGAAAATTAAGAATAAAATTACCATATGACCCAGCAATCTCTCTTCTGTGTATCTACCCAAAAATCTGAAAACATTTTATCCGTAAAGATGCATGTTCTCTGATGTTCATTGCAGCATTATTCACTGTGGCCAAGACATGGAAACAATTAAAGTGTCCTTCAATAGATGATTGGATAAAGATGTGGTACATATATTCAATGAAATATTACTCGGCCATAAGAAAAGATGAAATAATGCCATTTGCAACAACATGGATGGATCTTGAGATCATTGTGCTAAGTGAATTAAGTCAGACAGAAAAAGTTGAGAACCATATGACTTCACTCATATATGGGATATAAAACTGAAAACAACAAATGAATAAGTCAAATAAAAAAACAAAATCTCATACACACAGACAACAGTTTAGTGGTTACCAGAGGATAAGGGAGGTATGGTAGAAGAGGGTAAAGGGGGTCAAACATATGGTGATGGAAGGAGAACTGACTCTTCATGGTGAAGACACACGCAATATATTGATGATTTATTATAGAAATGTACACTTGAAACCTATCTAATTTTACTGACCAATGTCACCCCAATAAAATTAATAAATTTAAAAAATCATCAGATACAATAACAAAAAATTGAATCAATTTAACCTTATTTCAAATTTAGGTAGTATCCATTCCCAATAATGGATGATAGAAAATTCAGAACCTTACACACAAGCCCTCCTCCCCTGTATCTTGATTATCATTAATTTTATTAATGTTTTCATAGAGTCAAATTTATAGAACTCCCATTTCATTCTATATCCATAATTCACACTGTTACTTAGCCTTATATCTGTAGTGAAATAGGTCATGCCCATTCTTTACCAGGATTTCATTTTTGAAATGGCTTATTTTAATTTCTTGACCTTCTATATGTCTTTAAAAATATATATTTCAAGAATGAGCCATGCATTTCCCAAGCAGTCTTGTTAATTCCTGTCTCTTATTTTGATACTTAAAAACCAATTGTTAGGATACACTTTGAATAAATATTTCCTTGCTCCTCTATCTCTAAGCAAGTGCGTTACTTGGGAGAACCCAGATAGATAAGAATTTCCCTCTGAAATGTGATCTGCTCTCTTCTGATCTGCTATATGATTCCTTATTTATTAAAATTATTAAATTTAATTTATGTGTTCAACAAATATGTATTAAATACCTTTTATGGACCAGCATAGTTGCTGGAAATATAGTGTTCTAAGAAATGCTGGCGGAGGAAGGCTGGCTTCTGGGAGCTCGCATTCTAATAGCAGGGAGAGACAATAAAAAATAAATGAATATCTATCTGTTTGTCTAATGTCAGGCAGTGATCTGTGCTTTAGAAAAAAATGTAAGATAGGGTACAGAAATTGTGGATCAAGTGTAAATGGTAATGTTTCTTGATGTAGGGTCATTTAGGGAAGGCTCTATGTTAGTGGTAACATGAGTTGATTAACTATGAGGATATCTGTGGTTCCAGGGCAAAGACCCACAAAGCAATCTTTTCATATAATTTTTTCCTGGAATAATTGTTTCCTTTCAATTTTTACATTCAAGTACTCATTTCATGAAAGCTTATCTATTATCTGTTATAGATATATATAGATAGATATATAGATATAGATATAGATAACATGTTATATATATGTTATATATTTTATCTGTTATATATATATGTATATGTATATATATGTATATATATATGTATATATATATAGTAATACATTGTTTGAAAACCAATCATGTGAATGTCCAAAGTGGATTGTCTCTTTCTCCTCTATTATGGCCTATATAATTGTACATCTTTGTTCTTTTTCATTTTGTTTTGTGTAGATTACTCATGCCTGACTACCCTGAATTTGTATTAAGTTGTATTTCTTCTCCTTCTCTTCCCACCCTCTCCGTTTTCCTCTTTCAAGTATGGTTATTTTTTCTCTCCCTTTTCTTTTGCAGAACCATGTGAACTCACTTTCCATCCTTTTATTTTGTTTTACAATTTGTTTTCCTTTCTTCCTTCCATCTTTCTTTCTTTCCCTTTTTCCTTCCTTCCTTCCTTCCTTCCTTCCTTCCTTCCTTCCTTCCTTCCTTCCTTCCTTTCCTCTCTCTTTTTAATGAATGTATCTTTTCTTTAAAGTTCCTTAAAATAAAACTTAACCAGAAAGCATCAGTAAATTTTAACTTCAATTTGATCCTTTCAAACACTACATATTTTATTTGTTTTAATAGCATCAGGTCTTACAACTATGTATAACAGCATGGATGCTTGAAAATATTTGCTAAGTAAATCAGTTGTTTTTAAATTTTAGTTTATTGGCATCTACCAATTTTTCCTTGTTTGTTTTTTAAATATATTCAATGTGGAGATTCATCACATATTATAAATTCTAAAATGTAACAATAATGACTATTTTTGAGGTTGGGCTTATAAAATTCTAAACCCAAAATAACGTTTGATGCTGTAGGAAATACAGTTTTGAAATTTAAACAATAATTAAGAGGAAGTGTGAACAGCTATTAAAACCAAGAAAAATGTGTTTTGAAATTGTTATCATAACGTTTTTACCTATAATTTTCTTCTAATTTAGGCATTTATTTTTAAGTTGTTTATGAAAGCTTTAATTTAAATAATACCTTACACTATCTGCCCTCCAAAGATTTTATATTTGCTTGTTATCAGTTATTATTATTTTGGCTTCCTTTTATACTTTAAAATCTAAAATTGGATTTTATTCAACTACTCAAAGTAATATTCATAGTGCTCTAAATTTCTGATTTGAAATGACTGCAGTGGACTTGTAAAATAAATTTTAATAATAATAATAATAATAATAATAATGAGGAGGAGGAGGAGGAAGAGGAGGAAAAAGAAAGAGGAGGAGGAGGAGAAGGAGAAGAAGAATTTCAGTAAGAAATTATTTTGGAACCATTTTACCAGTTTCACAAATATATACTTTAATTCCAGGTGGAATTAAAGAATTTATAAGCTGTGTGCTCATGCTAATTCATGCATTGCTAAGATAAATATCTTTAGTAAGTTTATGGAAAAAAATAGCTCATAAATGGTTTTCAGAAGTTTAAATATGTAACTCTATATCGCACCCTACTGCTTTTTCTGTGGTGCAAAAACATAACTCAGTTCAACTTCAGGGCTATCCAAGCCCTATTCCATTTGACATGTAGGCTATCTAGTAAACCCTATATCCTGAAGAAACCTAAAATGTGAGTGACAGTCGAAAAATAACAGCTGGCCTAGAGTGTTTTGGCTGGCATTTAATGGTCCTTTCTTCCGACTGCTGCTGTAGGTATTGGCAGACTCCTTATGGTGAGTGCCCATTCATTCCCTAGTTCCCATGAGCAGCCATTTCCAAGCTGCAACACAGCCTCACGACGCTGTGACAGTGCAGGCCTGAGTGTCTACTCACAGTTCAGATAACTACACCACCTGCCCTCTTCCACCCAGGAATCTGGTTCCTTGTCTTTTTAGACTCTCAAAATGTAAAATACCAGAGTCAATCATTATCCAAGAAAATATAACCATTGTATTCTCCCCCATCCCACCACCTTCCGTTTTATGTGGATGAAGGTACCATCGAAACTCTGAATAGATTCACTCTTTTAAGGAAAGCCAAAGTAAATGTATGGTACCTCTCTTACTGGAGAAGGTTAAAATGATCAGTTTAATCAGTTTGGTTGTCATTCCTCAACTTTGCTCTTCTGTTTCTACGCATGTCTGAAGATGCCTTAATTTCATGAATTTTGCAAGTCTACTGGCAGCAGTGATTTACGGCAGAGCAAGGGTGGTATTTCATAGACAGTTCCATTTCCTTTCTTAAAATGTGTACACATTTTTTGGCACCCTCCGTATTTATGAATGTTGCATTGCAGCTCCACACACTGGGAATGGTGACTTTGGGAAACTGGTGGGTGAGGACAACTTGCTGCTAATGTGGGAGGAGGGGAAACAACACACATGGAAACAAAAGAAACTTGAGGTTGCACAAAGTCTGTTTAGTATTAAAATCTTGATAAGCTGTAAGTTTGTATAGTAGAAAATTATCATTTTAAATAAAAACAAAGGTATTATCTATTGCTTTAACACTAGGCAACTCTATTTCTGAAAAACAGATTGTAATTTTAAATTTTGAATGTCTCATTGATATCGTCCTATTTTTTAAATGCTTATGTTGTATATATATTCACACTTATGTTAAAAAATAGTTAAATCCATTTTTTTTAATTCCACAATTGTAACTGCCATTTTTTTCTCTTCAGTTGATGAGTTTGAAGTCCTGTGGTTTTTTTTTTTTAAAAAGTCTGACTCTATTATTACCCATACCAACCTATGTTACTATTTATACATAACAGTGTATTTTTAGGTATAATTTTTATTCACTACTGATATATGTAAAAAAAAAAAAAATACTTTTCTATGCTGAACATTAAGTCTAAATGTTTAGGGCTATAGTCATTTGTTCTTTCTTATTGTTTCCTGTGAAAGAGGGAGGGTGAGACCCAATTTTGTTCTTGGAGCCTCAAGGGTAAATCATTGATTTCAGCAAAAGTTATGCATAAAGCATCCAAAGGCAGAAGTTGACCTACAACAAATTAAGACTGATTTCCTTGTCACTTTACATGCATATATAGATCTTGATCTAGACTAAGAAATATATTTTGTCTGAAATGCATGGCTCTAAGATTTAGTATTTGCTTTTTCCTAATTTGCAGGGAATGTCCATTAGATTCATAAAATTGTATTTATTGTCTCTGGTGGTTAATTAAGCATCTGTGAAATAGTCCAAGTCCAGTCTTTCCAAAACAAAAGGATTTTTATTTCCAATAGTAAGTTCAAAATATTGTACGGTGTAATTTTGAGACAGCAATTCAGATTTTTAGTAACAATACCACAGAAAATGTCATTTTTCTTTGGTTGTTGTAATTTCTGTTTTTGTTTTGGATGTTTTATGAAAAAGTGAATACCATAAAAAATAGCATTTAAGAATATTCATAAAAAGAGAATACTTGTTTAAATGTCATTCTAAGTCTAATTTCAAATATATATTTCCTCTTATCCAGGTTGGACCAAATATGACATGAGCAACAACAAGCTAGTCCAACTTGTTATGACCTGTTTAAACGTTCTGTAAAATTTTCTAATAATATATTTTAAAAAAATAAATCCCTGTCTGTTCTTTGAGGCTATAGGAAACAGAGACCATTAGACATAAACTTAATTCTTTAATGCTAAATTTATCAATATTTTTGCAAAATTGAGATTATTGTAATTTTGCCACGAGGAGATTCATTTTGGTATTATTTATTGATTCAGAAAACTATTTTTTTCTATTTGTTTAACTTTGCTGTTATTTATGTTTTTCATTAGTTACAAAACAATGAAAGCAAAATTATACTTTATTCAGCATGAGCTAACAAATTTTAAATATCATTTTTTTCTGTTCCATAGAAGGTAATAATGCCTATTAGATCACTCATTTTAATCCCTCAATGGTCTTGTGTTTTCATTGGCTAACTTTTAAATAATTTTATAATTTTTCTGAAATTTTACATACTATTGCTTTTAGAACAAGTGGGAGTTGTTGTTCTCATTTTCCTTTTTTATCTAAGGAAAATAAATGTAATGATCACTTTACATTAATAAAATTTCTCAACTCGTAAATCTTGAGAAATGAGTTGTGTATGTTAAAATGAGATGCTCTATATTTAGCCTCAAAAGTTAATTCAATAGCGTAATAGTCAATTCCTTAAACTATTTACTTAAGGGCTTAGGAAAGCTATTAAGCCTGTAGGCCAGGTGACACCAGAAGGCTAGCAAGTTAAAGCTTCCTTAATAACATAGACCCAAAACCTAGAATTAGGGAAATGAAGAGGATTAGGGTGTCAACTCAAATCTCAACTATAGAGTTTGTCTATACCCTTTACAGGTGAGAAAAAATAGAACAAAGAACACAAAGTCATGTTATGGTTTCATCTCTATTATCCATTCAATCAAATCTTTGCGCTTATTTGTAAAAATAATATATTTGGGAGCCATCATTAATATAGGTATGTTCCTGAAATCCTTTTTTTTTTTTTCCCTAGGCAACCCAACCATTAGCACTTACTTGTGAAAGTGCTTTATAAAAACGAAGGAGATATTCCACTATTTATTTGCCCATTTATCCTTTTGCCCCAACAAACAATATTGGAAAACCAGGCATTTTTCTGGGGATAGAGAAATGAAATGAGTTCATAGTCAGACAGAAAATAATGAAGTAACTGTAATACACTGTGATAGATATTATAAGAGAGGTACCTATTCTGGGAAAGAAGAGAACAAATGTCCAGCATTCTCTGGAGTAAGGTTTTGCAGGGACAGCAGGAGTTTATAGGGAAAGAAATCACCACGTATAAAGATATTTTCTTATAGTGACTTTTGCACATTAAAGAAGACATGCATTTCATGAGCCACAGGGAGTTCAGAACTGTTTGCATATGAGAGGGTTATGCATAAGGAACTGTAATAATGTAACAACAAAATTGCAAAAATAGCTAATTCTTTGTGAGCTCATTACTAAATGCTAATCACTCTTCTGAGAGCTTTCTTTGAATCCTCACCATAACCCTTCTACATTGGCACTGTTTCATCGATAATGAAACAGAAATTGGAGGGAGTATCGATGTTTCGAGGACATATGGCTAGGGAGCATCAAAATTGGAATTCAAACCCAGTCTGTGTGATTCCAGAGTCTCAGCTTGGCATGAGTGAAAGAACCTTGCTAAGGAGTTTGCTCTCCGTTCTGTAGATAACAGGAAACCATGGATGTCAGGAATAAGCTGGATGCGGGATATGATGACAAAGAGGCTCTGAGGATGACTTCCAAGCTCATCTTTAAAGACTGAGTCTAGAGTCTTTGGCACCTTATTCCAGGTAGAATAAAGAGCAGTAGGACCAAGTGTTAGAAGAAAATGCTCTAAGTTTGGGGCATGTTCATTGCCACTATGTGTCTGCAGCTTACGCTTATTGGCAGTTTGACGCTGGATGAAATACAAGACCTCACTGAGCCTCATTTTATGCATATGTAAAATGGGGGTGAGGTTGTTATAAGGGTTAAATAAGTTAATGATTTCAAAGTGCTAAAAATAGCATCTGATTCATAGTACCTATTATGTGTTAAACGAATTATAGAAATATAGCTTAAACTGCTTCAAAACAGAAGTGAATATTAAATTGCGTACTCTGCAAGGCTAGCTTCTAACTTGAAAGTAATTTATTAACCTTTATTAATGAAGGAACTACTTATGGTTCATTTTTTAATCTTCTCTAAATGGTGCCATTAATTATGCTAATATTTTTAGTATATGTGTTTGTGTTTATCAACTTAAAATGATAACAAATGTCACCAACTTAGATGGATCAGAGGAAAACTGGATCAAGAGGTACATTATTTTTAAGTCATTCAGTTCTTTTGAATTCATGTGTATCTTTTAATACAACTTACTAACAAGAATTCATATATCGTCCGATGTTATTCAAAGCACTCACTCATTCAAACATCCTTTTTTTCAGCAAACACTTATTCAGTGTCTACTGCTAGCAGTCAAGCAGCTCAACACTGTAGATGGTGCGATAAGACAGTGTCTCACCCCCAGGGTGCAGAGTGTGGTGTAAGAGTAGGATGGTCAGTGATAAGGGCATCCAGACCTTGCGATTTATCACAGGAGGCGTAAAGTCTACTCATCAGTTGTTCAAGTACAGGAGAGCACATGAGTAAAATATTACCTGCATATTTAGGCTTTTTGAACTCTCAGAGCACACCAAATTATTGCCTCTAAATCTCTAAATTATAAAAACATTTTTTTCTACGTCGCAACCTATTATAATAGCTATTATAGTTATATAATCACATATATATATATATATATATATATCTGAAATTCTTATTTACGCCATCTACTGAAAAATTAAATTTTGTTAAAGTGAATATAAAACTGGCAGAGCAACTGGAAATACACAAGAATATGTTAAATCTTCTGTCTAAAACCAGTAAGTTGTAAATATACCAGAATCAAAATTTGTCATTTTTTCCTTGAGTTCATGTTTCACAGAGGTGCAGATATCAGAAAGTTTCTTGAACAATGACCAGAATTGTATCAGTCAGAGAAGAGAAAAGAACAACCCAGCACTTCATCACCACTTTAAACATATATCACCCCACTTTACAAATGAGGACTGTGAGAAAAAAAAAAAAGAAAAACTTTGATTCAGTCAGTCACCATGTTTCTCTAAGACAAAGCGAACGTTCAGCTCAGGTCAGCTGATCAAGGTCATTTCTATCATCAGAGCTGCATCCTTTCATGCAGTGAATTTGTGTAACAGATGGGATTATTTTAATTGTTGGTTATGTCCTTGAAATCAGTTGGTCTCCTGACTCTTGAGTGCCATGTACCTCAAGGTTTAATCTTCAGCCAGAACCACATGTCTCTTTCTGAGATATCTTTCTGATAGCCATGTTTCTGACAGCGAGCTGAGCTAGCCTTCCTTCTCCCGGGGACCACTATCACTGCTGCGTGAACAGATCCATATCTGGGATTTCCATGCTGCCTTTCCCTTTTACATCCAGCCCTGACCCTTGATTGTCTGCTCTGTATTTTCAATTGAATGTAGAATCATTGCTTCAGAGGCAGCATATTAAAAACTGAACTCTTCAGATTTGTTTTCCCATAGCCAACCCCTCTGAATCTCCTTATCCTCCCACTCAGTGGAACTGTGATTATTAATTGCTAACACTTCTCTTTTACTCTCCCCTTTTTCTAGATCTTTATCATGAGTGAAGTATAATCTTCTGTTTTTCAGTCCATCTCAACAATCTGCCCTTTGTCACAGTGCCTCTGGGTGGGGTCTTTATCATCCTGGAGTTATATTAGGTTGGGCTAAACCTAAACTACTACGACAAAAACAAAACACATTGGTTCTACCAGGTAGAAGCTCATATATCCTACATGAAGAAGCCAAGTTCAGTGGGCAGAACAGCATGGGAGGTTGCTCTGTTCTATAAGAACTCTCTAGGAACCACAGGGTTTCCTCCTGCCGCACCATTAAACCCTGGAATGTTATTGTTGACTGAGTGATAGCAATAGAAACTGGCTCAGTCACGTTACATTCTTAGCTCATGGGAAGCAGGAAAAAAGGGATATGGAAGATTGAAGGAGGAGATACAGAGGTTTCACACATGACTTCCAATCACATTTCTTTGGCAAGATAGTCACCTGGCCCAGCCAACTGCAAGGGAGGCTGGGAAATCTCCAGCTGAGCAGCTGATGGTGCAGGGAAAACAATTATTGTGGAGGAGGGGGAAAACGGATTTGGGGATATGGTTAACCATTTGCTCTACTACTCAAGCAATGTTGCCCACATACACCACAAACATGGTTTCTCTTGTTTATTCTGAGACTTCAAGTTCAAACCCAATTTTACTTTCTTGTCTGGTTATCATAGTTTTTGGCAGCTCTATTTTCTAACGTTTTCTTCCCAATTCATTGTGTATGCATTTTATACTGTCTTGTTTAACCTCTGTAAAACTCTTTATGTATGATCCTTATTATTATTTATATGCATTTCCAAACACATTTTATGTTTATGGAAACAGAGCATATCTTGTACTTCTCTGCATAGGCAGGGCTTATGGGTGTATTACCCAAAATAAGCAATAAAATTATGCACAAGAGTTTAGTTTTGCTTATAATACTGGCAGAATAATTATTTTGGCAATGTTCTTATACTGTACATAAGAAGTGAATAAATGTTGAATGATTGGACAAATATGAACCTGATCTAACCTCTTTTCTTAACATTTATAAATTTAGATTTAAATGAAGCAAGATTATAAAGATCTGATTTTTGAGGCAGCAGTAAAATGAACATAGAGTGTATGTTTCCATGTAAAATTCACACGAAGGCCATAATTCTCAATTTATTTTCTGTTTATATAAATCTGATGGCACACAAAACCCTTACCATTTAGCAAAAAAAAAAAAAAAGTATCTGGGTTTCATGATGTTAAAAAAATAAAAGGCATTACAGAATATTTCTTTGTTTTAAGTTTGTACAAAAAAATATCAAAATTTCCTCTGAACTACGTGCACAAAATTGCTAAATTTGAAAGCAAGATAAAGTGGAGAGAAAAATGGTAAGCTGATCACAGGGAAGAGTAACCGGGGACGCCATAACGACTAGAAATCAATAAAGATCAACGTAGAAACTAAAAATGGTTTTCAAAATGTCCCTAAGTTTTGATAGCACAGAGTGGCCAATTCAAGAAAGACTCAACTTTTTTATATTTGGGAAACATTTGTTTATAACATATATAATCATATTAGCAGCTTGAATTAGTGGACAAACAAGGAAAAGGAATGCATTAATAGGCTATTTCTTCCTTTTCGAAATGGGCCGGTGTTTCAATAATGTAAATAATGGTCATAGGAGTACAGGTAGTCAACTCACAGAGTCAGCTCTACAGATGAATCCACTGAAAAAGTATTCACTTATACTTGGTTTTCATTTTTATTTATTATATTTCCTAGGTAGCAGGGTGTAAGAATTAAAACCCAAATGCTATCAATATAGAACTCACATAGTTTACAGAAAGTAGATACAATTTTGTTGGACAAAATTCAACTGAACTTCATTCTACTAGTGGCTTTCTTTTTCTTTTGTGAAACAAAGGAGAGTGAGTACATTTTAAATATAAATTCCTAAGTCTTTTACAATTTCTGTTCATAGTCTCCTTGGCATTTTCGTTGGGAGGCAGTCAATTTCTTTCTATAGATAGATTTCATTATTCAGACTTCACCATCAGTAGAATACATTATAAATTATGCAGAATGTGATAATTAGTGGCAAGCAAGAATATAAATAAAACTGCATAACCAATAAAAAGCCATAAAACCTGGCAAGTAAAATTAGTTACTGTGTGTTAAAATAGAAAATACACGGAGGAAAAAGAATTGATCTCACGTGTCTTCTCTGTGCTGGAGAAAAATTACAATAATACGCATAGCTCTGGAAATGCATGTGTATAGTCTATTAGAAATAAAATCAAATCATATGTAATGCAGTGATTTAGAATGATCTAAGAACAAAAGAACCATGGTCCCATGAAGGTAAATGGTTCTTTTTGTGAAAATAAAGCTGATAAAATCAATCCTCGCTACACTAAACCCGGCTCTAGTTTTTCTAATGTGCATTGATGTCTACAGTCAGCTTTTGCAGTTTTAAGTTTTGAAAATGATATTAAGTATCTTAATATTTTAAATTTGTTTAACAAATAACACATGAAAACACACACACAATCTGCTTTGTGTATTTTTGGGGAATCTCTAGTTAGTAAAATGACATATCAGCAATATTAAACAAAAGATAATCCCAGTGTGTACAATGAGATCCATTAAGTGAAATGAAAAATTACCTAGTGCACCAAGCAGAGCTTGCCTATAGTCACAGTGGCGATGGGAGAAATGGCATATGAATTGTGCCTATCTAGAAAGAAAAAAAAATCTTTAGGCCCATATTGATGTCTATAGATACACTTGAGAAATTGTAATATCAAGGTTAAAGCAAGGGCTAGGATTCATTTGAATAATATATTCTAACATATTCTATAAGACCCGATTCACTGCATCAAAGAATCAAAATGTGTATATGTAGTGTGCCAATTTCATCAAAAGTGCCAAAATGCTTTGGAAAGGATGACCGTCTTGTAAATAATTGTGATATTTCTGAATAAAAGAGGATTTGATATATTTAACTGCAATTGTGTTTAAATCTTTGAAATCAGCTTTCAAAGATTTAAACACAATTGCAGTTAAAACCAGTCTTTGCTGACTATGGAAATGAATTGGAACTTGTGCACAAAAAGCCGTTTCGGGACTTTGTATTGGGTATGTTTTTATATTCACTTTTTCTTTGCCATTATGCTTTGCTTTGATTTCAAGGTTGAAGGAGTCAAAATGCCTAATATAAATGCAAATTTCCCATTCAGGTTTAATAGAAAAATTAGGGAATGTGACCCTCAGTGTTTAGGTAGCCTGAGTAAGTAAAGGTACATTGAATGAAATATAGCATGATAACATTATGAAATGTCTTATACTATTTATGCTTAGGGTCTAATGCAACCCTAAGTTGCCTAATGAAAGATCTGATTCCAGAGGACCAACCAATCAATTCAACTAACATAATAATTAATTTGATTAATTTGTAAAAACCAATTCCACTTAACTGAATTAATGGGAATTTATCAGTGAGTTATTTGGAATTCCATTAAAATATGAAGGTTATTTTGATACTGTGGATTTTCTATATTCATTACCCATTATGATGAAATAACTATTCAAGGACTTGACAGACATATAAGTTCTATAAGAGTGACTTCCAGACACTATCTTTGACCCATTTTCCTTTACATTCCTACTATAGATCATAGGCATTTATGGAATAGTTTACTTTCCATCATCACTTATTCATTGATTTGTACTATAATTGTCAATTTAGTTCCATTGACAGGCTAGGCTACAAAAGACTAAAACAGATAACGTGAGTGTTACAACATGGTGTGACTGTGTAAACTCCTCTTCTGATACGCTTCTAGAACACTGCATTTTCTTTGCAGAAGTATCCAACTTGATGATCTTGTTTTTGTTGTTGTTGTCATTGATCTGTAGCTTCTCCTAAACCTTAGGTACAATGATAATAGGAACCAAGTTGGGTTGGTTTCTCCATCGCATACCTGTGCTTAAAAATCTCAAATATGTGTAGTGAGAACCAGTCATACATGGATGCATGGGTCAGGGGACGGCAGATTAATAATAATGATAAAACATTAAGCAAAACTTCCTGAGAGCAGTGATGAGGGCGTCGTCAATTCTGCATGGCAGGTAGAGAGCAATGAAGAAGGCTTCACTAAGGCAGGTTACATTTGAAATGGTTGGAAGGTGGGATGGGGGTGAAATGGGTTTAAAAGTTTAAAATGAAAAGATAGAAACTTGAAGTACACATTACATTCTGAGAAAGTTAAATAACCCTCCTGAGGAGCTGAAGGTTTCTGAGAACTGGGTAACATATGGGGTTGGAAAGGTAGTTTCCTCACAATTGACATATGAGGAATGAGAGGTGGAGGCAGTTCAAACCACATCTGTTGAAATAGTCCAGGCACATTGTTCAGTAACAGTCTTATGTTGACAAGCTTAACATGCACGTCTGGTTTCTTTTTGGTCTACGCTGACTCAGTTCCAAGTTGGCTAAGCTGTATTCTCGGCTTCAGTTATTGAAGAATACTTCCACTCTAGAATCAGTTCAACTTTACCAAAGGTTGGGCCCATAAGAACATCAAGACATTCCTCTAATATTCCAAATTGATTGTTCAGTCCCTTGTTTCATGACCAAGATCCTAGTTTCAGGTCTTCACTTTATTGTTTTCTTCCATAGATCTGAGGTCCGCTACAACCATATTTGGTGCCTCCATTTGCTTTGATTCCCTGGTCACAGTGCACTGAATTACAGCATAGTTGTTGAATATATTCTTTCTCAAATAAGGACTAAGGTTATACTATATACAAAATGAAGGAGGATAAATTCTCATTAATGCTTTCACAATGTAAATTTAATTAGTTTACAATACATATACATATAGATTAATATATTAATACAAATTATTAAACTAGCTGATTAAATAATATTAAAATACTGCATAGGCCTTTGGACAAGCATATACCAGATAATCGTAAATAAGTAAGGAAATGAATCCAAGGATATTAAACTGGTAACTGTGCAATTACGAATCTTGTCTAGCAATAATACAATGCACCTAAACTTGATTTTTTAAAAAGAAATGCATGTTTTAAATCTTCCTTGCTATTTTGATCAAAATATTATATATTTCATTTATCTACTAAAACCTCAAATTCAAAGTGAAAAAATTATAGTCAAGTTGAATATTGAAATGTACTTAAAACAGCTTCTCACACATACCAATTTGGTGAAGCTATAGCATTTTCATTCTTGTGGCCTTTCCCACTTGTTGGTTTCCCTTTTTTTAATTCTTTAGGGAAAATGTTTTTTAAAATCATGCTCTTCCTATCATGAGCCATCTCTCATCTGCACATAATAAAGAAGAAAACATAACATTCCACGACTTACTGCTTACTAGTCGGAAATCCTCATTACACCTAAGTTCACTGTTTCAAAAATAAGAGATTTACAAGTCTATTGGTGGGAATTTCCCAAGCAAAAGAGAAGATTCGATGGTTAAGATGAGAAGGTTGGAATCTTTGAGCCTCTAAAAAGCTTTTAAGCTTTTGGTAAACTACTCAGAAATTATTACCTGGGTTTCATAGATCCTCAAAACATCCCTGAATCCAGAGGATTTGTGACTTGAATAGGAAAAATGAAACATCTTTATTTCTCGTTACTTTATTGAAATATAATGTTTTCAATAATGCTGTATTATGAATGTAACAGTTATGAATGTAACAACAAACCACACTGATATTAGTGATACCAGTGAATTCATCACCAATTAAAATCTCTGATTTTTTTTCACTACATGACATTGCTGTGGATGTTTCACAACACCATTTATACTCCTCAGTATTTCAATATTATTTGAACTTGATCTTCTTCCTCTCGATCATATGATGTAATATGTTAGTAGAGGAATACATTCATTACCATGCCACACATTAAAAAAACAACATATTCAATAGCAAATTTCAATGTATTTTACTTTATGCATTAAAAATAATATTCTACAAAGGAGATTCATAGGCTTCACTAATCTTCCCAAAAGACTGTTCATTCAAAAGACATGAAGAAACTCTACTAAAGGAGAAGCCTTCCAGTACACTCAAATTGTGCAGCTTTTTCACTCTTGACAATGATGCCTCACCTTTCTGTTGTACTTAGGAGTTTACAAAGAGCTTCCAGGTATATCATGTGTCTTTGTTCCGAAAAGCTTTTGGTGAGACTCATAGAAAGGGCCGTGGGAATGGTCCACATCTGGAGCAAGCAATAAAGAAGGACATTTTTCTGTAGAGAATTTAAAAATAATAATAAAACCAACTAAAATTGTAATTTCTATGATCACCATTCCTTGGAAATTTTGAATGATAGAGTAACACAATATTCCAAAATACTCTCCTCCAAAATATATTTTTTGCTCTAAGTTTTAATCAATTTCTGTGATTATAACTGCTTCCGTTACTGTTACTCTAGGAATTAGTGCATAACTGAGGAAACTTTTTGTGTTACAAATTATTTGAACTTCAATGAGTTTTAATAATATAGGTGGGAGACTAAAATTAGCACATTTTTATTTTTTTCCTTTCGTAAATGTTGTATTCAACACAAAAATTAATACAAAGAACTCTCTGTTACAGAGTCAGAACCCCCAACACACCCAAGCTTAGCTACATGCAAATTAAGCTGTATGTGTTAATCTCAAGACAAGGTATGTAAGAGTTCAGAAATGTCCAAGTGCACATCGGGTGCCATTTGTAATTGTGACACCTATGATCCAAAACATCTCTGCATTTAAAAGTTGATTAGATATAAACAATTGCAGCTCAATTAAGGTAAAGATTAATAAAAAAGAAGAATTTAAATGACTTCAATTCCGTTGTTTCCTTGGAGTATTTACTCATTTCATTGTTATTACTGAAAAGAATTTTGTTGTATAATAGACAAGGGTTATAAAAAATGATCCACTTTGGGTGTCAAATATACTACAGACCACCTTAAGTGAGACAATTTCAGCAGGCATTATTTTTCCCAATTTTCCCAGATGGTGAGAATTTGTTCAAAATTACCTAGTGATTAAGGAGAAAAGCTTCACAAGAACCAAGTCTTCTGATGTCCTAGACTAGTATTCTTGTTTTTACTCAAGATGCTAAGACTTCTTTCATAGGAAAATTATTTTGTGGTCACATAACTTTAGAAGATGTTAGGTTAAATAGTTTTTATTTTACTAGAGGATTTAATGAATCTTTTAATATTACTATGCATTCTAAATATTCAAGAGGTGAGTTGGTGCTTCACAAATGTATTTGAATCACAGATTGTTTTGTTTTCCAAGAAATTTTGTACATCCAGCTTAGTATCAACCATAAAACAAGCAAAACTATTTGAAAAACCTGTGCTGTTTCTCAGAGTAAGGCATAGTCCAATATCAGAGAAATATGAAAGTGCAAAACAAACATTATTGCAGCCTAGAGAGCCAGCTTGTTCCGAGCTAGCTTGTTTCATACATTTTCCATTTCTGTTTTGAAATTTGTCATGTGTATCTCATTGCCATATAAACATTTTCTAGTGACTTTCAGCTATGGAGAGATACTTATTACATGGGAGATTTTCTTATTGACATGTTGGAGTTTATACATAATTGAGGAATTGTCTTCTCTACAAACTTCTAAGTGGGATCTTATACAAAGATTGAAAGAACATTGGGTCATTTTTTTTTTTTCTTTTTTCTTTTTTTAGTAATATATCCCTAGGCTCTAACACTAGGGAACATTAAACATTTCATTTTCTTAATCTGTAAAATTGAGTGATTTATAATACTTTTTGTTCACACTAATAATTATGAGATAAAATGCTTCATAAACTAGTTAACACTTCACAAGTGTGAGTTGTCATTCATTCATTTTACTGTATTCAGGACTAACTGAAACATATTTCTTAGACATGGGAATTATTTCACTGTAGATAATGGAAAATGGTGTTCAATACAAAACAGCATCATCCTTTTTATAAAAGGTGAATGTCTTTCTGTTTGTTCAATGTATTCTTCTTAAATTGTTTAGGATTCTGATTCTAAAACAGAGTATATTAAGTGTCCTAGGACTGCTGTACAAATTACCACAAACTTTCGATCTTAAAACAACAGAAAATGATTATCTTAGGATTACCCTCAGGAATGATTATCCTCAGGAAACTCAGGATTCAGTTTGGATTGGTTGATAGGATTGGTTCACTCTGGAGTCTAACAGCGTCTGTGTCATGCCTTTCTCCTGGCGTCTGGTGGCTGCCATCAACCTTTGGCATTTCTTGGCTTGGGGCTGCATATCTTCAGTCTTTGCCTTCATCTTCATGTGGGTTTCTCTCTGTGTCTCTTCTTTATTTGTATATCTCAAATCCTCTACTTTCTCTTTTAAGGACATCACTTGTTTGATTTAGGGCTGACTCTAAATATGGGATGCCTCCGATTTCATTACACCTGCAAAACCCGTATATCCAAATAAGGTCCCATTCACAGGTACCAGAATAGGACTCAGGGATATCCCTTGGGGGAACACAATTCAACCCACTACACAGAGATACAAGCTTGTGTTTTAAATTGTTTGTCATCTTCTACCTTGCACACTTCCCTACTTCTATTCCCACTCCCCAACACCTTCCACTAATCTTCCTTAATTTCTAATATTCCTTTAGATCTTAGTTGCAAAGTTACTTTTCCAAGGATGCCTTCTCTGTCCCCTCGACTAGGTTAGATGACTCATGTTCTAGGCCATCGAACCCTATTATTATAATTACTTGTTTAATGCTGTTCTCCAAATAGACTGCAACTCTTTTTGAACAGGAATCATCACACATCTGTATTCCTCGTGGTAACCAAAAGTAATGCAAAAAGAAGGGGCTCTGTAATTATACTTTAATTCAATCAAACTAAACTTTTTTTTTTTTTTCAAGTTTACTGGAAGTTAGAGTTTGGAAGTTAGAATAGCAGGTTCTTCTTTTAGTTTCCCTCTCCTTTATTCGAAAACCTCACCAATTCCTTTAGTTTGAAGTGTCTTAAAATTTAGGACCCCTTCTCTCATCAATACATAGAGCCCTTTGTTCAAATACTATGTTTTAATATGTCTACATTGTATGTCCCAGTATAAAGTAGGTGATTTCCAATTACAGGAATAATTCATACTCAGGCATAAACCAAAAAATATATTTATCAGAGGATAAATCAAGGATTATATTTAGATAGGCCTATAGAGATGCCAGGCCCCCAAGTTATTCTAAAATTGTCCATTTCTTGGGCACTTTAGAATCTCTAAGTCTCTTAAAAACTAAAAAGTATGACATAGGACAAAACTTGAGGAAACTGATCATGAGGTTGAAGGGAGAGAACTATGTATTAATCAGGTTGTTTTTGATTATTAGGTTTTCTCTTTAGAAAACAATTCCTGTGGATTTATTTGGGAACAAGCTTTCTGCTTAGTGTTTCTTTCTGAGTACACTTTTAATTCTGACATGGTATCTGAAATGGTATCTAAATTTTAAAATCTTAGTGAAAGAAAAATTGAAATTTTTCAAATAACTTTTTCTAGCAGAAGAGCATTTCAAACAATCATTGATTGAACTAAACTAATCTCCAATTTCCCCACAAACACATCACCAATAATACAACACTATATGGTAATATTTTTAAATAATTTTGTGATAAAAAATCTATAATATCCTTTTGGTTTAATAAATCAATGAATTCATAATATATCTGATTTTTATATAAACAAATAACATGCTAAAGCATGAGGTCTTGTAAACACTATCACTACCATTTTACCATTTTATTCTACATTACATATTTATTGTATATTCTATTTTATATACTTAATATAGAATATATTAAAATAAATGAAGACTAAGATAGTTATGTAGATGAAATATATGAATTAGCACAGACATAGAAAGATATTTAATTATCTCAGTAAAGAAATGTAAATTAAAGCAGAAATAGTACATAAATATTAAATTAATAAAACTATAATAATGTGATCTCTCTATTATTTCTGCTCAGTGAAACATTCTCCAAACATTCTCCAGTATAGACAGTAAATTAATACCAATGTGTTATAATTGTCAATTAAATTATTGAAGATAGCTATCCTCAGCAATTTTTAAATTTTCCCTGATTAACATCTTAAAAAATGTTAACTCTCATAGTTCAGTGTTGCCAGGTCCCTCCCCATTTTTGATACTTTCTCTGGATGTGTTAGTCCAAATGGCCAAATTAAAAAATACGTATACAAATATATACACATCCACACATGTGCAAATACTCTATTACTATATATAGTATACAAGTACTGTCTGAAATATTTGTTTTACTGTGTAAAGAAAGTTCAAATTGTTGTGATTTTGCATTAGTTCAAATTGTTGTGACTTTACCTTAAAAGCACTTCTATTTCAGAGTTAAGGAGATTAGCCAACATATAATACAAATAACCAACTTTTAGTAAATGCTAATTCTTTCAGATAGTATGAGGTTTATATTATTTTAGTCATTTGCTTCTCACAACAATTGTGCAAAGTTATTTTCTTCACTTAATAAATAGAACACTAAACTTACAATAGTCGGGAACATGGCCCAGGCAAGCCCAGTTGTGTTGAGACTTGAGATGGAAATCCAGTTGCTATCTTTCACTCCAAACTCAGAATGTATGTGCCTGTTAAAGTATGTTTCTTCTTCATCTTAGTTAATTGAGACTTTGATGTCATTCAATAATTAAGGAAAACTCATAACAATCCTTCCTGTTGAGTATTGGTTTGTTTTGAATTTGTTTGGTTGGTTTTCTTTTTGTTTACTATTGCCCCCACCACTACCCTGGCCTCGTACCTAATCAATTCACTCTTGGTGTTCTGCAGTAAATGCTAACTACTTATTATTCCATTTTATACCAAATTCAGTGTATTTTGTATGCTGCTGACAGATTAATCTACCTACCTGATTTTTTTGCCATTTAATTTTCCTATTGTGTAATTGCATTGACTTTCCTTGATACTCACTCTTTAAAGCCTTTCTAAATTCTTTGTAAACTATTCTTTATCCCTTGTCTAAACATATTTTCCATTATTCTCCAACATGAAGCCACCACTGTTAACCAAAATGATCTCCAAGTTGGTCCATCTACACGCACTTAATGAGTTTTGTCTCACCACTTGTCTTTTGGTAGGCGTAAAGTAGATTTTAAGTATTTTGCTGAGTGACCAATATCTTTATATAGAATGTACATGTATAATCTCACTTAGTGTTCACAACACTGCTGTGAAGCAGAGGAAAAGGTCAAGGTAATTAACATTTATTTTACTCTTATACTTTAAATGATTTGTGTTAAATTATCTCCTTTAATCCTCCAAATGTGCCAGACTGAAATTTGGGAAGTTCAAGGACTTCTTCAGGCGTAGTCACTGAAAGACTGATGTGGGTTTAATTAATATCTCTTCAAATCCAATTTCAGGGTTTTTCCTACATCATGCTTCCTCCTTGGAGGCAGGAACTAGTGTTAATCTTTCTCATAGTTCCCCAGTGCTTCATATAGTGTATGGTTACTTAGGTGCCCAATATATAAATGAATGACTGCTCTTTTCCTACGAACTTTTTCTGTTTAGGCTGTACTTTGTATGTTTAAATTCTCCCCAATTTCAAGTTCCATTTCCTTTATCAAGCTTGCCACCTAAACAAAGATATCTTTCTCTTAGTTACATATGACTTACCATTAGTGATTACCATAACAATTTCTACAAATTAAGAAAGAGAGTAAGTAATTTTTAAGAGCATGGACCCTGAACCAGGCTGTTCAAATCCTGTAGTGTGATGGGATTTGGAAAAGACACTTAACTTCTCTGTGGCTCAGTATCCTCAAATATAAACTATGGATAATGATACTACATAACTCATAGGATTGTTAAAGGATTAAGTGAGCAGTTGTGATTTCTAACAGGCTCAGAATAGTGTCTTACACAATGTAAGTAGTTGTTAAATCAATAAAGAACATACTCAGCATCAGGCACTGTAAGCGCTGGGTTTACGACAGTGAATAAAATAAGTAGAATCCTCATTTTCAGGAAACTTTTATTCTGCCACTTAAATGTTATTGGGTTGTATGATTATATATTTGTTTTATGAAGTCTAGGCTCATCCATTTTATCATTATTTTAAGCTTCTAGAAATACCAAAGGGTCCAGATCTTGGTCCCCATGGTGCTTAGTACAATGGGGGGCATATAATGGAAAATCCTAAATCCTTTCCTTGTTTGTGCTGGTGCCAAAGTGAAAAATGAAGGATTTAGAGTCAGGGTCCAATAGAAGTTCTCCAGGACAGTATCCATTGTAAAGCCCTGTGCTTACCTAAGTCTAGGGACTGTACTATTGCCCCAATGTCCCTCCCTTTTCTGAAAGTCCTAACTTCTTTACAATGTGCAAACATTTGCCCACAGATAGTTATTGCAATTTTCCTTTGAGGAACTTGTGTCTTTTCCATGAGCCACGTCCTCAAATAGTTGGCTGTTTTATTAGAAATTCATTTTTGTTTTCATTTTCCGTAACCTGGTTCCCATCCCTTAACCTTTATTCACCTCTTAATTCCTACCCTCCTAGTCATTCTAATCAGCTCCCTCTGGATATATTCTGAGATAGTCTGACTCCTGAAGGATCCCTTCATTTCCATTGCTGTTTTCTGAAGGCAGATATTTACACAAAGATAATATCAATACTAATATTTTATTAGTCTGAATTAACCAGTAAACAACTGAGTTCTCATTTTCCTGGCAAACATTAATAGATATACCATAGAGTTACTTATTACTATTCCACAGCCTCTCATCAGTTTCTAATGTCTGAGATGCTTTATTACTTCAGTGCCTCGCCTCTGAAAAAAGACACATAAAGTCCACTTGAATCTAATAATTGTGTGGAAACATCAGGCTCCTTGCCTACAAATTTAATATGTTAACTAATAAAAATCATTTTAACAATAATAATTGAGCTACATTGTACTTTTAAATAAAACTAGCACATTTAACTTGTGAAATGAGCTATATTGGTCTCTTTGTCATTAGAATTTAAAGAGAAATCTTATTAGGCTTCAGCTGCTGCTATGTGTCTTTTAAGAAATCTAAAATGAATAAAAGCTGAAATACAAGGGAAAAGAATTGTCCCATACAAACAGAAAAGACCTAGGAGTTTTGGGACTAAGATTCATATGACCATTTGTATAATCACATTGAAAACCTTATTTCTTTATGATATGGATTGTTTTAAATGTCAGTAATTATAGTCTGAATTCTTTTAAAATATGTATTATAAAAATATGTGTGTTTTTTAAGAGTACAGACTTTGTTAACTATATGTTCATAGCCTTCAGCTGCAAAGACAAACTTTTGGTCACAGAGAAAGGAAATAAACAAGAATTTCAGAAAGGATTTGAGGTAAAGCTCAACCTTTTAAATTTAGACACAAGTCTGTTTTCTTTCAAGGCAGACTGACAATGCTAATACCAATTCATCATCACATGTATACGCTGCCTAGAACTAAGGTTGTTTAAAAATGACCAGATGAAAAATGAAAGAGAAACCTAACTATCCTTACTGTAGTTCACTTTTGTAAGTTGGTGATTTTCTTAAGGAAAAGTTAATGGGGGAGAGAAAAGATAAACTTTTGTATGATAAATACCGGGAATCCTCTGTGTCATCAAGGAACAATCCAGGATTTTAATTCTTTTCATGTAAAATTTCAATATATGAAGAAATATATTCTGATAACTTTGGAGAATGTGGTCGTAGATTATTTTTAACAAAAGATCCTCTACATTGCAATGAGCAAATTCATTTAAAAATGTTTTAGAGACAGTATAAAATCAGGGTCATGATAGAACTGGCAAATTAACATACTTGAAAATGGCTTACAAATAATGAAATTACTTCATAATATTTGACTAGAGTAAATCCCAAAGCAATGGAAAGGTATACTGTATACAGCAATAAAAGTACATATTTAAGTTAATATTAAAATAGTGTATTATTTAAGAATTCAGGAAATTGCCAACTTTGGACTTTGAAGCAGAACAACATGGAGGTCTCTGAACAATCGGTTGCTATTATAGAAAAAATATGCATAACCAACAAAATAAAGGAAAACACCAATAAGAAATGAAATTGGATTAGATAAATGTGTTTGAAAGGATTTTATTTTGTGATGTCTAGTTTAGAGATCTACCTAGTATTCCAGGAGACCCATTGTTAAAATAGAATATTAAAAGTATCATTTTTGATTTATTAATATAATAATCATCACTATTACATATATTAAAAGTTAGTGCTAACTTAGAGTATTTTTAAAGAAAGTCTATGAAGTATTTTTTGTTCCCAATTTATACCATATGCCAGGAAAGAAAACTAGTCGGTCCAGCAATGTAACATACACAAACTGGATTCCATGTACATATTATTAAAAGTGCAACTCCAGTTTAACCAGAAGTGCCCTTAGGAATCTCCTTTCTGCACTATAAGAAATGTATCACATTCTTTAAGGATTAGGGCCTTTTCCTCCCCTTTGCTTTCTAATCCCATAGAAGTGCCATGAGTCTACAGCTGCCCAGAGACTCTGGTGTGTGATTAAGGCCAGAAGAGTTGCTAGGGGCTTAGAGCCATGTGCAGGGCACCTGTGCTCTGTGGACAGCATGCTTGGCCTCCTGCGGTAAACATTTGCACCCAAAGTGTTGATCATAATTCTTTCTCCAAAAAGCCATAGCAACCAAGTTAGAAAGGAAAAAAAATAGATTAGTTGGAATTATATTAATTGTATGTAATCATCCTAGTGATGTAGTTTTGTGTTTCAAAGGATACACACCATGAAGAAAGTGAAAAGTCAATATGCATAATGGGAGAAAGCATTTGCAAATTTTATAACTAATATATGACTTGCATCCAGAAATGTAAAGCATGTTTACAACTCTATAATAGAAGACAACTCCATTTAAAAATGGGCAAAGGATCTAAACAGACATATCCCTAAAGAATATATGCAATGACCAATAAGCACATGAAAAGAGGTGTAACATTATTAGTCATTGGAGAATTGCAAATGAAAATCTCAATGAAATAGCACTACATACTCATCAGGATGGCTATAATAAAACAAGTCAGATAATTACAAGCTTTAGTGCAATGTGGAGTAATTGGAACCTTCATACACTACTGGGGGGAATATAGAGTAATGCAGCCACTTTGGAAAACCACTTGGCAATTCCTCAAAAGGCGAGACATGGAGTTACCATATGACCCAGCAATTCCACGCCTAAGTAAATATTCAAGAGAAATGAAAACATACGTTCATACAAAATACTTGTACATAAATGTTTATAGCAGCATTATTCATAATATTAAAAAAATGGAAACAACCCAAATGTTCATCAACTGATGAATGAAGAAATAAAATATCGTATATTCATACCGCATTTTTGAGAAGCAATAAACAGGAATGAAGGGTTGACATATGCTACAACATGGAAGCATCTTGAAAGCATTATGTTAAGTGAAAGAAGCCAGTTATGAAAAGTCCTTATATTCTATGATTTCATTTATATGAAATGTTCAAAAGAGGCAAAAATTTATAAAGGAGGAAAATAGATTAGTGGTTGCCTAGGTCTAGGGAGGTTGGGAGAAACAAGGAGAGACTGAAAATGAGTTTGCGATTTATTTTTGGTGTGCAAAAATGGTAAAGTAATGGTGGTAATGGTTGCACAATTCCATATTATAATAAGAGCCATTGAATTATATACGTTTACATAAGTGAACCATAAGGTGTGTGAATTATATGTCAATTAAACTGTTCTTAAAAATAAATTTTAAATAGAGGAGCGAGAGTAAACATTTCCAGACAAATATCAGTGCAACTATTTCAGTATTCCTTTGATAAGAACAATAATTAAATATGGACTTAAGAATTATTCTCTCCTGTTTTGTTTGATCTTGTTTTGCTATGCTTAGGAGATTCTTCCACATGCTTTACTATAATAAAGTTACAGTCTAAAGTTACTTTCAAACTCTGCTATGTGAAAATAACTCACAAAAAATTGAATTTTTTTTAAGGAATATAATTTTTTTCTTTTTCTTTTTTTAAAAAAAATGTATTGGGGTGACAATGGTTAGTAAAGTTAGACAGATTTCAGGTGTACGTTTCTGTAATGTATCATCTATATATCACATTGTGTGTTTACCACCCAGAGTCAGTAAAATATATTGAATTTTAAAAATCACTTTCTCTTTTTTTTAACCATCTCAGATTTCTTTAATGGGAAGTGAGTCACATTACTTGAGTAATGATTTATTTTATGGAAGTCTGTTAAAAAGATTTTGACAGGGAATAGATAATAGAAAAAATGCCAACATGTAAAAAGCATTCAGAGATAGTTCTCTGAGTAACAAGAAAAAAACACATCAATCAAATAATTTGACATGAAGTACATCCTATACATATCTTTTTAAAAAAATGTTAGATGAGTCACAAATCATTTATGAGGTATAGGAATAGTGCATCTGTGTGTACTATATGCCATATATGCAAATTATAACACTGATAACTATTTCAGTTATAACCTGATATGCCACAGATTTTTATGTATTCGTCCAGTCATTTACTCATTCATAAAACTTTGAGTATTAAATATGACAGGAACAATAAATACAAGATGATTAGGGTGTAGCTCCTATTTTAAAAGTGTCAGGCAAACTTCAAACATGTATCAGATATCCTAAAGTTATATTGATTAGATTTTATATTTAAAGAGTTATATATTCTTTACATTGTTTCACAGGTAACTATTTTCTTTCCAAAGAGGTTTCACTGTCTGGTTACCGTACAGCTGTGTGAAATTACCAGCCTTTTGAAAAGTCATGTATATAGACCATTTGATGCGTCAAAACCTATCTTCTCAATCAGTGACTTCTTAAAATTTACTTTACTGCACAAGTAATATAACAAAACATTAAACCTTCAAATGCTCTAAATTTTTTTTAACTATATTGTTTTCATTTTTCCACGTTCCGTTTTAGTGTAGTATATGTAACTTGTACATATATTTAACAATAAAATGGAAGCAAGTGTATAGTTGGTTTTTTCCACTGTACAATATATGCATAAATGTTTTTCCATAGCTACAATATTCAAAATTATTATTTACATAGTACATTCTACTGGCCTCATTGAAATACCATGACTTATTTAATTTTAACCTCATTTTTACTATTATAGTTTCTAGTTTCCACTTATGCAACCAAAGCTGGTGAGGTTGCTGTTTACATTGTTGTATATTAGTCATTAAGATGTTGTTCCTATTAGGATTATAAAAGGCTAAATTTAAATTTTCTGGTTGACTCAGAAAAATCATCACAATATTTAAGTGCTTTGTCTGCTGCTGTATTCTGATTTCTTTTTCAGATCTATAAGTATTCTTGACTCAAAGATCACTAGACTTCCACACAGAGGAATCTGGTTTAGTCCTAAACGTGCCTATTTTGTATATATAAGCAGTTGCTTTATTACTGTAAATTAATTATGCAATCACATTGGAACAGTACCTAAAATATATCTAACTTATAAAATAATTTCTTCTACTTTGGAGAAAGTGTGTTAGAAGGGTAGTAGGTGTTCTAAATTGGTCTGAATGTTACGTGGTAAGTTTTAAACACATTTGGATATTTACAGTCAGTGTTACTGCAGTGTTACTTATATTAAGTTGGGCAAAAACAATTGTGGTTTTTGCAAATATTTTTACTCTTTCAAACCGCAATGACTTTTGCACCAACCTAAAGTCTTAGCAAATGGGAAGTGTACAATTTAAATCTAAATTATCAATATCCCTCTTTCTTTCTAGCCTGACACATTTTAAAAGTGAAAGAAAACTAGCCAGAATATTGGTTGTGTTGTTTTATGAGGTAAGATTTAGAATTTATAAAGGGAACTGTATTTCAAATAGCACTGAATTTGGGGATAAAAATGATGATTCATTTTTTTGTTGTTGTTATAAATTCCGTATATCATTTATATCACTTCTAAGAGAAAAAAATATAAAAAACCAATATTATTACTAATGTAGCTTTATTCAATTTCAACTATTTGCACTTTCCATTTTTCTTAAGCAGAATTACAGCAATAATGAATTTACCAACATTTGCTGTTTTTCTCTCTGTGCCTAGTTCTGGGTCACAGTACTTTATTTTATTGTTTTATTCCTATTAACACCTTATAGAATTTCTATCTATTTTTAAAATAATGAATTGCCTGTAACAATGAATTGTGTATACAGTATTTTCCAAATGTAGATTATTATATTTTGGATTTATTATTAAAATATATAGTTTTCCATTGTTTGAACATACACCTTAGAGAATTTAAAGTTTGATTCAACAAGCTTTATTTTTTAATTAACAGACTATTTTAAATTGTTAATATATTTTTAAAAGAAATGACAGATAGATAGATAGATAGATAGACAGACAGACAGACAGACAGACAGACAGATAGATAGATGAAGTCAGTGGGAGAAAAGTGAAGCATAAAGATCTGGTAAATTTCAAAGAAAATTTTATTTGTTCTATATGGTCCCTCCTTCCCTTTCTCACATACTCCTTTACCCAGACTAATTTTACTTGATCTGTTGTCAACATCTATAGTAAATTAGATGTATAACAGATACAAAGGAACTTCTGAGTCACACACTTAACGTATCTGGCCTCCAAAAAAACTGTATCCCATGATTTTCTTTAGATAAACACTATTTCAATACTTCTTGCGTAGCCATAAATTCAGTGCATGATACCTATCAATCGATTGATTATCTTCTCAAGATAAATGTGCTTGTATTAATTTAGCAACTACAAAGTAAATAAAACAAGAAGGCATTTTTAAGGGATGAGTAAACATAAGGAAATATGTTACGTATATATGTAGTTTTTACTAATTATTAAAGTATAAATAGAATGCATATTGATAATATTCTACATCAGAGAATACCATCATAATCACAGTTGGAATAAATCAATTTCATCACTTAAAAGCACTTACTAAATTAACAAAGTTTTATGTGCTTTTATAAAGGCTATGGGAGTACAAATTTGGGGAATACAAATTTTCAGCTTTTAGGAAAGATATTTTGTTTAAACTTATCATTGATTTCCTAGTAAAACTAGTATAAAGAAAATTTTGTTTGGGTTTCAATTTGAAATTTTCTTTTAAAGTTTCATTACCAGAATATTACTTCTGGTCTGCTGAGAATAATGATAAGGGTTATAATAGCATTTCAAAATTATTGTTATTATTATTATTGTTATTATATTATTAATTATTTAGTCCATTTGGACTGCTGTAACAAAATACCATAGACTGGGTGGCTTATATACAACAGAAATGTGTTTCTCATCGTCCTGGAAGCTGGGAAGTCCAAGATCGAGGTACCAGCAGATTTGGTGTCTGCTTGGAACCACTTCCTCATAGTTGTCTTTTCACTGGAATCTCACATGATGGAAGCGGCAGTGGGGCTCTTAGGAGGACTCCTTTTATAAAGGCACCTACTCCCCCTCATGAGATCAGCGCCCTCATGGCCTAATCACATCTCAAAGACCCCATCTCCTAATTATCATCACCTTGGGGGTTAGGATTTCAACATATGAAATTGGGGGGGACATAAACACTTTTCACTTATCTTATTTAATGATTGTAATAACCCTCTAAATTATTTTTAATGGATGACTATTATTATATTAAGTATCTCACCCATAGTCACAAATCTAATAATTACTAGAGCAATGATTCAAACCAACTAGATTGCTATACTCAATACTATTCTTTTCAGCATAATTCATTGAACTCTAACATCTGTGAAACTTATTAGTTGTATATGCTTGAGCTGATATAGTCCAGTAACATGAGTTACAAAGAAGATAAGTCCTCTGGTAATAATAACATTTTATTTGTAAAAAATATCCACTTTGAAACATATCACTTCCAATTTCTTTGGAATGACAATTTATATAAATTTGTAGCTAAATCATTCTACATATCTTTTTTTTTGTATTCAAAGGCAAACTTATTTTGAAAATCATATATAATGTGAAACACATAGCTATCATTCATAGACAAATATAAATACATTATATTTTGTTTTAGATCTTTTATTAAATTTACTGGGGTGACATTGGTTAGTAAAACTATATAGATTTGCAGTGTACATTTCTATAGTACATCATCTATATATTGCATTATGTGTCCACTACCCAGAGTCAGTTCTCCTTCCATCACCATGTATTTGTTCCCGTTTTCCCTCTTCTACCTCCTCCCTCCCCCCTTATCCTCAGGTAACCACCAAACTGCTGTCGGTGTCTGTGAGGATTTTTTGTTTGTTTGTTTGTTCCTTTATTGCTTTCAGTTTTATATCTTACATATGAGTGAAGTCATATAGTTCTCGGCTTTATCCTCATATCTTTATTTCCTTATTTTCTGCAAATCTTTACTTAGTTCTAGAAGTGAACTAACTTTTTAATAGCTTTTGAAACTCATTTTCAAAATTTCTTTCAGAAAGTCTATACCAATACTAATGAGCTATATATATATATATATATATATATATATATATATATATATATGTATATGTATATTTCTTAGATGCATTTTTTTAGTTTCTTTTCTGTTGTTTCTTTTTTTTTAACACAATAAATCTTTAATCCCACTGCTTATTTTTGAAGAGTTAATCTCTCTACTCCTGTGGACATATGATACTCTTGGAGCAAAGATCCTTTTGAGTATATAGAACTTAAAATACACCTATCCCCTAATTTATCTTTTTTCAAGCAATCCTTCATAGTGGATTATTTTTCCAAATCATCCATACTCACTGTTGTAGAACAATGCATGCTGAGGAGAAAGCAGGGGGCCTCATAAAAAGAAGATAACAATTGCCTTGGTATCTTTGAAAGAATATTCTTAGGCAAAATTTTCTGTAGGGCCTTACTTCCACACTCACCCCAAGTACTTGTGTGGTCAACTCTATTTCTCCACCCATTAACATGTCCTTAATTTTAGTGCTAATTAAATTTCATCATGAAGAAAATATATCTATCTTGTATTTTGCCTGTTTGGCTGTCTTTCTCATAATCACTTTCACCTTCTTCGTGTAAACAATCAACAAAAAAAAGATTTTCTTTAATTTAAAATAAGATGTGATTTTTGTGTGTTTGGTTTTTGTTCTTTGGTTTTCGTTTTGTTTTTTTCTCTGATACCTCTTACATTCTAGAATCACCTAGCTATCCTCTTTCCTTCATGAAGAACTGAATGGTGAAAAACCATAATTCAGTTGGTTCTCAAGTTCCAAATTGGGAACCAGATTAGAGCTTATCTTCACCTTCCTCTTTTTTCTCTGGATCATTCCCACTGCCCTTTCCAGAAGGGAGACAATGGTGAGTGTTCTACCATTGTGTTAACGGCATCTGTGCCAAAGATTTGACATGGTTGAACAGAGTAGGCAAAGCACAGAGGGATACACTCAAATGCAAATGCACACACACACACTAACAAGCAAACACAAGTCTTCATTGGTTTCATCTTATCTAATAACAATCTTATTTTAAAGCTGAAAACAACATTTATAACTACTAACATAGTACAATAGAAACTGATTACATAATTTAATGATCTGTGTTCAATTAAATAAAATCATTATGTTGCAAAATTTTTAATCAACGAATGCCAATTATTCTAAGGGTTATGTACTCCCAAATTTTAATATCCCTGTGTGTCTGCACGCCTGAACATCATGAGAAAAATCATTGCTCCCTGATGACTCTTCCACAGTGAAATTTATCATTAGCATTGGAATCTGTGAATTGATGCTTTCAAAATCTAGGCACCCAGTGTTAAGTACTTGGAGTTAAAATCTTTGGAGTGGAAATATGTTAGGCCATTATTAGTGGTCATGAGAAAAAGATTAACTCTGGTGAGTGGGGAATATATTTACTTGGAGAGAAAGATGTATAGGTAGAAAAAGAAAAAGTGAAACCTAGAGTGAGGCAGGAATTCCCTGAAGTCTTTGTTTTTGTGGCATTTTTGGAGTAAGATTTAGAAGCTTGAGGTTCCTAAATATTCAGGGGAGAAAATATCGCACAGATTAAAATGGCATGTACTTTTGATATAAAAAGTCAAGATAGCAACTATCTATTTGTTTAATAAATAGTTATTGAGTGCTTACTATGGGTTAGACATACTTTTTTAAGTCTAGCACAAGGAGTAAGAAATCAATCTAAACAAGTACTATGCTTATAATGTAGTTGTTACTGATTTAAGTAGAGAAAACTTCATATCAGTTCTTTTGGTACTGTTTATAGAATAATCTTACTGTATTTTGTACAGCAATCAACTAAACGTGGTTAAAAATAAGAAATAGGATACATATACAACTAGTGGTCATAGCTTTATTCCCTTTAAATTATATGACCACTTACCATGCTGTGTCTCTGCCTCCAAAAAAATTTCTATTGCTGCCTATAGAACTTTTGTTTGACACTCTCTGGGTTTGGGTAAAATAATGACTTTCTTAGTTAATGTTTTCATGTTTTTACTAAAGTAAGTTAGGCTTAATGTTAAGTAAACAGGCTGAGCTAAAAGCTTCAGAAAAAATGCCTATATTTTCACCATCAGAGGTCTTTCACTTAAACCTTTATAAAGAACCAAATGCTTGACTGACTGTTAATCTTCAAGGCCATCTTTCTTTTTCCTTAGATCTATTTGAACTTCTAATTAATATCTCATTTCAGTGAGGGTGGTAGAAGTTAAAATATATCACATTAAGGGAACCAAAGTATAAAACGCATGGCCAACCAGATTTCTAGATGTATTTATTAAATGCTGGAGCATAAATGCAAAAACAATCTTAGGTACAAGAAGCTTAATACTAACGAGAGGTTCTGAACAGATGGTGCCTGCAGGGCAGGTAGAAAAACCACAATGGTAGCTGTAGTGCTATTTTGGTTTCTTTACTTTTAATGTATAGATGGAAGCATAGTTATATGAAACCTTTGGACACTTTAGAGTATGTCATATTTCAATATTTAGTAATCAGCCTTAAAGCTATATCTATGTAATGCTCAATACAAGCTATTTTTTAAATAATTGAAAAGTATTAGTTGTCACACAGGCATCATAGTAGAAAAACTCCTTATTGGACCAAATCTTTCAAGTAATTGTGTTGAGAGCATAGCAAAATAGCGTGTACATTTCTATTCATAGGCTTTGGAGATTTCATTTGAGCCACTCATGTATCAAATAACTGTCCTGTATCTACTGTTCAAATGTGGAAAAATTACTTAGAGTCCTACAGTAGAATTAATTATAATGATGGATATAAGGGAAGTATAGGTGAGTGTTTAAATGTCTCCTTCACTATAGACATATTTTACCTGTATTTTAGAACCTGTTTTGAAATGAATCCAAAATTACTCTTAGCATCTCTCCTTGAAACCATTCACCTTACTATTATGACATTTTCTGTTTTTAAAAAGAGGTACATTTCTAGTCTTATAAAAATCATGCAGGAAATGGCAGAGCAGTCAAGCCATCTGGTTCATAATAAGCTGTATTAATGGGAAACTAAAGATTGATGTTAAATGTTGCACTTCACCTATTTCACAGAGGTGAGTGTTAAATCTCAGTCTAGCTTCAGGCCCTACTTTTTGTGTTATAATGAGTCACTCTAAAATGCAATACTGCTTGTGCTGTTGCAAAAGTCTTCTGTGTGCGTATTTTAGCCTTCTTTACAAGGTGTGAATTGAAACTCAACTAGCTGAGAAGTTTTTAATAACTTCTACCAATTAGGTAATAAGAAAAGATATTTAGAGTGAGCATATGAAACTGTAATCCCTCTTGAAAAATAGGATACTTAGAATGTTCCCTGAGAAACTCTCGCCAACCTCTGAAAACCAGTTTCGCTGACTTTCCCCAGGGATGTCTACTGAGCTGTCTAAATAATCAAAGCAGAAAAAGGGCCCATTCTGATATCCTATATGTTAGTCAACAGATTCTGTGTTTTACTGCATTTCTGATACCCAATCAGAGCATTTGGATTCAATCACTACCTAAAGATCATATTTTAATTGTAGCCTTTTAACTGATTTGGGGAGTGTTAATCTTTAAATTGAAAGTGATAAAACAAATGTAAAAAGAGTTGAGATGAATGAATGTGAGATAATGTGAGTTTAAAATAAAAATAATCAAATAATTGAGGGAAAATAATAGTCTAAGGATAAATGAATCATCCATTTTGGAATTTTCTTGGACACTGGTTCATAGAGATTATAGTTTCTGACTCCTGTTTTTTGTCAAAATATTTATTCTATCTTTACCTTTAAATGACATTTTCTTATCTCATTCTAGAACATATTACTAGGAATTTGAAGCTGTCTACCAATTAAAAGACAGGGTAAATAAATTGCTTTTGTGTGTCTGATGTTTGCATTTTTACTTTTTTTCCCTTCAGTTTACGGCTATAAATCGAAGCTCATGTCAGGTGTAGTAGCATTCCCTGTTAACATGAACTAGAGTAACTGAATGAACAACCATCTAAAAATAGTATGCTAAGTTTACAAAAAATGCCTTGCCAAATGAATAGAAAATGAACACTTGTAACACTTATCTTCCTGTTTTTATTTCTCAATAATTGCATGCTGCACTATTTAATTTTTTCCCCCGTGTAATAAAATCATTTCCAATGACTTACCAGGTTTGTCCTAAATAGTATACTCTATAAAGTTAGTTGTGTTTAAGGTTTTGGAAAAATAAACTTAAATGTAGTGAAATAGACTAGAACGTTCCTCACCAAAATACCTTAGTTTTGAAAAGCGGATTAGACTTGAGCTGAGAGTCACGCTTCTCCTTCCTTTCAGTCACGTCTGGCTCCAGCCACACACTCCTATTTACTTGCTCAGGCTGACCGCCTATTGGAAGGAGTTCCTATCACCACAGAAAAGTTTAGAAAAGGCTGAACAGTTGGAATCAACAATTCCTGTAGAATTTATCTCTCATTGTCGCTGTTGTCTGATCAGTCTTCTTCCATAACTTTGTCCATTGCATGAAGATGAACTGGTTTCTGCAATTCAGTGCAGGCTTTAAACAGCTACCCTGGCCTTGTGCTCAGATAGTTATTTCCTCCAGTTTTTTATTCTCGTCTGGCCGTTGGACCAGCTGATGTCTCCTGCTGTGATTTGTTCTATACTTGCTGCTTCTCATTTTCCTATGTTTTCAGCACTGTATGCTTTTTTTTTAATTAGTTTCAGGTGTACAATGCAATATAATGGTTAGACATTTAAACCCCTCATAAAGTGATAACCCCACCAAGTCTACTACCCATCTAACACTGTACACAGTTATTACAATACCATTGACTATATTTCCTATGCTGTACTTTACATCCTGTGACTAATTTATACACACACACACACACACACACACACACACACACAAAGGGTGGCATAAAAATGTGTACATATTTTGAGAAAGGAAAAAAACTATTAAAATTGTAATGCTCGGTATATACCAAAAACAAAAGATGAATACTAGTCACATTTGACATCTGCAATTATAAGAGGTGCTCAAAGTGTTTACCATCAACATCCAGATACTTCTGATTACCGCGAACTACTGCTTGAGTAACTTTGACCAAAGTGTCCACTTGTATACATTTTTTTGGCACCCCTGGTATATACCGGTATATATTCTATTATACATACATATTATATATACATATTTATATATATATATATATATGTTTTATATATGTGTGTTTTAATTATAGTTAGCATCCAATGCCATTTTATATGAGTTTCAGGTGTACAGCGCAGTGGCCAGGCACTTATGTTTTGATGCGGGTCTTCCTTGAGGCCTGAATTCAGTCTGAATCCTGAACAACTCCAGGAGGCTACTGAGAATGGCACAGTCCCTGGCTCTCTCCCTGTGACTACCCAACCTGTGTTTCTCTCATTACTTCTTAAACTTCACTGGGTTTAAACGGGGCTTTTTTAAACACTTAGTTTAGAGCTGCAACCATAAAGCTTCTGCGCTAGTTGATATAGGTCGTTTCCCAGAAATCTGCATTTAGCCAGATTGCATGGTCCTGGGTTTCAACAACCACCCTTTACCGGGCATCATCTTTCTTTTTGTTGATACTCTATTCTCTTACATAAGGAAAGCAAAAGAAGAGTTTCAAGCAATGCCAAGTGGTCTTTTGAATTTGACGGCAGAGGTTTTGCTTATTAGTCTGGAAGCCCTGCACTTAGGATTAGCTTCCGTAAGAGCACCATGCAGCCCCGAGGTCTTACCTTCTTTCCTTGACTGTTAGAGGGACTGTGTTCACAGCTTGATTCTAGTTATGCAGGGTACCTGTCTTTTTCTTCTTTCCATTCTTGGGAAATCTCACTCAACTTCTCTCCCTCCATATGCGTATACATCTTTCTGCCTGCCTGTCTATCTCCTCTGTTGCTCTCCTGCTTCTCTCTCTTTCTATGTCCCATCCCTCTTTATACAAAACCTTCAAGATTCTGGAAAATGATAGCCAGAAATGCATGTTATCAGCTAATAACTTCTGTTTTTGCCCCACAACAAAAGGTTCCCCCAACGTTAGAGACACATATCCTGGATACATGTGTGGAAGGAATGTGGGAGGAAAAATAATAAAGTCAATAAAAAGCACATTAGTATGATATATATTTTAGGTAACAATCTGAGTTTTTGTTTCTAGTAAAAGTCTTCAGGCATGTAAATCTATATGCTTATTAACATATCTACTTTAGACATATCAAGCTAAGTGCTTTTATTTTTTATTTAGGTGGTTGAATATTTCAATCATTCCCATTCAATATCTACTCTGAGCCAAGTACAGAGAAGCACAAAGCAGACACAATCCATATCTTCATGGAGGTTAAATTTAATTAATGGTAAACAGATGATCATATGAACAAATATACAATTGAAAGTACAATATACGTTCTATTAAAAAATGACAAATAATACCCTAACCCACTCACATTCCCAAAGCTCCACCTCCAAATATCATCACATTGGGGATTAGTCTTAAACATGAATTTTGAAGGGACACAAATATTCAGTCAATAGTTTATTCTTAACCCTGTTGGATATTATGCTGCAAATCTCATTGTTTTCTTTATGATTTTTACTCAGTGCTGTTTTCAGTTTTATCTATTCCAGTGTATGTATATCTAGATGATTGCTTCTTTCTGATGCATGGCATTGCATAGTAACCATTATCATATTTTAATTATTCAGTCCTCTCGTCATGAAGACATAATTTATCCCAAACTTCCACTAAATATAGTGGTGGTGAATATTAGCACACATCTTGTTCTCTTACAAGTTAAAATATGAATTTTCCATGGCAAAATAGCTGGATTTAAAGCATGTGCCTAATTAATTTCACATATTATATCCAGAAAGGTTTATGTAGTTGCTGTACTGGTTGACACTGCTATCAGCAGTGCATAAGCATTCTGGTCTACCCATATACCTCACCTGCACATGGTGATGCTTCCCTCTTTGCAAGTTTGCTGTTCTCACGGGTATTGTGTAGTATATATGTTTTGTTTAAATTAATATTTCCCCAATTACTAGAGACTTTGAGCATCTCTTCATGTTGTTGTTAGTTATTTGAGCTTCCTCTTCCTAAGTAGAGTTGTTTATTCATGATATTTCCACATTTTTATATAAAATGTTCAGTAGTTTCTTCAATGATTGTGAATATACATTTAATACAAGTTCTGTATTGATTTTAGGTATTGTAAACATCTTCTTCCAACGTCTCAGGAATCTGTTATTCTTTTTAAGGAATATATGACAAAAAGTGTCATATAAAGTTTAAGATGGTCTAAAAAGGCAGGGATTGAGAAATTAAAATAGAAGAATAAAAACTCAGAATGTGTAACTTTCATATTGTTGGAAGAAAATTTGATATATCCAGTGAAAAGAGGGATAGTAAAAAATAACAGAAAATAAAAGTTGATTTATGTGAAGAACCTAGAGTAATGTCTGACAGAATCAAAGTGGAATAATTGATATTTTCTTTTCCTCTTTCTTCAATGTGAAAAAGTTTTTCTGATAATCAATGAACATATTTTGGTGTTTGCTTTTTTGTTTGTTTGTTTTAATTAAAGTTTATTGAGGTGACAGTGGTTAGTAAAGTTACATAGGTTTCAGGTATACAATTCTATAATATATCATCAATATATCACGTTGTGTGTTCACAACCCAAAGTCAGTTCTCCTTCCATCACCATAATTTCAGAATGTTATGAAATACTCGAGCATAAAAGATTATTTAAATATGTGGTTTTCAAACGTTTTAGTTGTTATTCACATTTCTGATATAAACTCTTTTATAAAATCTCAATATATATAAAAAAGATAAAGAATTGTATTTCCTTAATAGAAATAATTGGGAACATCAGCCATTGGATGCTTTATTTAGTTTTGTATCTCAAATTAATTAGCCAGTTTGCATGCTAATGTTTGTATATGACAGAAATCTAACTCAATTGACCCAAGTAAAATAAATAATTCACATATCTTAAAGTTTTCTGGGTTTTTATTAGTTCAGACTGGATAAATCAGGGAACTTGTCTTCCTATCTCCACGTCTTCACTCTTTCTTTTTCCTCTTTCTTCCTTTGTCCTTTCACACTCTTCTTTCCCTTCCTTCCTCTCCCTCTCTCCCATTCCACTTCCTCCTTCCCTCTCTTCTTTTCTTCCTCTCTTCCTCCCTCCCTTCTGTCCTTCCTTCCTTCTTTTCTTTCCTTCCTTCCTTCCTTCCTTCCTTCCTTCCTTCCTTCCTTCCTTCCTTCCTTCCTTCCTTCCTTCCTATTTCTGCTGGTTCTACGGGAGATTCTTCGTTGGCTTACAATCATTTCTCTTTGAAGACCCAGTAAAAGGAATTTCTCTCTCTCTCTCTCTCTCTCTCTCTCTCTCTCTCTCCCCCTCCCTCCCTCCCCCTCTCCCTCTCTTTCAACAATATCAATAAAAGTTTCTGAAATCTTATTTATTAGTTCTTGTTGGTCTGACTTGAATCATATGCCTGTTTCTAAACCAGTAATTTTTTTGTTTTCAATGACTCTACTGACAAACCCATTAGTAAGACTCAAGTAATAAACTCACTCATGGAATTGAGTGTGCTTCTCTGAAAGAAATGTAAGGGAAAAACATGGAATCATCTACTTGAGGTACTTATTCATAGTACCCACTTTGAAGTCAATCTTGGTTTCTTAACCTTTCTGACTCAGATCCTCATCTGTAAAATGAGGATGATAATAGCACCTCATACAGTACCTGATGCTCTATAAACATCATTTATGTGTACTGTTAATGAGGTATTTGAAGTCAGTGGAACATAAACTTTTAAAAAAATTGTTTCCTTTTTTATATTTAAGTTTTGGTCTAATTATGTTAACTATGTATTTTTCTGGAGACTATTGCATGACTTTCCTTTTCTTGACTCCTAGAAAAAACTAATTTAAAGATTTTACATATATTTTATGAATACTTTAGAAACTCAAACATACCTTGATTGTATTGTATACAGTATTTCTGTTGTATCATCAGTGCATGGATTGATTTGATTTTTTTTTTCTTTTTTACCAAGCATTTCCAATATGGAGGTAAAGGAGATATTTTTTCCTCCATGTTTTAAATTAAAATGCATCTATTAATAGATTCTTTGTAATGAATGCTTGTGTCTGAATTACTATTTAGTCAATTTTCTTCTCTGTTCCCTGAGTGAAATCAATGTTCTACCAGTTTCTTTAACAATTCAACGAACACATTTTGGTAATTTGTTCACAATTTAGTAAAATATTTGAAGAAATACAGTATTTACATACTTGATTTGATCTGGTGAGCTCCCTATACATATTGCTGAACATAGTAGGTAGAAACTGCCATTCCAACCAAAGGGTTGGGTACAATATGGGGAAAGAACAGAAAGACAAGTTGTCATTGAACCAGGTATATGATGGTTAATTCCTTCAATCATGATTTCTTTTAAAATTGCATAACTTCAGAGGCCGTGTCATGGTAATACTCATGAAAGTCGTTGCATTTTTCCCCACTTAATTATGTGCTAACAATGGTTTTTAAAACCATTAATCTTCTTAATTGTAAAAGAACAAAAGGGTCCCAATCAAATTTGGTATAAATGACACTGAGCTCCTATTATGGTAAAGAGACCTACTCTGTGCGTAAATATGAACTTGGGTTCATGGTGGGGAACATGTGTACCCTATTATAGGCAAGAACACTGAAATATAGTAGAGTACCATTACCAAGCATGATCAGCGAATTAACTATCAGTCATAGCTGCTAATGCTATAAACACATTGGGTTTTATAGTGGACACTTGCAAAGCATGATGAAAATAAATGAAAAGAATTACCAAAGAGCTTGAGTTTGCAGTTGTTAAGAACAGTATAAAGATGGAACTGGAATGATGTGCTATATTTGGAGAAAACTTCGTGCTATAAGTGAATATTACTTTTATGTTAAAAATATGGCACTCAGGGACAGCCGGATGGCTCCGTTGGTTAGAGCACGAGCTCTGAACCACAGGGTTACCGGTTGGATCCCCACATGGTCCAGTGAGCTGTGCCCTGCACAACTGGATTGAAGACAATGAGTTGCTGCTGAGCTTCCAAAGGGGAGGCCGGATGGCTTAGTTGGTTAGAGCTCAAGCTCTCAACAACAAGGTTGGCTGTTCAATTCCCACGTGGGATGGTGGGCTGCGCCCCCTGCAACTGAAGACTGAAAATGGCGACTGGACTTAGAGCTGAACTGCTCCCTCCACAGCTAGGTTGAGGGACAACTACTTGGAGCTCATGGGCCCTGGAAAAACACTGTTCCCCAATAAAAAAAAAAGAATACACTCATATTATAATTCATTAGAATCGTTTCTTTGAAAAGCATATAAAATAATAAAAGCATAAAATCTGAAATCATCGCCTGATTTCAGATGCTGGTCCTGCCACTTTTAACCTGTAAGGTCTTGGGCGAGTTGCTTAACCTAGATTTGCTGGAATATAGTTACCTTTACAGTTGAACTAATAATAGTACCTGCTTCATATGGTTGGTTAAGTGTAAATGACTGACTTAATTTATATAATATTGCAAGAAGAGTACCTAGCATATTATAACAACTCAATAAATGTAACTTCTTAGTGGTAGGATTAGCAGTAATAGTACCGTATTTCTCCAAAAATAAGACCGTGTCTTATGTTAATTTTTGCTCCAAGCGATGCATTAGGGCTTATGTTCAGGGGATGTCATCCTGAAAAAAAATCATGCTAGGGCTTATTTTCCAGTTAGGTCTTATTTTCAGGGAAACACAGTACTAGTAATACTAGAAGCAATAGTCAACATAGTAGTAGCAGTAATAGAAGTGGTCATAGTAGCAATAGTAGTATGAGTAGTTAGTCGCTGCGACATCAGTAGTACAGTGGAACAGATTATCCCAACAACCCAAATCCATTGTTTTCTTGTTGACAAAGTTGAAAGAACTCAATAAACTGTTCTTTTTTATTGCATACATTATATTTCATAGTACCTAGTGACTAAGAATAAAAGAATAAGCAATTCAATCCAGTGTTTTTGTTTGTGTGTGTGTTTGTGTGTGTACGTGTATTTCATTAGCATACTTAAGGAATTGTTTTGATTGTTTAGTTTTTTCCTTTTTATTGTTTTTAATTTTCAATTACAGTTGACATTTAAAATTATTTTATATTAGTTTCAGGTGTACATGGTAGTAGTTAGGCATTTATATAATTTATGAAGTGATCCCCCAGATTAGTCTAGTATCCATATTTTCATTGAGTCTGAGTTGTTCTAAAATTTTTACCTGACAAGCTGCAAGACCAAAGAACATACCAGATGGTTGAGTGAAGGACATATGAGGTGTGATCAAAAAATATGGTGAATGTTTAAATTAAAAAAAAAAAAAAAAACTATCACAGTAAAAGACACATTGCCATTAATCCCCCTCAAAATACTCCCCCTTGCTTAGAACACACTTATCCCATTGTTCTTGCCGCTTTCTGAAGCAGTTCTGGAAGTTCTCTTTCATGTGGGTCTTTACTTCATCCTCCATCATGACAATGCTCTGTGTCACACATCGCTTCTGGTATATAGCAATTTCTGTCACATAAAAACAGGATGGTGTGTCCTCATTCAACTTATTCACCAGATCTGGCATTGTGTGAATTCTGGCTCTTCCCCAACTAAAATGTCCACAAAAGGAAAATGTTTTTAATCAGTTCAGGACATTGAGACAGCAACAACAGCACAACTAAAGACACTCACGAAAGAGGACTTCCAGAACTGCTTCAGAAAGTGGCAAGAACAATGGGATATGTGTGTTCTAAGCAAGGGGGAGTATTTTGATGGGGATTAATGGCAATGACTTCACTGTAATATATATATATATATTTTTAATTTAAACATTCACCATATTTTTTTTATCACATCGCATAGGTTTAATGAGACTTACAGACTGGGGAGAGTTTCCAGTGGCTGCTGGCTGGAGAGGTACTGCACCACACACAGAGAAGAAGCAAAATTATATAGATACAGCAAACAAAGGGCATTTGTGAGAAAAACCATTTGGTAGACCCTGCTGGCTTGTTCCCATGCACATAGTATCCAAAGAAGCTGGAAGACCTTGACTGCCAGCCAGCATACAGAACTGGCTGTCTGACAATCAGTGTTCCCAAGGAACTGGGAGACCTTGATGGTTTGCCAGCTTACGTGACTGTGGGCTATGTCCCTATACACTATACATAGTTATTACAATATTATTGACTGTATTACCTACGCTCTACTTTATATCCACATGACTGTTTTGTAACTATCAATTTGTATTAATCCCTTCACATTTTTCACCCAGACCACCCCCCAACCTACCTCGCACCTGGAAGCCATCAGTTTGTTCTCTGTATCAAGAGTCTGTTTTGTTCATTCATTTATTTTTTTCTGTAGATTCCACATATAAGTGAGATCATCTGGTATTTGTTTTTACATAACTTATTTCACTAAGCATAATACCCTCTAGGCCCATCCATATTTTCACAAATGTTAAGATTTCATTTTTTATGGCTGAGTAATATTCCATTGTATATATGTACCACATCTTTGTCCAAATGTCTATTGATGTGTACTTAGGTAGTTTCCATATTTTGGCTTGTCACGTCCAGTGCAACATGGGCAGTGAGAGAACGAGAAGGGGTGGTGAAGGGTTAAGAAAGAAACAGAAGTCAAGAGATTTAGGCACTAGGGGCAGGTCTCACAGCCTCAAAGGACTGAGAGTCCCAAATCGGGCCACCTTGTGGCCTTTATTGATGCACACACAAGGAAGTAACATTGTTTTCTCTACGGTCTGTGAATTTCATACATTACATTAGAAAACTGATTCAAACCAATTACCCTTGCCTGCAAGCAGTGGAACCGTAAGTCTCAGGATGTATGTACCTCCCCAAGGGACAAAACCTTTATGCTAAAACTTGCTGATATGAATAGATGGAGAACTGATGTTATCACATCATTGAATCTCTTCCCAAGCAGGTTGTGGGAAGGAATACAGCCACAGACGCAGAAGCTCTCCTTAGCCAGGGGAAGGTAGGGGTCTATGCCCTCATCTATCAACCCCATGGGTTCTCCTGATGGCCCCTATGCGACTGTGCCTGGCTTAGGTTATTCCTTCCTTGAGGAATCTTACCTGTCATTGACTAACCAGCCATCCTTTGGGGCCAAACAAGGAGACATAAAGTGTAAGCACAAAGGTGAAGCAAAGTCCCTGAAAGGATCCATCTCACAGACTCTCCTTTCTTTAGGGGTAGGTACAAGGGGACAGACGGGTAGGCTGCTGCCTGACAACATTGGCTATTGTAAATAGCACTACAGTGAACATAGGGGTGCATATATCTTTTTGAATTAGTGATTTGGATTTCTTCAGATAAACCCAGGAGTGGAATTGCTGGGTCATGGTGTAGTTCTAGTTTCAATTTTTTTGAGGAACCTCCAAACTGTTTTCATAGTGGCTGGACCAATTTGCAATTTCACCAACAGTGACATGGGTTGCCTTTTCTCCACAACCTTGACAACACTTGTTTGTTGAATTATAGATGATAGCCATTCTGACAAGTGTGAGGTGATCTCACACTGTAGTTTTAATTTGCATTTCTCAGATGATTAGTGACATTGAGCATCTTTTCATATGTCAATTGGCCATGTGTATATCATCTTTGGAGAAATGTCTATTCAGGTCCTTTGCCCATTTTTTCATTGGGTTGTTTGTTTTTTTTGGTATTGAGTTATATGAATTCTTTATAAATTCTGGAAATTAACCCCTTATCAGATGTATCATTGGCAAAGATTCATTGGGAGGATTCCCCCATTCAGTAGGTTGTGTTTTCGTTTGTTGATGGTTACTTTTGCTGTGTAAAAAAATTTGAGTTTGACGTAGTCTCATTTATTTATTTATTTTCCTTTTGTTTCCCTTGCCCAGTGAGATATATCAGAAAAAGCAGCACTAAGAACAATGTCAGAGAATTTACAATCTATATTTTCTTCTAGGATTTTTATGGTTTTGGGTTTTACATCTAAGTCTTTAATCCATTTTGAGTTTATTCTTGTTTATGGTATAAGAAAGTTTTCCAGTTTCATTTCTTTGCATGCATCTGTCTAGTTTTCCCAACACATTTATTGAATAGTCTCTCTTTACCCCATTGTATTTTCATGTGTCTTTTGTCATAGATTAAAAGGTTATTCAGGCATAGGTTTATGTCTAGGTTCTATTATGTTCCATTGGTCTATGTGTCTTATTTATGACGGTCCCATGCTGTTTTGATTAATATAGCCTTGTAGTATAGTTTGACATGAGGTAGCATGATACCTTCAACTTTGTGCTTCTTTCTCAAGATTTCTGTAGTTGTTTAGGGTCTTTTGTGGTTTCATATAAATTTTTAGATTATTTCTTCTAGTTCTGTGAAAAATGCCACTTTTTCTATATTTATTGATATGATCATATGATTTTTATTTTTCATTTTGTTTATATGGTGCATAACGTTAATTGATTTGTGAATATTGAGCCAACCTTGCATCCAGAAATACAGCCCATTTGATCATGGTATGATCTTTTTGATATATTGTTCAATTCAACTTTCTAATATTTTTTGAGGATTTTTGCTTCTATGTTCATTAGGAATTTTGACCTATAATTTTCTTTTTTTTTTGTAAAGTCTTTTTGTGGCTTTGGAATCATTTTAATTTTGGCTTTCTATAATGAGCTTGGGAGCCTTCTCTCCTCTTGAATTTTTTTTGGATTAGATTGAGAAAGATAGGTGTTAATTCGTCTTTGAATATTTGGTAAAATTCACCTATGAAGCCATCCAGTCCAGGACTTTGGTTTGTTGGGAGTTTTTTTATTACTGATTCGATTTTGTTTGTAATAATTGGTCCAGATTTTCTTTTTCCTTTTTTTTTTTTTTTTATTCAGTCTTGGAAGAGTGTATGTTTCTAGGAATTTATCCATTGCTTCCAGATTGTCCAATTTGTTGCCATATAATTGTTCATAATATTTTCTTATAATTCTTTGTATTTCTGTGGTATCAGTTGTTACTTCTCCCCTTTCATTTCTGATTTTATTTTTTTGTGGTCCTCTGTTTTTGTGATGAGTATGGTTAAAGGTTTATTAATTTTGTTTATCTTTTCAAAGAACTACCTCTTGGTTTCATTGATCTTTTGTATTTTTTTTAGACTATATTTTGTTTGTTTCCACTCTGATCTGATCTCTATAATTTCCTTCCTTCTACTCACTTTGGTCTTTGTTTGCTGTTCTTTTTCTAGTTCCTTTAACTCTATGGTCAAATTGTTTATTTGAGATTTTTCTTGTTTTTTTGAAGGAGTCCTGTATTGCCATGAATTTCCTTCTTAGCACTGCTTTTGCTGTTTCCATAGAATTTGGGTTGTTGTCTTTTCATTTTTATTTGTCTCAAGGTAAATTTTTTTAAAATTTGTCTTCATTTTTATTTCTTCCTTGATCTCATTGTTCACCCATTCATTGTTCTAGAGCTTGTCATTTAGCCTCCACATGTTTGTGTGTTTTTCAGTTTTTTCTTGTAATTAATTTCTAGTTTTATACCATTGTTTTTGTAGAAGACGCTTGATATGATTTCAGTTTTCTTAATTAGTTGAGACTTGTTTTGCGGCCTAACATGTGATCTGTCTTGGAAGATGTTTCATGTGCACTTGAAAAGAATGTATATTCTGCTGCTTTAGGGTGAAATTCTCTAAAAATATCACTTAAATCTATCTGGTCTAGTGTATAATTTTAGGCCGCTGTTTCCTTATTTATTTTCTGTCTGCAAGACCTGTCAATTGTTGTCAATAGGGTGTTCAGGTCTCCTCCTATGACTGTATTACCGTCAATGTCTCCCTTTATGTAGGTCAGTATTTGTTTTATATATTTAGGTCATCCCATGTTGGGTACATAAATGCTTACAAGAGTTATAGCCTCTTGTTAGATTGATCCCTTTATTGCTATGTCATGTCCTATATTGTGTCTTATCGTAGCATTTTAAAATCTATTTTGTCTAAGTATTGCTACCCCGGACTTTTTTGTTTGTTTCCATTTGAATGAAATATCTTTCTCCATCACTTGACTTTCAATCTGTATGTGTCTTTTGATCTGAAGTGAGTCTCATGTAGACAGCATATGTATGGATCTTGTTTTCTTATTCATTCAGCTACCCTATGTCTTTCAATTTGAGTATTTAATCAATTTATATTAAAAGTGATTATTGATAGGTACATATTTATTGTCATTGTATTATTCATATTTATGGATCTTTTTTCCCTTCATCTTTTTAAAGAAATACCTTTAACATTTCTTATACTACTGGTTTGGTATTAAGAACTCCTTTAGGTTTTTCTTGTCTGGGAAACTGTCTCTCCTTCAATTTTAAATGATAGCTTCGCTGAGTAGAGTAGTTTTGGTTGTAGATCTTTTATTTTCATCACTTTAAATGTTTCCTCCAATCCCTTCTGGCATGTAAAGTTTCTGTTGAGAATTCAGCTGATGGTCTTATGGAAGCACCCATTTAAGTAACTAGCTGCCTTTGTCGTGCCTCTTTTAGAATTCTCTCTTTGTCTTTAAATTTTGGCATTTTAATTATGATGTGTCTTGGTGTGGGCCTCTTTGGGTTCATCTTTTGTGACTCTCTGAGCTTAGTCTTGGCTGGTGGCCTGTATATATAAAGATGTCCCATGGGGCGCGGTGGTGCAGTCTCCCTGATCACTTGTGTGTGGTTCTCCTTGTCTGTGTTGCATGTGCCTTCCTTGATTGCTGTTGGCACTTCAGTGGGTGAGATTGGCCCTCAGGCTGACTGATGGTGAGGACTGGCCAAGCCCACATCATATGAGCTGCTCAGCCAAGGCTTACCCCACAGAGAGGGATTCACCCCAGTGGGTTCTGGTGCCTGCAGAGACCACTCTTTGGGTGTTCCACTTATGGGGCTAATCAAGTGGTACTCTTTTGTGGTCTAAAGCTGGCCTACAGATGTGTTGGTTCTGGAGCCTCATGGGATGGGCTTCTATTCAGGTTTGGGTCAGCCACAGCCTGCAATCAGCTCGGAGCATATGGCAGTAACATAAAGTGATCTGCAGTTGATTGCTGCCTGTGCTGGACCTGGAGGCAATGTGGGAGAGGTCCTACTATGAACCGAGGCCGGCTGTTAGCAGATACAAGTATGATGTCAGTGCTTAGCCCATGGCCACTCAGCAAAAGTCTCAGAGCACACTGAGGCCAGCAACCACCCATGTGGGTCCCAGGGCCCTCCAAAAGTAGTCCAGGAAAGATTTCAATGCACACCAGGGTTTGCGGCCCACTGCCAAAAGTGTCTTAGGTGGCACTCCAGCTGAGGCGGGCTGCTTGCTACTGAATATGACTCTGGTAGTGTCTCAGTTGTTTAGGGCTGGTCCCAGGTAATAACTATAGTAGAGCCAGCGGTATTCACCTGGCCAATACAGATTCAGATTTCACTATGTGGGAGAGGGCTCAACACATTAAAGTTGTGCCTGCCCATAGGCTGCACAGAAGGAGGGTTCAATGCAGGGATAGTGGTGGCTGTCCTTCCAGCCCTCGCCCTGAAACTGAACAGCTTGGTCTCTCCCTGTTCTTTCTGGCATCTTCTAAGCCATTGTCCCTCCACCAGAGCCCAGGGTGAGTGCCTGGAAATGAGCGAGACTCTGTGCACAGGACCTTTAAGAGGACATTTGGATTTCCAGTAGCCTTTCTTCTCACCCTGAGGGACAGAATCCCCACTGATCTTCACAGCCAAGAGTTGTAGGGACTCTTCTTTCTGGCACTGAAACCCTGTTTGGGGAGCCTGTGTGGAGCTGGGGCCACTCACCTCTCAGAGGGCACCTCTGCAGCCTGTGTATCTCTCAGGATTCTCAACCACCACAAGTGGGTGTAGGGCCAGCCTATTTCAAGTTTCTGGCTCTCCTACCACTCTAGAAGTGGCTTCCTTTTTATAGCCTTACTTATGGGACCTCTGTTCAGCTAGTCTTTAGATGGTTCTCTAGGTCGATTGTTCTATAATTTAGTTGTCATTTTAATGTTGTCCTGGAAGGAGGTAGCAATAGCATTTTCCTACTCAGACTTCTTGCCTGAACTCTCTCTGTGTGTTTTTTCAAAGACAAGTTTTTATGGCTTTATATTTACAATTTTCAAGTATGATTTTTTTTGGTTCCAATTAGCTCATGTTGTAGTCAAATCAATTCATTTTTTGTAATTTTTTTTAATTGTCTCAATTCTAGAAACTTATTGCTTTTGGTTAAGCCTTAAACAAAATAAATTAAATTATATGTAATCTGTGGCATAAAGCAATAAATTGAAAGTCTTAGGAGCGGCTACAAGTTTAGTTCATTGAATCCCTATCCAGCTTTTTTTGTTTTTTGGTTTTTTTTCAATGCCCCTAGTTTTGCTCAGACAGGAGATAAACACCCATTGGTAGAGATATCATTATCCATTCGATTTTTGAACAGTTTATTATGTTATGTTGAAATACTTTTTCTGTTGAACTTTCTCCATAGAGCCACTTATAACAAGTATAACAGTCAGCCATGGTAGTTGCCTTACAATTTTGGAAATACTCTCTGATGCCCCTCACATCTCTCTGCAGTCTGGAAAATGCAGTCTCATTTCTCCAGTCAGCCTCATAATAATCTTATGATATTGCTCTATCTTATCCCTCATCTTTCTTTTAGAAAACAGTCCCATTTGTCAGCATTCATATTAAATGGTAAACTGGCAACTCTTGTTCTAACCTGTATTGCTTTCTGTTGATGAAACATAAGAAAACATTAGTTATTTTTCTTTTGTTGGTTTAACTTTATGTTTGCTTTTATGTAACACGGTTGACTAAAATTAAATATTTAGTCACCGATAACTTCTAAGTCCTTTGTGTTCATTTAACATGCATTTTTATTCTCTTTTGTATCTGGACAGTTAATATTTTAGTCTTATTTTCAAGATTTCATATTACAAGTTGCCATTTGAATTTTCCTCTCACACGCTCTGTGTTGACCTGCTGAGTAGATCAGTGAATCTACCAGTTGATGTCTTCACCTAATCAGTTTTTCACTATGAATTCATGTCATAGTTATTATAGCAAGACTTAAAATTATGAGCTATATTATCAAGTTAAATAGACTTTCCTGTTGATTTAAAGCTTACATATTTTCTATATTTTTAGAAAATATCGAAATAAGTATTAGATATTTACTCTTTAGCCAAGATGTCTAGATTAAGAGAGTAGAATGTCATTGTATATATACTGATATTGTCCCAAATTTTTAGTGTTTTAACCATAAGTAATTTTTGTACGAGTTCACTTTGGCATATGATAATATTATTAGCATGCACATCAATAACAAAATATACACCAGGGTTTTTAAATAAGCAGATGTTCTCCAAAAATAATTTGACAACTTGTTGGGGTATAATCTTCCATTTATCACATTTTACTTATATTTTATACATGCCTATTATAAGCAACACTAATTTCATCATGGTCTTATTTATTTCAAAACACTACAAATTGACTTTAATGTATATGGTGCCAAATTCAAGGGACTTTTCCAATAATGTACTGAAATATTGTTATACAAAACGTGTTGCAGAATAGAATTTCAGACATTTATTTTAGGAAATGTGATTTGCAATTATGGACTCTTAATTTGATTTACAATAAATAAAATATTAGTGGTTATTGGTATTTTTGAAATTTTTCTTTTCATAGTACCCAACAAAAGAAAAAGTTTCAGTGCACCAGTTACAGTAGCGCAAGATTTATTTAGAATAAAGAGATTCAAATGGTAAAATAATGTCATGATGGATGTTTATGTCCTTTTAAGTAACAAAGAAAAGACAAAAATATGAGAGGAAAATGTCTATATTGTTTAGGAAAAACAGCCAAATCAAAAATAGAATAAGATCTATGGAAGAATAAAATCTATATATTTAATTCTACTTATGAATGTCTAGGGATAAGCAAGATCATTGATGTGAGTTTTATGGTGTCATCAATGTAACTCTTTGAAATACAATCTTCAAAAGTTCACTCTGAGGTTAAATAACGAAGTTCAATGTAATTATATATATTGTATGCAATATGTTAATATTTATTATATATACAGAGTATATATACATTAATTTGGATATGACATACATAAATATGTATGATGTTTTGTTTTGATCAGAGTACTGTGCACTAGTTATCAGAAGAGAGTAGGGTACTTGCACCAGTTACCTATCCCAGGGTAAGACAACATTTCTTCCTATTGCCTCTTGGTATTGTAGTCAGCAAGAAAAACACAACACAATCAAGCCCTGGATGGAACAATGCTTTATTTCAGAGAGAAGAGACAGAGGAAGATCAGCTTTAGTGGTAGGCTTAGGTCCATCATGACCAGTGGATCTGTCCCAGTAAATGTTGCAGGGCGGTTTTCCTACTCACAGCCCTCTTATGCTGCAGTGGACCAAGTCTACTCCCCCAGGACGACAGATATAACAGTGGGGTTAGCCAGGTGCTATATGATGCACACACTTCAAACAGAGACAAAGAGCATTTATTGAGCCAGAAACAGGGAAAGATGTTTCCACACAAGGTGAGAAGCCTGGCATAAGTGTGGGCTCTTTAGCTATTAGTAAAGAAGTGTTGCAAGCCCACCTAAGACCCATGATTGTTACATAGCTGAGTGGGAGCCAAGAGACTAAACACACAAGAGGGATTCGATATCCTTCTAAGTAACAAAGGCTGCCTTTCCCAACATTTTGTACATAAATTTAAAAATAGTAATAATGGTTGAAATAACCATCCAAGGTTGAAATAACTAGATGATAAATGGGCATTTGTGTGTGTTGTAAGTAACTGGGATAAGGCAAAGGTGATACATTATGACAGACAGTAAAACAGACATTACTGAGGTTGCTAACTACAGAAGTTAAAAAACCAATCATGACCAGTAACTTACGATCCTCCCCTCCACTTTTTTTGGAAAACATCTTCCTCACTCACCCCCCCCCCCACCATTGCAGTCATCGCTCTTTTTGTGTTAGTCTCTCTCCCACCTTTTCCAGTAGCTTGAATGTGTATGAATTGTTTAACTTGTTGGTTGTTAAACATAACATGCATGGAATTATATTGTGTGTATATTTCCATGACTTCTTCCTTTCACCATTATTATTGATATTTATTTATGTTGATGAATACAGCATCTATTTTCTGTTGTTACTGTGTACTAGTCAGATAAAAATACTGTATTTTATGTATATACTTTTTTTTTTATCATTCATGGACATTTTATTTGCCAGTATTTCAAAATAGTAAAGTTTAAACAAAGCTTTTTGATTTTTTAAATATATTTATCTCCTGGTGATCATGTTCAAGTGTTTCTTTGAGATATAAAACTAAGAGTGCAATTGGTTGTAAGACATATGAATGTTCAAATTTCTTAGGTAATGCAAAATCTTTCCAAAGCTATTGTTTAAATTTACACTCTCATTCACTCTTGACAGCAGTGAATGAGAATGTCAGCTTATCAGTATCCTTGCAAACATTCAATATTGATTAGCTTTTACATTTTTGCCAACGTACTTGTCAATTGAAAATACTATTCCATAATGCACAATACTCAGGTATTGTGCATTTTCTTAACTGCTCTTTACATATTTATGGGCCATTTAGATGTCTTTTTAAATTAAATATATATTTATGACTTTCGTCCATTAAAAAAAATACTTTGTTTACCAATTTATTTTAGATTTGTCCTTTTATTTTAAAGCAGTCCTTTAGATAGCCTTATCATTAATCTTATGCCCGTATATCTTCTCTTGGTTTGTGACTTCTCTTTTCATAGTTTTTAAGATGTTGTTTCATGGAAAGAAATTATTAATATAGTCAAAATTAATCATCTATTTTACATAGTTTGTAATTGTGTAATTTTTTTAAAAAGCATTTCATCTCATCGTGATAAAGATGTTCTGCATGGTCTCCTGCAGAATTTGATTTATATTCAAATGCTTAACCTACCTAGAATAGATTTTTGTGATTGGTGTGAATCTTGAATTAAATTTAAACTTTTTCAGGATAGTTAATTATCCTGCCTTCATTTACTATAAACTCCATCTTTTCCTTCACTGACTTAAAATGTCCACTATCAAATATCAAGATTCCATATATGCCTATTTTTCCCCCTGTGTTCTGTATTACATTCCATGTATAAGGTTTTTATTTTTCAGTAACAAAACCATTGTCTAAAATTGAACAAGTTTTTGTATTCAGTAGTGTAAATTCCTAATCTTGTAACATTCTTGGCCCTTTGTCTATGTAGATTTTAGAATAATTTTCTCAAGTTCAATGGAAAACATTCATGAGATTTTCATTGACATAGTATTACATCAATTTGTTGAGATTTCATATCATTGTAACATTTATTCTTTACCAAAACTGTACTGTTTATTTCTCTATTTATTAAGATATTTTTAAATATCTTTTTAGAAAGCATTGCCATTTTTCTTAAAGATCATATCACATATATCTTTTTTAAAATTATATCTATGTACTTATTGATTTTTATTGTTGTAACTTGTGCTGTTCACATTTTTGCTGATATTATAAATATTTTTAAAGGTGATTTTTTTTAAATTCAGCAAAATTTCTATGCTGTTATTCTATGTAAATATCCATTTATCATATTATCATTTATAGATTCTTTTGGTTTTCAAGTTTTTCTAAAATATTAACAGTACATAGAATATTTTTATAAGCACATATTTCTACTTTACAAAATATTAATATTATGCTTTTCATTTCCTTAAACCCATTTTCCTCTAATGTATCTAATCCAATCTTCTGAGTTTATGGGGAAAAAATCCCTTTCATTATACTTAAAGGAAATTCAGTGTCATACTTCTACATGAAAAAGGGATAAAGGGAAATTATGTATAACAATAAATGCACTTTAATATACAAATTCTCAAGCAAAATACATTGTAAGACATAATTAACATGTTTGACTCAGGCTTGTGAATCCAATGGCATATATATAACAGCTTCTAACACTAACAGATAATGGCATTTTGTAGTGATGATTTAAATACACACAAAAAATTGTGATTCTTGGTGATCTGATAGCCTGAAATGGTAAGTTATAAACTTCTCCCCCATTTACATTGTATTTCAATTTAGTTATGTGCAAGCAATACACAATGCTTTGTGTTGGTATAGTGAAATGAAATCATGTTGTAGGTAATGATACTTAAAGACTGGCTATTTTCCTATGTCAGCAGCTGTTGGGACACTCTCAAGCCAGGCTTTGATACATGTTACAGGGCATCTATTCTCTTTGACTTCCTTCCACTAAATTCTAATAGTATCTCCCTATTATTTAGTAACTAAAGTGTCCCCTCAAATTCTCAAGGAGCACCTCTCTCTAGGAGGCAGGTTGCCACTGTTGAGAGAAACCACAACTCTGCAGCAGGGATATGGATGCACTTTGTGGAAAAGGGATTTGGGTGCAGCTAAAACAGAACTTATCACCAAAATGTATTCCATAAATCCTAACATGGGTAGACCAAATGAAACTCTTAGCAATCTGATATTAAAATATAAAGGGAAACATGATTAGTTACATTATTCTCTAAGTCTATGAGAAAAACAGAAACCAGATATGCAGGAAGGGCCGGAGAAATTTCCACCAGAAATTCTCATTAAAAGATACTCTGAAATATACGGGACTATATTTTCTATACTATCTCCACAATAAGTACAGAGAAACATTATATATGAATTTTCTTTTATCTCTATTCAATACAGATTGTGAGTATTCCACCAAAATGCAATTCGGGGAAAGAAAAATTACAAGAAGACTAAACAGTGGTATATGAATAACTCTTAACAGTTTGAGTTGATCCAAGAATGGCATCTAGAATATAAAGATACAGATGGACTGCATATATTCAGGCAGTTCTCTGTGAATGTCATTTATTTATTTATGTTTTTGCATCTGGGCAAAATAAAAGAAAAAAGAATTGAGCTGCTGAGAGATTATATTCTCCTGTAAGGACCAGGATTGCCATCATTCTATGTTGTTGATTAAAAGTATGATAATGAATCATTGAAAACTGGTTCAATTACATCTTTCCCTCTCAGAAAAAAATTGTTATTTCCTTGGAAGTCAACTTCTGAAGCCACTGTGATCAGCATAACTTCCTTGGTGAAATCAAATTCTGATATGCTTATAGCAGATAAATCTATAGAACTATTGCTATGTTAAACACAAAAATCATTTTATGTTGTAGTTGTAAGTTCAACCAATTTTGTAGTAGTCTCTGGAGCACAGATTCATTGCTTTAGAATGTCCTACCTATTACTACTTCTAAATCATTTTAGTTTAGTTTTTTTTTTTTTAAACTTGCCTTTATACAAGCAATCTGCAGACTCTAGGAAATGAGATTCTTTTTTTTTCCTTTTCATATAATGTACATGTAGGCGCACCAGAGTCATATCACTATATCTAGGATGACCAGTTTTATTTATTTATTTTTTGAGAATAATAATTCAGTCCTATTTGAAGGACTAAGGAAAGTAATAATGAATTTTTGACACGCACATATGCTATTTTATTGCTGTGAAATATATATTAATATACTAAGATCTACTCCAGCTCCATAGTTTATCCCGTAAACCAGTATCACTTAAAGATGCTGCAAAAAGTAATACTAAGGTATTTACTTTAAGACTGATTGACTCACAATGGGATTTATAGATGATGTAATACAGAATTGTACACCTGAAATCTATGTAATTTTACTAACAATTGTCACCCCAATAAATTTAAAAAAAAAAAAAGACTGATTGACCGTGATTATAAGAAATGCTAATAGGGCCACCGTAGAGGAAGACATAGACAGCTGCAATCATACACATAAAATTAACTTGCACAAAACATCAGAGAGAAGGACAAAATGATGCCTTGTATTCACTACCCAAGAAACTACAGCTCATTGATTCATTAATTACAGTTCTGTTTATAGTTAAAATAGTCAGGGCTCATTGAATACCATTTTATGGTTAAGTGTTTTGTTAACAATTGCCTTTTTAAAAAATGGTTGAGGTTGTCTGTTACTAATAAATGCAATTTACTCTAACAGGTTCTATACTCTTTTGAAATTCAATCTCAGCATCTCTTACCGAGAAACCCAAACAACCGTATTTCAAAGGACTTCCATATAACACATGTTTTATGGTTGACAATAAAAACATAAGCATAACTTTAGTTAATACATGCAATATGAATTGTTCTCTGTGTAAAACTCTAATTGAAATGAATATTCTCTATTTAATATTTTAAAGTATAAATTGGATCATTCATCTGTTGAAAACTTTTGCCAGAATGTGAAAATAGAGCCCTAATTTCCTATGATAGCATTCAAAGACCTCCCCATGAGACCCTTATTTCCACCAACCACCTTCTTCAGCATTCTAAAGACTCTTTATTCCTCTCTGTACCCCAACCAAAGAGGATCAATTCTTGACACCCCCCCCAAAGTGTCTGAACTTTCTCATCTTCATGTCATTGCTCAATTCTAATTTAACAACAGCAAAAACAAATGAACTCCTGTTTTCTATTAGATTCTAAAGGAAGAAAATCTAGGCCACCCAGTAGCCAAGGTCCGAGGAGAAACAAATAAGCAGATAACTGCAATTGCCATTTGAGCAAAGTAGTGTGCTTAGGGTAACGTAAACAAGGATAACTTATTTGAGGACAAATACTATTCTGGTTTTCACAGGGGGAGCTACACAATTCCTAGCAATTATAGTTTTATGTAACCTAGTTTTGAAGGGTGAGTAAAATCAGGGACATAAATAATGAGCAAAGGTCATTCCAGACAGAAGATAGAGCCTAGGCTAGATTATGGTGTCTCTGGGAATCTGTAAGGAGTTTGGTATGTCTGGAGTATGTGGAGATGAGGGGAGGAAGAACAAGAAATGGAAGCTGGGTTTGGAGAGATAAACTGAGTCCGGGTACAAAACCTTTCCATGCCATACACAAGGGTGTTGATTGTACTTTGAATCAGTTGGGAGCATGACTTGACGCCATTTGTCTTCTTGTAAGATCACTCTCACAGTAATGTGAAGGATGGCTTGATGGGGTTCAGAATTAAGACCCTGGTGATATAGACATAGAGTATTGGAAAGATTTTTCCATTCACTTTTCATGCCTGGAATATCCTCTGTCTTTCAGTTTAGTGTGTTGTAGTCTTATCTATCTTTTAAGATCTGGCTCAAAAGTCACTCCTCAGTGAAATCTTCCTAGATCTTTCCTGCATCGAAGTATTATTTTCTCCAATTACTCCCACAATTCTCTTTCCCTTCCTCCCTCCTCTCTCTCTCTAATCTTTATTCTAGCTCTTGGATTAGAATTGTCTTGGGGCTGACTCTCTAATTAGGAATGAAAATAAAAAGGTAGTGGACACTCAATAAATATTTGCAGAACTAGAATTTTTAATTAAGTTTACAAAAGACATAGACTTACATTGAAATCTGAAAATGTTGTATTAATATAAAAGAGAGGAGAGATTTTGGAAACCGTGGATGTGAAATTAGTTTTAGATCTTGTTTATATTGTAACTACTAAGTTTGTTTCTGCTGTTACTTCACTAGCTCTGGTGTGCACACACCAGTTGGGGAAGGAATTTCCTTTTATGTCAAATAATTGTTGATATTAGACAGCAAAGACAAAAAAAAAAATCCTCTCAATTTTCTTAGTATGTTAAGAAGAACATAGGTGTACCTAAAAATAAATTTACGTAATAATGATTTCTAGTAAATTCATTTTGTCAGGTATTTAAATTGCTTTTTCTTGAGATGAGGGGAAATGTAAATTTTACACTGCAAATGAATTCTCCACAAAAGTCTGCCTTGCTCTGAATCATTTTTCCCTAAAATTGAGGGGAGAAAGAGAGTATTTAGGGTGTATTGACTTATGGTAATTATCGTATTCTCCAGTACCAAATTTGCCCATCTTTGCTTGTAAAGTAGAATCATATCTTTCTATAAGCATTGTAGACATATATTTCTAAGTTGTATTATGTTCCATACTTAGAATTAATTAATATTTATGAAATATTATTTTATAGACATGTGTAATTTTAACAACATACTTGACTTTTTTTCTTAAAAACATTTCAAAAACATAACATATTTTTTTCTATCAGCCATCTAAACATTAAGACCCTTGTGGTATAGATGTAGAATATTGAGCTTTTCCCATTCTCCTGTATCTGGAAAACCCTCCGTCTTTCCATTCAGTCTGTTGGAGGCCTGGCTCTGCTAGTGATGAGCCAGATTTCTAAGCTCCCTGAGATTGCTGTGAGTTAATGTGGGAAATGAATCAATGCTTAAAGTCAATGATTTCATAGCCATTTAGAATATTAACAAAGAGCTGGCAGGCAGCATTGGAATTTGCCAGACCTGTGAATTATTTTGAGGTACTTACTGTTTACTAAAATAGCAAACACAGGAGCTAAGACTTTTGCAGAAGGAAAGCAAAAAAGAAATGATCGAATTGGTTTAACATATTTTTATATAGCCAATTTTATTTTTATTTAAATGACAATGGAGGATTCTGACCAACATAATGTAAGTGAACATTGGTGATAATTTTGAAGAAAAAAAATTGCTATCATTCTTTTCTATAAAATGGGAAGTGAACTTTTGAGTTTCCTTCCTTGGGTTGTATGTGGGTACTTAAAAATTCACACCAAGTAATTTGACATCTATATTTATAAGTACCAATGGCCATGTCAGGATGTTTTATTCTATATAGATAAGAATATTTTAAAATGTAAATATTTAAATGATTCTAATTTTTATTTTCTTGGTACAGTTTATTTTCCCAATCATATTTAATTTAAGGAATATCATAGTTTAATACTGCACATTTGAATTTTAAAAAGTACATTGGGGGAAGAAAGATATTGTTTTTTGATGATATTTTAAAAATAATATATCATGATATTACCATCAAAGTAAATCGGAATAGACATTTCTGTTGCCAATATGAAGAATCTTAAAAGAGCAAGACTCTCTCATAACTATGTATGTCTTGGATCATGAATTATTCTCCGAAGAATAAAAAGAAAAAAAAGAAAAGGGAGATATTTAAGTTATACATTTGCATTATGGAATATTAAAAATTATATTTCAAAGACGTGTAAATAGTTTATTCACCATTAAGTGAAATAAACAGTGAGGGATAGATAGATGGATAGATAGCTAGATATCCTCATTGATGTGTCTGCATTATATTAGCATTTATTTTATCATAAAGACTAGAAGGAAAAACACCAACAGGTTAATAGTAATTATGGTTATGAGGTTATTATTTTTATTGGTTTTTTTTTTACTTTTCATAGTTCTGTGTTTTCCAAATATTCTATTAGGGCATGTGTTTTTGGTTGTTGTGGAAATATTACATATATATAGGGAAGTAGACAATTCCCAAGTGTACAACTCAATGAAATTTTGCACTGTAAACACCTTTTGTGTGTTCAATAAATAAAACATTAGTGCTACCCAGAAGTATCTCTCATGCCCCACCCTAGTTACGAACTCCCCCAAACATAACCACTATCCTAACATCTATCACTGTAGATTTGTTTTCCTCTTTTATACTCTGTAGAAATGGAACCACACAGTGTGTGTGTGTGTGTGTGTGTGTGTGTGTGTGTGTGTGTGTATGTATACTTTTTTTTTTGTGGGCTTATTTCATTCAACAGTGTTTGTGTGAGAGTTGTTCCTGTTTTGTGTATAGTATCTGATTGAATGTATCACAACTTACACATTTTACTGCTGATAATCATTTTTGTAGTTTTCAGTATTTGGCTATTATCAAAATACCTTCTATGAATATTCTTGCATAATGTTTTGGTAAACATATGTGTAAATTTCTAAAGGGAGTAAATTTGTTGGGTCATAAGAATTGTCTATACTCAGCTTGGGTAGATAGTGACTTGCTCCTTTTTGTCTGCAAAAGGAAAGGAAATGAGGGTAGGAAAGAGGACAGGAAGTGAGAGGAGGAAAAGAGAGAACAGATGAGGAAAAGAGGAAGGAAGGAAGGAGGGAGGGAGGGAGGGAGGGAGGGAGGGAAGGAAGGAAGGAAGGAAGGAAGGAAGGAAGGAAGGAAGGAAGGAAGGAAGGAAGGAAGGAGATAATTTGCTACTTATCCAGACAAGCTTGCTATTCACATTAACTTGGGCAGTATTAACAAGTTACTGACCCCTGGCTTAATACGTATCTCAGTCTTGTTCATTTGGTCCTGTTCTCCTGGTAAGGTTGAACAAAGCTGATGACCATTTATTTGTATTATTTATACAAGTAGATCTGCCTTTCTTTGATTTCTCAATACTGTGATTCTCACCTTGACTTTATTAGCAGGGACTAGCATGAGAGGGACAGTCTGTTCCTAATGTGACATAAAGATTAATGATGACATGTAGCTTAGTCATTATAATGTGTTTTGTTTGTGTGTGTTTTTTTTTTTGTTTTAAATGCACAAAATTAAATTTCTTTACTCTGAGGCACAATCAAGAATCCAAAACAAGAAAGCTCAGAGATTTACCTGACCAGGAAACCAGAGTACAGGACAAACAAATGAAAGCAATATGCACCACTTGAGAGAAAAATGTAAACACTCTAAAAATCACATTAAGGGCTTGGGATAAAGTTTTAATTTTTAAAGCTAATTTTTATAACCCAAAATGGTATAAGCATCTTTTTTTAACTACCCTCACTTTTCACAATGCTCCTTTTGATTACCAGGAAGCTCAGCCTGAAGTTTTTGGAATGATCAAAATTAAGAACACGATCTTCATTTTTGTTGGCCCAGATATGTGCTTTAACACTTCAAACACTCTTTTAAAATATCTCACACTGTATCAAAAATAACTTTCCTCAGCCACAAAGAAATCCGAGAGCTCTGTCAGTCAGAAAGCCCATATGTAAGTGAGAAAGCAATGTGCTGCTTAGTTTACATGACAACCTATAAATCAAAACAAAATAAATAAATAACATTGAATTGACTAAGCCTTCTACTTCTTTGAGAATAAACATTGAATATAAATTTATTGAAATGGAAGAGTGAAGACACTGCAAGCATCTGTGTTGAAAGAAGATTGAAAATAAAGTCCCTGGTAAAAGAGAATTATAATTTTTAATATAGAATTTTAATGTTCACTGAAAAAATACTAATCAAGCATGGTACAGATTGGTAGACTAAAAATAAAATGCTTTGTTCATCATTGTAGAATTCTAAACATGGCTCTGGAAAAATAATCTAAGCTTCTTCATGTACACTAAATATATGTGATTTGTTTGCTTTCATTTAATATTTTTAAAATGGCATTTTATTCATTAGCACATATTATTAAGATTCACTTCAAATGAAACCATGATCTACAGGATTAAAATCTGAGTAGCATTTTTTTATTGAGGAATTCCTTTTTTTTTTTTAGAAGGTCAACTATGTTTCCTTGGAATATAGAGCTTCTAACTTTGACACAGGGTTTTTATCTCTACGGTGATTTGAATTTATCATGCATGATTCTGAATCTTACAATAGTTTCTTCCATTCTTTAGGCTTCAAATTTAAGGATTAATCAGCTTTTTAAAAGAAATATTTGAAGGAGGAATTGCCTCCCCTCTGAGAAATAAGCTTAGAAAAGGAGTCCTCAGGGAGGGCTCAATTATCTTATATTCACTCTGCTCATGACCTACTCAGGAGATATCAAAGGAAGGAAGGATGACCCTCTGATACAAGTTTAACAGGAAGTTTGCTTAAATAAAGAGGATTCCACAATGTCAGAAAGCCACAGTATTATAATAAATGTCCTAAGTTGCTCTCAACCAAATCCTTTATTCAATTTTGTCAATATATCACAGAACTTGAATTTTGGTTGTTCCTTCTAGAAACTCAGTAGTGTTATTGGTGATTATAATCCTGTGAATATGTGGTCATTCCTACATAGATTTAACCTCAAGTGTTATAAAAATTGCTCTCTGGTACCTAGGAGAAAGAGAAGAATAAACTTGAAGAAGAGTGTGCCTGAACTCTGAGAGGCTCAAAATTAATAGAGGGCAGTTCAGATTTTTAGAGGAAAAAACTATATAGGGAAATAAATATGTACAATTCAAAACATTTTTAAAAACAACAGCAACATTTTATCATAATTAATTTTACATTACCTAACTATCATTTTTAGAATACATCAACTCTTGGGAAACAACTTTGAACTTTACATCAAGGATAGAGCTTTCCAGTATTTTAAAGCCAATAATAATATATAGCCTACATAAATTATACATGTGTTGGTAATATTTAATCAACCAGGATGCCATTAATGACCCGTGGGTAAAAATAAATATTTCAGCATTGATTTAAAAGAAAGCCAGCATGATTCATTACTCAGTGTGACCATAATCAGAACTTGGTGGGAGGTGGACATAATGGCAAGTGTGTACTCTTTCTCTCCCTATTTTACTTACTCTGGCTATGATTGGAGCTGGTCAAGGTCATTATGAAGCTCAAGATAATTCTCTGCAATAGAATTAAGTAGTTACAAATGCTTGTGATTTTCTCATGTCAGCTATATTATGTCCTAACATATTTTAAGTGCATCGAGATTAGGACTGGACACTAAAGATGTGAAATATTATTTTTCACAGTAGAAACCTATTACTTTAACAAGACATCTTAATCTTCCTTTAGGTATAAAATCCTGTGAGTGATTCAATGTTCTTAAGTTATTCCCTACCCTTTGGACCAACACGTTTCAACTCATTTCACATAGAGCACTAAAAACATTTATATGGCGATTGAGAGTAACCTCAACAGAATTTGGAGTGTCTATATGCAGTTTGGTAACAAAAAGCCTAACCTTGTATTTTTTTTATATTATTAAGAGACACAAAACATTAGAGAAATTTAAAGATGAAATTTTATAAACTGTACAAATAAAATTTTTTGGTGAAAAATGAAATTGCTTTTGTAATAGAATATTTTAATATGAGTTATACATCCTTGAAACAGCTGCAAGGAATTCTAGATATATAACTTTTAATAACAACCAAAGTCATCACAGGACAGTCATCATGGGCGTAATTTGAACAAATGAGTAAATGTTAGCAAATATCAGGAAAATGTTGATCATTTGTTTCCATTTAGCAAAAAGGGCTTTCATACTTTTAACAAGTATTCAGGTAATTTGATCTCCTTAAATGGTACTACAAGTGTGATTACTTTTTAAACATATGAACTCCTCCATTTCCTTCTTGACAAATGCAACATTAAAATTGAAATTTGAAATGGAAATTTCTGGTGATAATGCTAAAGGATTTTTATTTGAATTCAGTCACATTTTTCATATTAAATATTGCCAAATACAGAAGCTACTACCGTGTTTCCCCGAAAATAAGACCTAGCCAGACAATCAGCTCTAATGCGTCTTTTGGAGCAAAAATTAATATAAGATTCGGTACTATATTGTATTGTATAATATATTGTATTGTATTATTAATATATTATATTTTATATTATTTTATTTTATATTATTTTATTTATATTATATTATACCCAGTGTTATATTATTATAAGATATATTATATTATATTAACATAATTAATAATTATATTAATTTTTCTCCAAAAGATGCATTACAGCTGATTTTCTGGCTAGGTCTTATTTTCAGGTAAACACAAAAATAATATTTTAAGATTCTAAGATAAGATTTTAAGATAATATTTTACTATTCAATAAGTTTATTTAGTATTTATAGCTGATGAACTGTTCTTACCCACATTTTCCAAAATTGATTTTTCACTCTGACTCCATAAACTTTAGTGGCACATGGTAATGTAGTTTGACATGGGCATTACATATTTTTAATTATTTTTATTGTGATGCTGAAATATATGAAAATTTTAAAGCTGAAAACTACCCTCAAAATTTTTCCTTTAAGGTTTTTTGCTCATAATCCCTGACAAAGCCATTTTTTGACAACTGATGCAATTTGATAAAAATCAGCAGTTTTCTGGTACCATTTCTTCATATCAAATTCAAAACAGAAATGAGTGAAGCAGCCTAGACTGCATTCGATTATTTATTATGATTTTATCTTTTAACATGAAATTCAAATAAACTTTTTATGTGCAAGAGTTTCTTTGAGAATAAAACGTGTTTATTTGAATATCAGAATTTCTATCAATATCTAATTTCTTCCATTTCTATAATATTTCGTATATTTCAATACATTAATTACCATTTTGAATAATCACTGATATTATTATTTTGCTACTCATTTGAAGCACAAATCATGTTAGGCTAAGCTTAAGTTCTAACTAGAGCTATTAACTAAACAGCTATTCATATCTATAGATGTTTCAATATGCAGTAAATTTTCCTTTCCAATTTAATAATTTAATTGTCTTACACATTATTATTTTATCTACTAAGAGTGTTATTCAAGAGTGGCACCTTTTCTATTAACTTTCTCTTTAGTTCCAAACAGTGCAAGCTAGGAAAATGAGTAACTCTGTAATGGTGTGACACATTTGGCTTCAGCTGTAAATTGTCAGAACTTGTAATGTATAGTGCTTGAACAGGTCCTGTTGGAATTCACTCAAGAAAGATTCAGACATTTTAAATTCACTGATGTAAAAATATTAATTTTTCCTGCAGAGAGTATTTTGCTATAAGATACCTGCATAGCATTTTAGCTTCATTGCATCATTTGCTATTTTCTGTATGTCCTTGGAAATTAAATATTTAGGCTAAGTAAAGAAGATATATTAAGGTACAAAGCTTTAGTTATACAACATGAATAAGTCATAGGGCTTTCATGTACAACATTGTGCTTTGAGATAACAGTACTGTAGTATGTACTTCAAAATTTGCTGCAAGGGTAGATTCTACTCATATGTTAAGCTGTTAAGTGTTCTCTCTCTCTCTCTCTCTCTCTCATGCTCACACAAACACACACACACACACAAGTAATAATGATAATAATAAATACGGTGGGTGGAAGATTTTGGAGGTGACGGATATGTTTATGGCTTAAGTGTGGTGATGGTTTCACAAGAGTATATTTATCTCTAAATTAATCAAGTTGTATACATTAAATATGCACATATGCACATCTTTTTGTATATCAATCATACCTTAATAAAGTGCTTTTAAAAAGAAGAAATATTTGTGCAAATAAGTGCATATGTAATGTAATCCTCATTATACTGTCTAATAAATAAATGCATGGTACTTGTTTTTCTGTATCATGTTTTATCTTCTGAAATTGTTGAATTTCCACCTCTAATTCTTTGTTTAGGAACTCTGCATTACTGTGGTATCATAGTCAGGGTTCAATAGAGAAAACAGAAAATACTTGCCTTATTCCAAAAAGAAAGGGATTTAACATATGGGATACAGTGCTTTACAAATTTTCTGGAAGAGCTGGAACAGTGATAATCAGGACACCACCTAGACAATTAGGACTCAGATCACCACTGTACCTATGATTAAGAAACCAGTGCTGTCTCCACCAGAACTGTCTCTCTACCAGGTTGCTGGTGACCAGACACTAGTACATATAGAGCACAAAGCAGCAAATGTTGATACCTATCCAATCAGCACTGTGGGTGCTGATTGCAGCACACACAGTGGCAGAAAAATGACTGCCACGTCCTTTGGCCTTTCTAAGCTCAGGCAAGTGTATCTTCATGGCAGAACCTGTTCATATTCAGAACCCTAGCTGCAAGGGAATCTGGAAATGTAGTTTGTACCTTTCCAACCTCTGCCAGTAGAAGCAAGTTGGAATTGTAGTTGAGAGAGCTAACCCAGGAATCTTCTACAGTTCATACCTTTGGCTCTTCAAAATCCATTTACATTCTTCTAGAAATAATTAAACTCTCAAAGAGCAACTATAACAAGTTGAGCAGGTCTAGAAATACTGTAACTAACCATACACACATGTTTTCATTCTGTTCCACAAAGATGGAGACCCAAAATCCCATCAAGAACTGAATAAGTCGGGGACGGCCCAGTGGCTCAGGCGGTTAGAGCTCCATGCTCCTAACTCTGAAGGCTGCCGGTTCGATTCCTACATTGGCCAGTGGGCTTCCAACCACAAGGTTGCCAGTTCAATTCCTTGAGTCCCGCAAGGGATGGTGGGCAGTGCCCCTTGCAACTAGCAACTAGCAATGGCAACTGGACCTGGAGCTGAGCTGTGCCCTCTACAACTAAGATTGAAAGGACAACAACTTGACTTGGAAAAAAGTCCTGGAAGTACACACTGTTCCGCAATAAAGTCCTGTTCCCCTTCCTCAATAAAATCTTTAAAAAAAACAAAAAAACTGAATAAGTCTGTAGGTTGTATTTAAATTCTTCTATCTAGTTCAGTTGCAATCCCAATTTCCCATCCTCTAAGTAGTATCTTTTCAAAATGTAGAGAACTGGAAGAGGAGGAAGAATGAAAATTGGTTAATATATACAAATACACGCAAACTAGAAGAAAATATGGAAATCCACTATATCTTCTTATTTCTGAAACTGTTTATTAAATTCTACTCAGTTTATGAAAATCTTGTCTGCTTTCTGTGTTCCTTTTGTCCTCAGCTAACACTTCAGCTGTTCAGGGTTTTATATATGGTAGAGTAACCCAAACCTTAATTTCTTAGGTATCTAGTCAATTTGGGAAATATAATTTTGTATAAAGTAAAATCCATTGAAGTTTAAAATCCTTAACAGAGGTAACAAAAATAAGCAAAGAGAAAAAATGTAAAAGGAAGAACAGTATAACAATTCAAAAGCTTTATAAAAGCAATTATATGAGTATCTGGTGCATAATAACATTAAGAGAATAAATACACATATCTTGTATTTAAGAAGATGAAGGAAATAAGCACACATTAAATCAAAAGAATGCTATGTATTTTGCTAATTCCTTACAAAAGAGATCTTCCAAGTAAGAAAATAATAAAGCTAGCAAACCTAATTCAATATGAAAGCCCAATTAGTGCTACATGGAATAGTCAGTTGAGAGGGGTATCAGACCCCATAATGTATTGCTTTTGAATTACCACTACAACAATATTTATTGGGATGTTGCCTACAAAATTTTTGGCTCCAAACTTGCACAGTTTATAAATTTAGTGCCAGCAGGCTGTTTTGTCACTTGCTGCAGGTGCTTCCTTGCTTAGCTCATGCTGGTTAACCGTCATTCTTTTACCCCTTCAGACTGCTGAACTGAAACCTGTCAATAACTCTGGAAACTGGCATAGACTTTGCATCTTTCAGGTTCTCCAAAGTCAAGTTTTCTGTCTCAGACTTAAGGGAAGAGAAGGATGTAGACTTTTAGTGGAACTAACTTTATATCCTGGTTAAGCAAACAACCTCTTAGGAATAGCTATAAACTTTGTGGACATAGCTTAATTGTAACAGAAAGTTTGAGAATGAACTAGAAACTCCAGTCAGAGCCTAGGCTTTAGCTAACAGGGAAATATGTATGGCCTTTGAAGCTGACATTAATATTTTTAGATATTCCTACCTGTTGATTTGACACACATATATTCCTGGTTTCATTTTTAAGTCAGGTTATTAAGATATACATAAGTTAAAAGTCACTCTTTATAGTTGTACGTTTATATGAACTTTGAAAAATGTAGTACCGTGACCATTACCATAATGAATATATAGAATATATTTTCATCATCCCCAAAAGTTCACTCTTGTTCCTTTGCAGTCAAACCTCTACCAAACTTGGATTAGATTTCTATCCCAATAGTTTTATCTTTTCTAGAACATCTTCTAAATCAAGTTTTACAATATGTAATTTTTTCTTTCTGGATTCCTTCATTTAACATAATGCTTTTGAAATCCATCTTGTTATATGTATCAGTAGTCACTGTTTTATTATTATTATTATTATTGATTAGTAGTCCATTGCATGGATGTGCCACAATTTTCTCACCTACTCACCATTTGATGAAAAATTAATTTGTTTCAAGTCTCAGGTGGTTATGAGTAAAGCTGATACAAATATTCACATACAGTCTTTGTGTGGCCCTATATTATCTTTTCTCTTGGGTAAACACTGAAGAGTAGAATTGCTGGGTCTAAGAGTATGTTGAACGTCAGATTGTTTCTTTAGCTTATTGGCTTTAACATTTTGCCTTTCCTCCAACAATGTATCATAGCATGTACTGCTTAATAACAACAATAACTGTAACAATAACAATCTTATTGAGCACCTATTTAGCACCCCACCCCATGTAACAGGTGCTATCCTAAGCACGTTGCACATTTTTCATTTATTTCTTCATTACAAGAATATATGAGGTACATGCTCTTATTATCATCTCCATTTTAAAAGTGAGGACACTGAAACCCCCAAAATGTCATGCCCAAGTTGTCTCAGCCCACATGTGGTAGAGCTGATAGTCAACCCTAGACAGTTAAGCCATAGGATGGCCACCCCTGAACACAGTGTGCCTCTACATTTACTGGATAAATAGACATTAGGAATAATTTCGAGTTGGCCACTCTAACAAAAAATAGAATTCTAAAAATTGCCTTCTTAAAGAAAGTGTTGAAAGGCGTTTTGAATAGAATATAAACTGGAAAAGTTAGCATCCAAGAGCTCAAAAATATGCCATTAGTGTGTGGGTCCAATAGCTATTCACATGTACAAGTTGCCTTATTTTTCTGCATTTACGCAATTCCTATTCAAATAGGAGCTTTTCTCTGCAAACCGATGTGAGGTTTGAACTGAATATAAAGGTCTAAATTTATAATCAGAAGGGAAAATAACTTCAATCTCGGAGAAAAAGAGAAGTTGAATGAAACTCCAATACACAAAAAAATCTATTCAATCTTAGAAAGAAATAGAACATGACATATTTTTTGCTATATAAGCAGGAGAAGGATTTAGTGGGAAAATTAACATATAATTTATATTTTTATTTGCAGGTTAAATAAAACTACTCATGACAATTGACAGACACTAAGTAGTTTGGCAATTATATTGCCCAGAATTATTTGTTTTCATAATTTGTTAATTATTTTGGAAAACCATTAAGGCCTATTTTTGACAGTGTATACTGAACTACTTACTTTCTTAAAATTATTTCTCCAACTACATTAGAAGTTGTCCTGCCATTTAGTTGAATGCAAAGAGAAGGACAGTAAAACTGGTTCTATCAGATGTGGCTGCAAGAACAATTTTGGAGATAGGCATGATACAAATAGATGATGAAAGAAAGAGAAAGAGGTGATAATCATGTTGACGTCTGAAGAACCTGAGTATTATATATATTGTTTCTGTTAAATCACAATATATAGAAAGGCATTGCATCTTCTCTCCTACTTTATCATTTGTTTTAGGTATTAATGCAATGCTATTTTTATCCTTTGTTTTTTAAAATAAAGATTCAGACTGAAAGTTCAAATACGAGTTTATATATCACATAGTATACCTAGGCTGAATTACATCAAATGTAGCAACTATTTACCTCTTACCTCATTCTGGGTACTAAATGCAGGCAAGTAGAGACCACTCTGCCCAGATTTCTGTAAATAGTCCTTAAGTGACTCTGAAATCCTTATGAAGATTAAAAATGTTATTTGGGAATGACTGAAGCTACAATATGACCTATGGACAAAATATATACAGTTATCAAAAAACAAATTAATGCAACCAACAAGCGAGAAAATGTGAAACCCAGGTTTTTATTTCTAATTTCCTCTTTATCCAGATTTATGGCAAGGAAAATGATCTCTCAGTCTTCTCATCTGGTCTGCATCACCCAAATGTAGAACCTCGTGTTTGTGTGTGTGTGTGTGTGTGTGTGTGTCGTTCACTGCTCTAACTCTATGCTTTTTGAGTCATAATCTTCATTGTTTCAGGAGATTGAAAGTCTTGGCTTTATGTAGACGTTATCTACATAAAACCTTACATCTGTCTTGGATTTTTTTGTGTGTCTATTTTTTTGGTGCTAACCATGGAAAATATGGAATCTCTAACCAGTCACTGGACTTCTCCATCTCTATTTCTGCTACACTGTACTGTTGTGGGGCAAGTTAAAAAGAATTCTACATCAGGTAGGAACCTGACCTACGATGATATTTGCAATATATTCTCTGGCTTTCATAGCTCAGGAATGTTTAAGCATTTTATTCTTAGTGTCATATGAACAACATTTCTTTATAAAGCAGTTGTACTAGCCCCTTAGATTGAAATACTCATTAAACTGGTTACTGTATTATCAAGGAAGTAGTGTGCATTTTCTAACAAGTTTCTTTCCAGCACATTTTTCGGCATGTGATTCAGTATAAATGTACATACTCATAAATGAATATAATTTGAGAGAGAACATAGTGAATATGGAAGAAGGCAGCCATGCATCTTTAGAGATAAGCCCACTGTTAAAATTAGGGTGTTTATTCATTGGAAGATGAAGAAATTCACCCCAAGTTAGCTCCAATAGTCAGAGTTTATTGTACTATACATGGTTTCCTCAGGAAAAGTAGAAATAATATTAAGGTTACTCCTCAAGAAGTGTGTAAAATATTTTACAGTTGGGTTCAGATGGAACGTAGCTCCAGAATCCCAGGCAGTTCTAAATGTCTCGGTAGTATATCTCTAGCAGCCGTTTCTCAACTTCTAGTCTTCTCAGTCTCGTGGTTTATGCTTTCTCGTCTTTTTCACTTCTTCCTAACATGACCTCTGGTCTCTTATATAACCTCTCTTTACACCATTTCCTTTCAGTCTCTGTTCTTGTGTTGCAGTCTCTACATGTCTCCTTTTGCATTTTAAATTTTTAATCTTAAGAGTTAAAATCTAAATGACCCAATACAGCTTCACAGAATACATCTTTGGCCAACCTGTAGATTGGTTTCCCTTAGATCAAGTCCCCACCTAATAGCCAGGGGAAGTCCCACAGTAATGAAGCATTTTCTCTGATGGCAACTCCATCAGGGGCTGTGGTCTTGGGAAGCACCATGTGGATGTTTTTTACATCTTTATAAAAAGACAAAGGGGAATTCAAATATTAGCTGCAGGAGAGCCAAGACTTTCTCCTTTAATAACACGCTGTTATGTCTCCTGTTCTAAGAATGATATGTGGCCCATTGTGAGCCCTAAAATATTTACTGAATGGATGACTAATGGATCATTTGGATTTGCTCAAGGAATGTGCAATAACTTCAGAATGGATTGGACCAGGGAATTCAACATTGTCCAAGTTCATGTTCATTGTGAACCAGCCTCAAATGGTTGCTTAGGTATAAACCCAGTGAATAAATGTGTGTGTGGTTACCAGAGAACAGTGTCCCAGTCACTTTCTGCCAGGTCATGTGTATCTGAATCTACCTTCTATAATCAAAAAAAAGAGAAAATTTCAAGTTGTTTAGAGTATAAGATAGTTAGAGTAAGAACATGGACTTTTTCCCCCATATGCAGATGTTATCTCTTAAACCACATGCAGCTATCTAACTATCAAAAATGCTGCTCTAGAGACAGCTGTAAGAGAAGCAATTCAAGAATAATCTTATTGAAGATGTATACAAGCCCTTGTAATTACACAGAATGAAAACTCTCTTAAATCCCTACATTTAGAAAGTCCAAGTGGAACCCTAACCAAGAAGATGGGAAATCTTATGGACAAAATTGTATATTAATATGACCAATTGGGGGAATTATGAAAGAAGCATCTCAGCACTTCTCCGTCTCATAGTCATCCCTGTCCTTATCACTCTTTCCCACAACTCTACTCACCAGAGGTTTCCATGCACATGTGCCTATGGATCTCCAGTGGATATTTCCTGAAAGCTGCTCCTTACATTTTTTCATCAAAATGCTAAATGCCAAATCATTCTGCATTTGCTGTTTAAAAAAATAGTACGGGTATGCAACTTATAGTAATAAATCATATGCCCACATATCTGAATAGAGACACAAAAGAAATTCTATGAGCCAAGTATCCATACTGTCTACATTTCACAGGTGAGAAAAAAGAGGCTCACCTAGGAGGAATGGCCGACCTAGATCTATTTATCAATAAATAGAATCATCCTGATGGGTATGAATGTAGGCCTTATAATACCATAAAGCTGTCTCGTGAGATTTCACACTTCATGACACTGTGATAACAATTTAACATATCACTAATTCCTATGAATGTTTACACTTTAATGTAAAGGTGAAGACTAGCAATAGATAACCCAAATCTTCCTTCTGAGTAAGAAATAAAATACTTCGACAGCTCTATAGAGATTTTGTGAGGAGGATTACCTTGCCATTTCTTAAAGGTGAGGATGACTCACCACTGATTAATTCAATTTATGTCCAGACTGCCTCTTAGTCTACAAATGGGTTAAACAGCATGCTGATTTAAAAAAAAAAAATATCCACTTTTATTATTATTTTTAATTATGCAGATTGGTTCTGTTTGTTTTTGAAGATTTCTTTCCATTATAATCTATAAGTTGGTTTCAGGATATATTAGACACTTGAGCAGAATGAAAAATTCTCTCAAGTCGATCAAGGTATTTTTTCCTGTACAACAGTAGAAATACACTAGATAAAGATATATTGAGAGACTGATTTGTACCACAAAGATAATATGAATTGAGCTGAAGGCAGCACAATCAAGAGAGGGAGAGGGAAGAGTGATGGGTAAGTGGGAATTTTATTACAAAAATAAAAGTGAAGAAACCTAAAAAAACTCTTGATTCTATTTCTATCTTACTTCCTCACTCACGTCTTTTGCTCTGTTTCAGAATGACACAAATGGTTTCAAGATATTATGAGGACTTAGGTATGACATCTATTAAAACCCAAGAAAATTGTGATTCCAACATCCAACTTGGATTTAAATAGAGCTCTTATTTATATTCAGATCATCCTTATTTCTAAACTCATTGGGAAATATATTTCCTTTTTCTTTTTCTCTACCTTCTTTACACAAAGGCACTATTTCAAGCATTTTTAACTAGTATGGTAATAAATTAATATTTTTAATCTTCTGTAATAAAATATTCAATGGCACAGTCAGGCAACCTTCCTGAAGATGGTTAAATTAATGAGTACATCAGCTGAAGTACATAACGCAGGTTTTGAATTTAAATGTTTGTCAAACTCCCTTTGCAAAGAGTTATATATTATGTCACTAACATAATTTTCACTTCTTTTCATTCCTTATTCAATTTAAAGCCAGAAACAGCCTAGCTACATCATTTCATTCTAATGAGACAGCCACAGTTTCCATTCCTTGATAATATCTTTTTAGTGAATAAAGTGAACTATTTTCTTTTCCACTTTTAAAAAGTTACTGGGGAAATGGAGGGAAATTCAATGTAGAATAGAGTACATTTACTACTACCAAGATAGGTAATAGAAACATATTTTGGACATGAATTCAAATTAAATTTATAATAAAAAGTTTCATATATGCAGGAAATCACTTAATTATCAATAAAATGTCAAATAAATGCAGTTATTAAACCAAATGAAGGTAAAGTATTAGCATTCTATGTATTTGTGTGTGTTATTGCAAGTTTGATGAAAGTCTATATATTTTTGCTTCAAAATCAACATTGTCTTTCTATACTGGCTTCTTAAAATAAGCTACAGATGCTAGTTGACTTTTATTTTTGGTATTTATTTTTAAAGTGGTTTTTTTCCATTTAGAGAAAAAAAGTATTTCACAACATGCTGCAATTTCAGCCATACTGTACACCTTTTTTTCTTTAAGTCTGGAAGGATGCATAGATCTTTTTATATAGCTTGAAACATAAAATACATAAAGAGGTATACTGCCCTTTCTCCATACAAAGACGCTTGAACCTTTAGATAGAAACCCTATTGGCTTTAATTGTATTGAACAAAAGCACTGAAATGTGAGGTAGCTGAATATTTGATAGAAATGGGGTTGTAAAAGCTTTTCTTGGGGCAGTTAATGGGATATATAAAGTGTCATCAAAGTAAGGGTGGTAAATAAAAAGATAAAATATTAAATAGAAATGGTATGCCTCTATGAATGAACTAATAAAAGTGACTTTCTTTTCTCCTCAAGCACAAATGTTAGGGTTCAGTAATTCAATTTATAATATGCTCAAAATGTACATATCCACACATACATATGTATACTGATGTGTCTGTGCGTACGTGTATACATACACATAAATTTTAAATTCTATTTATAGTATTTTAACTTTTAAGTTGACTGTATGCCATGCTTTGGAATGATTAGACCCAATGAAGAACAAAACAAAACACTGTTAATAAAATAAAATAATGGGAAAAATAAGATCTGAAAACACTTCATTTGTGGTGTCATTTGTTGGTTTGGGTCTTTTTTAGTAGATTTGCGTAGTTCATAATTGTATCGTCATAAATTTTTTTGTTTGTTTTGGTGGGCTTATGTTAATAAGCGTACTAAAAAATTAAGTCCTGGTAAAAAAATAGTTTTATTAATTCAAAGATTGAGTGAATATATCTTGCTGCTAAAATCTGTTTTCTGAGTCTGCTAACAAGTCCTTATTCTTACAAATGCTTGGTTCTCTAATGAATGTACTATTTTTAAAACTTAACTAACCGACAGCTATGGATAGATCATCCAAACAGAAAATAAATAATGAAAGAGCAGCCCTAAATGACACATTAGATGAAATGGACATAATTGACATTTATAGAGCACTTCATCCTAAAACATCAGACTATACATTTTTTCTAGTGTACATGGAACATTCTCAAGGATAGACCATATATTGGGACATAAAATCAGCCTTAGCAAATTTAAGAAGACTGAAATCATACCAAGTATATTCTCTGATCACAAGGCTTTGAAATTGGATATCAACTGCAAAAAGAAAGCAGGAAAAACCACAAATACATGGAGATTAAACAACATTCTTTTAAAGAACAACCGGGTCAAAGAAGAAATTAGAGGAGAGATCAAAAGATACATAGAAACAAATGCGAATGAAATACATCCTACCAAAAATTTTGGGATGCAGTGAAAGCAGTTTTAAGAGGGAAATTTATATCATTACAGGCCTATCTCAAGAAACAAGAAAAATCCCAAATAAATAACCTCACATTACACCTTAAAGAACTAGAAAAAGAAGAAGAAATGAAACCCAAGGTCAGCAGAAGAAAGGAAATAATAAAAATCAGAGCAGGACTAAATGAAATAGAGAACACAAAGACAATAGAAAAAATTAATGTGACAAAGAGCTGGTTCTTTGAAAAGATTAACAAAATTGACAAAACCTTGGCTAGACTCACTAAGATAAAAAGAGAGAAGACACTAATTAACAAAAGCAGAAATGAAAAAGGGGAAGTTATCAGGGACACCACAGAAATGCAAAGGATCATTCAAGAATACTATGAAGGACTATATGCCACCAATTTCAATAACCTAGATGGAATAGGCAAATTCTTAGAAACATATGGCCTTCCTAGGCTGAACCATGAAGAACTGGAAAATCTAAACAGACCAATCACCAGTAATGAAATTGAATCAGTCATCCAAAACCTTCCCAAAAGCAAAAGTCTGGGACCAGATGGCTTCACTAATGAATTCTACCAAACCTTAAAGACGATCTAATATCAATCCTGCTCAATCTCTTCCAAAAAATTAAAGAAGAGACAGTACTTCCTAACTCATTTTATGAGGCAAACATTACCCTGATACCAAAACCTGGTAAGGAAAAAACACAAAAAAGAAAATTAAAGGCCAATATCTCTGATGAATACAGATGCAAAAATCCTAAACAAAATTCTATTAAATCGAATGCAACAATGCATTCAAAAGATTATCCATCACGACCAAGTGGGGTTCATCCCAGAGGCACAAGAATGGTTCAACATATGCAAATCCATCAATGTGATACATCACATAAACAAAATAAAGGACAAAAATCATATGATTATATTAATTGATGCAGAAAAAGCATTTGACAAGATACAACATCCATTTATGATTAAGACACTTAATAAAATAGGTATAGAAGGAAAATACCTTAACATAATAAAGGCCATATATGACAAACCTCAGCTAATCTCATAATTAACAGTGAAAAACTGAAGCCCTTTGCTACGTTCAGGAACTCGACAGGGCTGTTCCCTATCACCTCTGCTTTTCAACAAAGTGTTGGAAGTCCTTGCCAGAGCAATCAGGCAAGAGAAAGAAATAAAAGGCATCCAAATTGGGAATGAAGAGGTTAAATTGTCACTCTCTGCAGATGACATGATGCTATATATAGAAAACCCTAAAGACTCCACCAAAAAGCTACTAGAAACAATCAACAAATACAGTAAAGTTGCTGGCTACAAAATCAACATACAAAAAGTCCATTGCATTCCTATATACTAACAATGAAATCTCAGAAAAATAAATAAATAAATAAAAGACAATTCCCTTAGCAATTGCAGCAAAAAGAATAAAATACCTATGAATAAACTTAACCAAGCATGTGAAAGACCTATATGCTGAAAACTATAAGACATTTTTAAAAGAAATTGAAGAAGACACAGAAATGGAAAGACATTCCGTGCTCATGGATTAGAAGAATCAACATAGTTAAAATGGCCATATTGCCCAAAGCAGTATCCAGATTTAATGCAATCCCCATCAAAATCCCCATGGTATTTTTTAAAGAAATAGAACAAAAAATCATCAGATTTGTTTGGAACCACAAAAGACCCCGAATAGCCAGTGCAATCTTAAGAAAAAAGAACAATGCTGGAGGTATCACACTCCTTGACTTTAGCTTGTAGTACAGACAACAATAATCAAAACAGCATGGTATTGGCAGAAAAACAGACACATAGACCAATGGAATAGAACTGAGAACTCAGAAATAAAACCATATAAATATGGACAGATAATTTTTGACAAAGAAGCCAAAAACATACAATGGAGAAAAGACAGCCTCTTCAATAAATGGTGCTGGGAGAATTGGAAAGCCACGTGCAAAAGAATGAAACTGGACTGCTATCTGTCACCATGTACCAAAATTAATTCAAAATGGATCAAAGACTTAAGCATAAGACCTGAAACAATAAACTGCATAGAAGAAAACATAGGTACTAAACTTATGGACCTTGGGTTCAAAGAGCATTTTATGAATTTGACTCCAAAGGCAAGGGAAGTAAAAGCTAAAATAAATGAATGGGACTATATGAAACTTAAAAGCTTCTGCACAGCAAAAGAAACCATCGACAAAATAAAGAGGCAACCAACTGAATGGGAGAAGATTTTTGCAAACAGTGCCTCCGATAAGGGGCTAATATCCAAAATATACAAGGAACTCATGCAACTCAACAAAAAAAACAAACAACCCAATTGAAAAATGGGCAGAGGACCTGAAGAGACATTTCTCCAAAGAGGACATACAAATGGCAAATAGACATATGAAAAAATGCTCAACATCACTAATCATCAGAGAAATGCAAATAAAAAACACAATGAGATATCCCCTCACCCCAGTCAGAATGGCTATCATCAACAAGACAAATAAAAGTGTTGGAGAGGCTGTGGAGGAAAAGGAACCCTCATACACTGTTGGTGGGAATGCAGACTGGTGCAGACACTGTGGAAGGCAGTGTGGAGGTTCCTCAAAAAATTACGAATAGAATTATCATATCACCCAGTAATCCTTCTCCTGGGTATCTACCAAAAAAACCTGAATACATTTATCCACAAAGACACGTGTGCTCCAATGTTCATTGCAGCTTTGTTTACGGTGGCTAAGACATGGAAACAACCAAAATGTCCTTCGATAGATGAATGGGTAAAGAAGTTGTGGTATATATACACAATGGAATACTATTCGGCGGTAAGAAAAGATGAAATAGGACCATTTGTGACAACATGGATGGATATTGAGATTATAATGTTAAGCAAAATAAGTCAGACAGAAAAAGTAGAGAAAGATATGATTTCACTGAAATGTGGTATATAAACCAAAAACAACAAAAAAACAAAACAAACAAATAAGAAACAAAAACTCATAGACACACACAATAGTTTAGTGTTTACCAGAAGGTAAGCGGGGAAGGGGATGGTAGATGAAAGTAAAGGAGATCAAAAATATGGTGATGGAACGAGAATTGACTCTGGGTGGTGAACACAAAATGGCATTTATAGATGATGTAATATAGAATTGTACACCTGAAATCTATGTAACTACTAACAATTATCACCCCAATAAACTTTAATTAAAAATAAAAAAATAAAGAAAATTTAACTAATGTTCACAGGTCAACAGAACAAAATGTGACCTCTCTCACACATGTGCAAATAATAAAGCAAAGCAGAGCTTCATTCAGAAAACCTTCCTTAATGATAATAATTTATGTAGAAGATTGAGTCATGTACTCAATGCACTTTACATATATCAATGCTATTCATCTTCGTACTTATTTAGATACCACAGGTGCCAAAAAAATGTATGCACATGACTTGTATTCATCTTTTGTTATGGGTATATATTGAGAATTACAATTTTAATACAGTTTTTTTCCCTTTCTTAAAATGTGTGTATATAGTTTTGGCACCTTCTGTATATGATTTCTGCAATATAGCTATTATTTTGCCACTGTCAGGAAAAAAACTGAGGCACAGAGTTTACATTACTTGTCCAAAACTGCAGTGCTAACAAATGATGGAGTTCTGATCAGAGCCCAGATCTCACTCTCTAAACCCAGCCTTTTACAGTAAAACGTAATTCTTCTCTATAATCTCAAATAGAAAATTTCACTATAAAACATCAAGAAAAAAAAAAAACACTAACAAAAAAGAAAAAGGCCCAGGAACCAAAATGGTATGCATTGTACCAGAACACAGCACTCATCCAGCGGACATTTATTGAGGTCCAGAAAGACAAACATAAGACCTGCTTTCTAGGAGCTCACAGCCTAATGGGAGAGACATAAGAAAAACTTCTAAAACCCTCACCGTATCATGTTAGCAATGATGTGTCGAAAGTGACGATAGGAGCACATGGAATGTCTCATATCCTTCAAGAAGGGATGAAGTGGATCTTCACAGAGGAGATGTTGGAGCAGAGCCTTGTAGTAAAAGGAACTGTAAAAGTTACTACAGAGAAAACAGTGTATGCGGCTTGGAACCAAAGAGGGCATCATGACTGGGGAGCATAAAAAGCATGGGCTGAAATGTAGGGGGACTGGGAGAGAAGGAGCCATTGAAAATGATGCCAGACAGGTAAAGAGGGCCTGGCAGGTTGTGAGAAGTCCTATTAAAATGTTTAAGGTAATTACCTAGGCTAATTAAAACATTAATAATATTACATATGTGAACTCATTGACCACATTAGCTGGCACTTCGTCCCCCCTGAATAAATCAGAGTCACAGAATGGATGCAAACATGTGTGTTGCTTTTAACTTGTACTCTGGAACAAGCAGTCTGGTCCTAGATCCTAGTCCTGCAGTGCTGTGGCTTTGGAGAAAACATTGAATCTCTCTGAGTCTCAGTTTCCCTTTTTGGTAAAAGACAAAAAAATTGCAGCCACAGCAATAATCACATCAATAGTAATATTGTGTACTAACAGTCTATCAAAAAGATAGAAAGATATTAAGCCCAGATTCCAAAGTTCACTCTTCAAAAAGTTAGTCTTTCTGAAAATTACTCTATTTAAGAAAAAATATTAATCAGTGCTATTCAAACCCAAATGCCAGATGTGCTTGGACTGTGGGGGGCTACGGCTAACGAGACCCCTGCACAATGATGACGTGGAGTCTCCTTCTCAGATACATTTTCTGGGCAAGTAGCAAGATGAACCTCAAGTCGCTGTCATCAATTTCCAGATTAATTGGCCCAAACCCTCTCACAGCATTACCCTTTGTAGTAAATTAGACCACAGACTTCAAATTCAAAATAAGCCCCTTTCACTTGAACTAAAATCCTGCATGCGAAAAGGACACAGAGGATTTATGGAAGTGGAACTCACCAGCCATGGGCTAAACAGTTGACACTCATTTCTTATCATGTTCAAATTGTCGTTCTTCTTTTACATCAACACAATCTTAGAAGCTACTTGAACAAAATGACTTGTCACCTTTTGGAGGGAGAGTGGAACTTGTGACATTCAAGGGTGAGAAAACTTTGAAATTCTGGTCAGGTGAATCTTGTGTGTAGGAAATGCTGCTTAAATACACGACAAAGAGATCATCTTGTTTGTCTAATTAAGTATAAGGATCTATCAATTTGCTGAGCCCATACCTTTCTTACTATTTATGAGTAGTGGGGTTCTTCCTCACACTGCCTTGCTCAGAACTTGTAACATTCACCCCTGACTCTCAGACTGAATTCCATGCGGATCAAATCAGTGTCACGTGTTATGTGACACTAACCTGCCTTTCACTATGGCTTTCCTACCAACACTGTCTCTTCCAGCTGCAGAAGGCCCTGGTGACATGGCCTTTCAAGTACACATGCTCATTTTTTTTTCTCATCTTTTTACTCCTGTACTGAATATTCTAATACTACTCCTCATTTGTCCTTGACCAATATTTAGTATTGGTCTGCTTTACTCAAAACTTCTTGCACACATATCCTTGTACGTAATGTATTTTCCATGTTTTTAACATGGAAAATTTTTTTTTTTAATTATTTAGAACTTTATTTATTTGTGTTCTTAGTTTTTCTTTTTTCTAAGTGTGCTTGCTGTCTGATCAATAAAATCACGAGTTTATAGAGATGGTTATGTCTACTCCCTGTTTAGCTCCCAATACAGTGTTTCTACCCATCTACCTATCGTATAGTTACTAAAATAATTTCAGGCCTGCCGGTAGCCTATATTGTATACCTATGTGCCCAATTTTAAAAAAGAGTGTTAATGATATTTGTATAAAACAGTTCTCTTTACTTGTTTGTTAATTTATTCATCCATTAAACAATTATTACGATTGTATGAATAGCAGTTCTAAGTACTAGTTAATGACATTTTGGAAAGTTATTTAACAAAGAAAAGAACATTAAGTTAAAAAAACTACTGGTCACCTTGCTCTTCACCCTTAAGCCTCAAATCTGCATAGATAACAAACTCCACCCCAAGAGGTCCATCCCGGAAACCCAGCGGCAACCTTGTAACCCCTTTTTCCTCACCCTCTATGTGCAATTCATCACCCAGTCTTTTGATTCTGCCTCCAGAATATGTTTCTAATGTGTTCATTTTTATTTATTTTTCTTTCCTTCTACCACTGCCAGTATAAAGCTTTCATTTGAACAATGAGATGTTCTCACTAGTCTTCCTACTTCCATTTTAACATCCTGCTCCTTATTCTCTCTACTGAAAGAAGATTAACCTTTTAATGCAAAAATTGACTCCTTTTTAAAACCTTAAAGTGGAGAATCCTTACCATAGCTTCCAGGGCCAAACTGAAAAGGTCTCTACCAACGTCTTTAGCTATTCTTTCATCCCAACATGTGCCAAACTCTTTTATGCCTGAGAAAATTTTTTCATAATCTTTCTCTCCAATTGAACCAGTTTTCTGCTATTCCCACTTTTGTCTTGTATGTGCTTATGCATTATTGCCTGAAGGAAACTTTATATCTCATTTCCTTGTTATAATCTCTTTTTGAAATCTTACCTTTCACTTCATTGCAAATGCAATTTAAAAGTGTGTATCTAATAGTGGGATTTTTTTTTTTATCTGATGTCTATTTTTGCTCACTAGAATATCAGCTCCATGAAGACAGCAACCACGTCTATTGATTCACGCCAATTCCTCAGTAATTGGCCAAGTAATTAGCCTGAAACATGTTGGGTGCTCAGAAAACATTTGTTGAATGAGTGAATGGCAGGAGGCTTTTGACTGCTTCCATTGACTTCTGTGAGTCAGGATTCGCTTATTAGGTTAGTTGACATGACGGTACTGATCAATTATACCCCAGAAGAAGGAGATTGCTCCATTCCATTGTTCAGACCAGAATGTGTTTTCACAGCCAAGTGGATGAAGTGCTTGGAGCAGGAAGGAAGAGAAGGTGCAGAAGTGCACGTTGCTTATTTAATGTTTTAAATTGAAATAGCTATGGACATGTGGCTGTGACTGCCAAATAACAGGCTTTGTAGCAAGTTGTCATTTTAGAGCAGACTGAGCACATCTGCTGATAATCTTCAGTGTCTTTGTTTGAAAGTTTGCAGATTCGAAAGCTGATCTTAGAACGTAACTATGATTTCGTATTTATCGGTGACATCTTGTAATGTAATGGCAAAGGGAAGCAAATGACCACATATAAATAAGTACACGTCCAGAGCATGAAAGAAGTTATCAGTGAGCTATGCTTGTACACCTAGTGTTGAAACAGTCACACACACACACACACACACACACACACACACACACACACACAAACTTTAAAATAAGCTATTGAAATCTCTTCTTCCAGGTGAACGTCATGAAAAAAAATGGATAATTATGCCTGAGAAAGTCTAAGATAAACTTCTGTAAAACTATTAAGCAATAATAGGATTATACAAAGTAGAATTGGGAAACATGTAGTTCAAGGAGAAAGATAATATGTAAAAAGAACTGACAGTCTGGAAGTTCATGTTCTTTTGGACAATGGGAAAGTTTCCTAGTATGGCCAGATTTGTACCTCATGGTAGGAATGAGGGGAAGGAAAAAAAAGCCTTCCTTAACACCCCCAGGTACTGAGATTGTTTTTCCTCTGTGATTCCACAGAAATTGTATATGGACTTTCATTGCATTTATTATAGCATATGAAAAAATGTTTAAATATGCCTTGTTCTTTAAGCTATAAGCTTATTTTTATGTGTATTTGCTATTAATACTATACCTGACATATTGTAGGCATTCAAGGACTATGTCCAATCAGAGTCTGGAACATTTAAGCTGGAACCGGATTCAGCATGCTCTGCCTTAATATGACTCGCTGAGAAGTTTCAAGTTGTGTTGCATTTCCTTTAAACATGAAGACATTCCTCTTAATAATCTGAATTTCTAGCTTCTCTTTAAAATTTGAAACATCTGGTAACCCAGAATCTGTAATCCAGCTGGGAACATCCAACTGATGTTGAGTGGCAGCTGCCACCCTTCACAGGGCTTTCTCTGAACATGGCCACAATCCGCATCCCCCGTCTTGTCTCCCACCCTGCTTGTTTCCCCAATTTATGTTATCTGCTTGGAAGCGGTAGACCTCTCTCTCTCTTTCTCTCTCTCTCTCTCTCTCTCTCTCTCTGTCTCTCAGAAGTATAAGAGACACACAGTATAGGAAGCATCACATTCTCAGGTATGTGTTTTAGAAATATGTTTTGGCAGCTGTGTGAACTGTACAATTAGGTTAGGTTGTAGAATATTATTATGTCTTTGGCAGCATCCTAAAATAGTTTTATATGCTTGTTAAAACAAATGTATGTGTATTATTGTTCCATAATGTTCTGAGAAGCCTAAGATTATTTTTATTATTTTAAAAAAATAAATTTGGTCCCAAAGTGAAAGCAAGCTTCTTATGTCTGTACAGTGTAGTTCCAAAATAATAAAGACAGTATTGTGATTTGCCCACGGGAAATAGACTTAATTGTAAAACAGAGAAGTTTAATTTGCTAAAAAAAAATTGTCTCAGCTCATGAGGTGATAAAATCATTCTGCAGGAAGCAGGAGATGGAATATACCAACATGTGTTTACAAAGCAAACAGGCATTTACAATGCAACACAGATGATCCTTGAATGTGAAATGTACATTTCATTTCGCCTCCTTCATGGATGTGGGGTATTTTTGGCAGATTGTCTGTTTACATTATTTTTAGAATATAAAATTGCATAGTACAAGCTAACTAGGAAACATGTTTGTTTACCAGTCCTTTTTTTTCCCAGAGGTATTTTTATCGTGTCTGAGCAGCAGATACTTATATCTCTAATCCCTTCTCTAAGACACTAGATAGCTTTGAGTCCAAGTGTTATTTTTTTATTTTCCTTAACAACCACCTCTGTTTGAAATGAGGTGTGTTCGCAGTGCCAAAATTAAATATTCCGGTTTCAAGTACTATAATCTGTGGTACAGAATGGGTAGTTGAGAAAAATGCTAAAAATCTCAGCTTTTTCCTGTTATTGTATTATAAAAAATGTTGACAAACATTTGGAAGAAGTGAGAGTTGGCAGGAGCAGGTTAGGAACTGGTAGCTGCAGAAAGACCAGAGAAAATCGTCAGCTTATCTTTCCTGACATTTTGCTTATGTGTAGAGGAAGGTTTTACATCCCTTTCAATTTTTTCTTTTAACATTTCCTGCATAATTCGAATGGAAAGCCTGATGAGAACATACCTTCTTTTTAAAAATTTATGGGAAAAACAGCGTTTTTGCTTTTCTGCTGAATAAAATGACAGGATTGGCTCCAGGTTTCTTTCCCAGTAAGCCGTCAGGTTCGTCTGTGACAGGACTCTCCTAGAAGTTATTTTTACCTGGCATGGCTGTGCTGGTATTGATGCTGCTGCTCTCGATAGCAGAAATAACTTCTCCTGTGGGTGTCTCTGGCAGAATGAAAGCTGGGTCAAGGTGGAGAGGTGAAAAGAATCGTGAGTAACCAGGGTTCTTGAATCTTGATGCATTTCTTTCTTTCTTCTTTACATTTAGGAATGCATCGGGTCTGCCTAGCTTTGCAGTTCACAGCATTTCTCAGAGGTGGTTTTCAGACTTAAAAATATTTTTACCCGTAAAATATGCATGCAGAATAAATGGGCTCCACCTTCTCTACGCTCCACACATCTGAAATATTGTTCTGGATTTTATTGCAAGACTTTTGCTTGGCTTCTCTAATTAACTCTTACAGTTCCTGAGACTTGTGAGGACTTTGAGCAGGTAGATCCAAAGGCCATGTATGTAAGTTAACATTGCCTATTCTACATAAGGTTCAAATATGTTGCTGAGATTTGTTGATATTCAAATGCTAACTATGTAAAAAAATCTTACATCTAGTATTTTGTTCTGAGGGTAACAAAAAGGTAAAATTAGAAATAACAAATATATGAACTCTGGTTTGAATGACTTAAGAATTGATGCTTTGCAGTTAGGAGTGCAGGTTGATAAACACATCACTCTTTAGAGCCATTATCTTTATTCTTTCCCTATGGAAACACGAGACCTCTACAACTTCACTATTAAATGTGTTTATGTATTTAAGGCATACAGTATCTAAACTAATATTTTAGTTATAGAGCTGAACTGTTTCTGATATCATGACAGGAGAAGGAAATGGTTTTGACATGTGTTTCCCTCTGAGCTAATTGGCCAGATGCAGCCACTGTCTTTACTCCCTTTTGTCATCCCACAGGCCACGTAGGTGGAATGGTCCCACTTGTGTGTGTGTGTGTGTGTGTGTGTGTGTGTGTGTGTGTGTAGAAGGCTTAGATGGAGATATATTCCTTTAATTAAGTTTAGAGTACAAACATTTTCCTTCCCTACATCTATTTTTAAAAATGAGATACAGAAATGGACCCAAGAATCTGTATGGAGAAGAGGAATGCTTCTTTTACAATATTGTTACATGCTCAGAGGAGGTACGCCAATCAACCTATTTTACTGGAACATCCTCCCATTTAAGGTTAAGATTCAAATTAACCTTAAAACTATTGCTACGCTTATGACTTTTGCTTTAATCATGGCTTTAGCCCATTTACGGTTCTGTTTACTGGCGTGAGTGGGAGTTGGAATGAGCTGATGGATAGAACGATGGGGATTGGAAGCCATACAAGCTGGAAAACGTTATCAGTTTAACCTGCCCAGCTCCCAGTGGAATTTCTCAGTAATCAGTTATTACTGGCCTTTTATCTTTCTTTTCATTTTTCCTTTTTAAGAAAAAAAAATTAATTTCTCCTGTTTTCTCCTCATGATTCAGAAAAAGCATACCTATAGGTATGATATTTACACCAACCAAAAATAATAAGTGATTGATGTTATTGGCCATTTCTTCTCTGGAAGTTCAGGTTGCCTTGATGTTCCCCTTCACTGTTCCAATGTGAAACCATAAAGTCTAAATTTTGCATCCCCACTGGAGAATACTGAATGAGGAATTCATTCCTCCTCAAAGTCCAAGATTCATCAGTTTTACTCCACACTTTGGACTTAAATGTAATCACTCCAGTCCTTATTTTTTATACTTTTTGCTTGTCTAGCCTCATACATTTCTATCTTTATATCCATTATCTTCATATCCACAAATCTACAGTAATTCCATGCTTAGCAAGGATAACTATGTCTACTTCCATTTAAAGAGCAAACTGCTAGACCAAAAAGTTAAATGCTTTGCTTCAGAACATTCACTCAGTTAGTTTACAGACTCAGCTCTATAATAACTCAGTGTCCTTTCCGTTTGCAGAAAGCTCACCTCAGAGATCAATCTGACTGTGAAAAACCCATACCCCAGTTCCTGAGTCAGCTTTGAGTCCATTTTGAAAGCAATTGCCTCAAAATGATTCAGTCTGAGGAAACTCAAAAATGTTATTTTTTTCATGCCATCATTCCCAAAGTCTTCCTCCTGATTGGTGTAAATAAATTCCATTAAAGGACTAGTAGTCAGTTACAAATAGCAAGTTTGAGTATTCCCAAAATTAAAAAAATATGTTTTTAAGGAAATAATACTAGGAAAATAATTGGGGATAAGATGGGATGGGGAAATGGGTAGAATTATGATAAAACAATTGTTCTTAATGTACAGGAAAAGATTTCTGTTTTCAAATTGACTCCTCAAGAGGTGACTGAACTGTAATTTCCTATATTATGATCACCATGGTGGTCTGCAATGCCACAGTACAGTAAGACAGGGGAGGTAATACAAAATCTTAAACTCATGTGTTTCAATCTTTTACTTTTCAAGAAATCTCTGGTAAACACAAAGTTGAGTGATTCAAGTACAGCCTTGCACTGAAGAGCTTGAGTGAGAAAAGCAGGGACAATTCATTGAGAATTTCTCAATTAAAAGAATTTCTGTTGAGATACAGATCAATTGATTCCCAACAATGAGTAAATTGTGAAAGAAAGCTTATATTTAACTTAATAGATATCTTTTGAGGGGAATTTGCAAAATATATTTAGAGAGATAATCAATTTCCTAATGAATTAAGAGTTATATAGTATACCTAAAATGGTAGTAATGAAAATTGAAGTAAGAAATTTCATTCATATTTTCTAATTTTCAAAGAATGTTAAGTCAGAGCTTTGGTATGAATCTGAATATCTGAGGAGATTTATGTTTTTTGTTGATATATGAGAAATTTTATTAAACTTTTTAAATCATATTTCACTTATGAACTCCTGAAAACATAAAAAAATTTAGAGATTATTAGACATTCTTCTACAGTAAAATGAGTAGTATTTGTTATTTGACTTTAGTGCCCTTAAATGTTTCCTTTGCTTACATTTTTTTCAATAACTAGAACTTGATCATTTATTTCAGTATTTAACTTTTTGCACATGTTTATAATTTTGCCCCTTTCCTGACATTGTGAACTCAAAGAAGAGACTCTATCATTTTTAGCATTCAGTAGAACTCCAAACACATTGTAGAAACTCAGTGACTATTTGCTTAAATTAATGGTCTCTTCAAAAATACAAATCAAATTTGAGAGTATAAGTCAGTATATCAAATTCTTTGGACTATGAAGAATTGCTAAGTATGGCCTTATTGTTTGACAAAATAATTTTTGTACAAAGATCTCCATCAAAATATTAATTATTGCAAAAAATATATACATGCAAAATATAAAAAGTTAAGTGAATAGAGTAGATTCTGTAAAACATAATCATTTTCAAACATAATAGCAGCATAAAAATGCTTAAAATGTAACATTTGGTAAAGAAAGATAAGTTGTACAGATTTATATATATTATGACTCAAAAAAGAACTTATAAAAAGTGCTTCTCAGATTAAAAAGCATTGCATGCCATATAACTCTCAATCTTCTAGTCCTGTTTGTTATAGCAATTATCATTATGTAGCTTTTTATTATATATTTATTTATATGTTTATTGTTTCACCAATAAAATGTAAACTCCAAGAAGTCAAGATCTCTCTCTCTCTCTCTCTCTCTCTCTCTCTCTCTCTCGATTGTTTCTTTCCTCAGCTTTAGTCAAGTGTCTGGGAAATACATATATTCAACAAATATTTATTGATTAAATAATGTATAAAAAGAAATTCAATGAAAAGGAAATACTCCAAGTTATGAAGAGTTTTCATGAGTACTGTGAATAAGTATGATCTCTACTTATTTTTTAAATACTTTTCGTGGCTTTTCTCATTTAAAAAAATAAATATGTTAGTTGTTTTTATTTTTAAGGCACATAACATAACATAACAATACTATCTAATCTAAGCAGGAAAGAACACAGAAAGAAAATCACTGTCAGAATGAAATGAAGTATGCAGTAATGAATTGGAGAAAATTTTACTGAGCAAGTGATGTCTGCTCTTCAGATTCACACAAGTGAAACTTAACACAATAAGATCATAAGTTTGTATAATTTATTCCTTCCTCAAAGTCTATATAAGCAGAATTTCATTATCCTATAGGAAAGTAAAGTTTCTAGTATATTTCAACAAGATAAAATCCAAAAATTGTGAATTTTATGTATACCATCCATTTATTGCCACCTCTGAATGGCTTATCAGAGAGTTACAAGAATCCACATAGTCTTTTCTATTCTAGAATTTCAGATTTTAAGAAATGTGTTTGTAATTCCATGTTTCTACCTCCCTATCAAATTTGCAGAGGGAATTTTACAAAAGTGTAATGAAAGAAAAAAAAGAATTATGTATAAAAAAATAGCTGGATCACATTATTAAAACTCTAATTTAATCAGAAAATTCCCAGAACCTTTATAGAAATGCTTCAAATGTGAACTTTATTCTTGCCCTTAAACTCGTAAACCTAAGAAACATATTTCCTGGAACAATTCACTGTGGCTGAAACACCTTAGGCTTAAACTGTCCCATTTATTTATGGAACCCTCCACCACTACCACTGCCAGACACACACACACACACACACACACACACACACACACACACACACACACACACACACACTACCCTTTAAGATTGCCCAAACTTCTTCCCTCTGGAAAAAAAATTCCTCCATAAATATACCACAGTGTGTTTTGTATTTTGATATTGTATTTTTAACTTCTCATCTCATCATTTTCAGATAAACTCTCTGAAGTAATTTATTTAAATATTATTAAATTTATTGGGATGACATTAATAAAATTATATAGGTTTCAAGTGGTGTACAATTGCCTAACATGTTATCTGCATATTGCATTGTGTGTTCACCACCCAGAGTCAAATCTCCTTCTGTCACCATTTTTTGGACCCTTTTTACCCTTTTCTACCTCCCCCCATGTGCCTTTCCTTCTGGTAACCATCATACTGTTGTTTGTGTCAATGAGTTTTTGTTTGTCTTGTTTGTTATGCAGTTATTTTTAATCATCTGCTCATTTTCTTCTGTCACTGTCCATAGGTCAAATATTTCTTGCAGAAAAATTTTGAAACATTAGAATTATTCAGGTCATGTTCTTTAGATACACTAAAATCATTTAAAATAAATTTTAAAAAGCTTTTAAAAACTTAGCTACCATTGATCTTTCTCCAATTTTATGTTTTATCTTTGCCACTTTAATGAGAATATCCTACACTACACAATCCCTTCAGCTTAATACTGAAAAACAGTTTTTAACTCTTCTTCCAGAGTGCTAGTTTTGTAAAGCTAGGAGACATGTGAATAGGCCTACAATGTTTTTATTGAAAAACAATGTTTCTCCGTTTATTCTTTGTCTCTTCTAATCTTTCCTTACACTTCACATTTGATGATTTTTTGAGAAATACTGTTTACAAAGAAATACCATGTTCAGTAAGTAAAACAGTACATAGTTTTAATCTATAATATAAATATACAAAGAATCTTTACTATTTCTTATTCCTTTTATACCCAGCAAGAAAATATTCTTGCAGTGTTGATCTGATATTAAGGTTGATACCCCAAATCAATAGATTTATGTATAAGTGAACTAATGTATAAGTAATGAGTCACCTAGCCAAAGATTAGTATCGTAAAACACAGTCTGAAGTCAACAGTACAATACAGACAACTGGGAAACAGAAGAAATCGATAGGATTTATGAGCAGGCACAGGGGTGCCTGACCCCTATGAGAGAAAGAGCATAGAGGGCTCCCTTTAAGATGAAAAGACAGAACCAGATATGGTCACATGCCATGGACATTGTTCCATTTGCAGAACAAATCTTCCTTCCTGCAACTGTCTGAGCTACCAGTTGCAGTCAGGGAAGAGGGCGCATGTACTACATTAGAAAAGTTCATGGAACACAGATTATCTTTATATCATGACACTTTGAAGATACATAATATGTCACAGTGAAACTCTGGCAAATTCGTTTTATGGGGAACAATATAGTATTGCATGTCCATGATCATTTGTGGTATGATCATTGGTGGTATGCAAAACTAATGTATTCTCTATCAGTAATTCTTTGTAAATGTAGTTGAAATATATGGCCATAATTTCAATGGGATAAATCAGGCATTTTCCATTCAAATCAAGGTGATGAAGAATAATTAGAATATTTATGCTATTATTTCCTACAAGAAAGTTCCAGAGAGACATTTTAATAATTATAGCAAGAAAAGAACTGAAATCAAATACATTTGACCACACATGTTTATTTTGTTACTTCATTTCTGTAAGTTAAGATATATTTGAGCTGAAGCCATATAACATTAAAATAACACTTTTTAGACATACCAATGATTGTATTCTACTATAGTTTTATTAAATGCTCATGGCAAGTATATGCTTTATAGACAATGAAATTATTAATGCAGCCACACAGGCCTGTTCTTCCTGTGCCCTTTTCCATTTGATCAATACTTGATGTTTCAAAAAACCAAGTTTTAACTGATGGCAGAACATGAGCCGCCTTCAATGGCTGACATGAAATCATTTTGTCTACTCCTAAGGAACTCTAGGACTGTAGCAACATAACAGCAACTTTATTGCATTCCATTTTTCCCCAAAGATAGCTATGCCTGTTGTCTCAGGACAAATACAAACACCAGAGGACAGATAAGGATTTTGCAATTAGTTGAGTTTGTAAGACTGAGACTTCAATTTGGAACGTGCCTATTTTGTGTTTTGGATTGCACTGAGCTCCTAACACATAATTACGGTGGGTGTAGTTGTGTTAATATATACATTTATATGCAGAGAACACAAGAGTTGTGGAAGATGATGTTGCCAGTAGTTATGCGACAAAGGTCAATAACTTAAAGCTGTAGCAGATGAAAAGAATGTAAATTCCTTGATCATTTACATTCCTGGGTAAATTTGTTGCCTCAAGTTCCCTTAGTCTCAAAGCTGAGGACCAGGAGAAAGCACTCAGCTGTTCCATAGACGCTTAAGAAAACAGCTGAACTCAGCTGTCACACACATGAATAGAAAAGCAATTTCTCAGGTAATCCATTCTCAAACCATTCCATATTGAAAAGTTAAAACGCTATAGAAACAGTATTTCAAAATAATAATAAAGAAACAACAACTATGATCCCATTTTGATAAAACAGATAGAAATTAAACATATAAAGATACTGTAAAAAGGTGAGTAACCCAAAAAGATGAAGAGGATGAGTATCTGTAACCTCAGTTTTGCTAAAACCAGCATTCATCCCGGCTTTTGCAGCAGAGAAATTACCTTAAATTATTCCAACATGGTGATTTTAACTACCGCCTCTATATTGATTTCAGATATGATATTTTGGTTCTAAGTAATTTACTCATAAATTTGAAGGAGACTGAAAGATAGGGAGTCTGTAAGATTTTTGCCCCCCATCTTATGGAACAGATGTGGACCAACAAATTTGGCTATGTAGCTTATTTCTGTCGGTTGACTACTATTTTATAACTGACTTTGATTTTAAAATTAGAGATTTGACTCATAAAAGATTAGCCCAAGGGTATGGTAAAACTACACCTAAGAATAGAATGTCTTTGAAAACTTGTGATTTTGAAATAAAGACAAGTTCAAAATTTTCCTGTTCACTAGTACTTCTTAGAAACCACCTATTATTTTCCATTTAAAATTGTTCTTAGGTTACAGAAGTGTTAAAAAATTTTTATGTGCTAGAGCTCGGTTAGTTTTGGACAGTGTAGTGTAGTAGACTAGTATGCCTAAGGAAATGTGGTGATGAATATATCACTGCCATAACTTGTCCAAAATCCCTGCCAACATTTTTTTTTTCCTATGAATCTGTACAACAGTCTCACCTTTAAGCTTTTCACACGCTATGTCAGTTTGGTGTTGTTTAATTAATGTAAGAAAATGCTGAGCAGGCTCAAAAGTAGAGTTGTCCTGTTTCATCTCTTATTTTTATCATGAAGAAACAAATCCACAAAATTGCTAGCATTACTGTGTCTAGTTTGGTTACAGTAGTTTTTGAATCAGAGAGAAGGAATGGGGGTTCTTTTGTGACGTAAAACTGTGTAATTTAGAAGTGGATGGAGGGAGAGTGAGCGATAATTTGAAAACATTTTGGCAGCCCATTAACCTGAATCATGTAATGGTTAAATCATCATAGAGTAGCATTGTAACCTGAACAAAGTTTATGGGCCAGGTTATGAGCCTAGCCAGAAATTTCGTCAGTCACTGCCAAGGAAATTTCTTCTTCGATAAATGAAGACATCATGAAAATCATCATCAAAATTATTTCCCTATGACTAGTACTACTTAATTTAGAGTAAAATGATTGTAAGCCCAACCCCAAATTTAATTTTGGGGGAAAATAGTTAAGAAATATCCAGTATATTTCAAAATCATTATATCATGTGGACCCTATAAGAGCAGGTACCCTAGAGACAGACATACCAAAGTCCAAATCCAATCTCTCCACCTACATGTTGTGAGAACTGACTTAATTTCTCTGGGTCTCTGTTTTTCTCTGTTAAGTCAAGATAAAATATGTTTTCTACCATTAACCACACTGACCATATGTTTTTTCACACAAAAGTTCAAACACTGGTGATTCTGTTTGTAGTGGTTATAATTATTTTTGGTGGTGTGATTATTGACGTTAAAATTTTCTTCACAAAATACTTCTTTATTTATTGCACATATATCTCTGTAATATTTACCAATGGGGAGGTAGCTGTTTCCTGAGAGCATATTCCTTGGCTGGTATGGAACCCAGATCACTGTATACAATGGGAAAACTTAACATCAAGATGTCATTGAAGGAATGATGATACGTATCTATTAAGGTCTATAATATCAAGAAAATTGTTGGCTACCATTAAAGACAAGAATTTGGGAAATAGATATATTTTGGAATATATTTAATGAAATAAGAAATTCACTCAAGGTTGAAAAATAGTCAAATTCAAATCAAATCATAAATCTAGTCTTATTTATGTTTATTTTCTCTAATTCTCACATAAATTCATCTGGTACTGTGATAAGTGCTGAGAAAGACAATTATCTTGTATTTTGAGATTTATACTCTCATAACTTTTTATAAAACACACTTAATAATAGGTTATATATTATATACTAATTGTAAAAGAGTCAAGATATGTTTAGAAATGTAAATTAATAATCAGTTAAACTGTGTTACATACATGTGTACATCTGTGTACATACATGTATTACATATGTTTATGTATACACACATACAAACACAGATTATCCAAGAATAAGGATGTTAATTTTCTTTGCAAAGTTACTTGTAGGAGCACGTAAGGTTCTTGAAAATCATGCCAGGATTAGAAAATTAGAGAAATTTGAATGCTTTGTCTTTACCAATAATTTGTTTTATCTTTATTGCTATATAGTCTGATTTTATGTGCTAGAAATTATTGGAGATTTCTTAGTTTTAAAAGTACTCATTTATCACTGACTGCTCTAATTACTGATTTATGATGGGCCTATACTTTTGTTTATAAATACACATTGAATGTGTATGAATATTCAAAGTTACTTAAATTCTTTCAGGAACTTAATTAAAACACTTCAAACTTAAGGGATTCTCTTCTTCCTCTTCATTATCTAAAGTGTTCATATATGCAATATTAACCATTTACCAAAAGGCTTAATTTTCCCGCTGCTATTATTAAACATTTTTATGAGGAAGAAAGTAGACCTAATTCATGTTTAATACTATCTAATCTCAGAAGATGTTGAGTGCTTAAATCAGCAAAATGTGGAAACCTAAACATCAAGTATTAAATCTTTTAGCCTTTAAATTTTAGCTAACTGTAGCATCTTCATAGTAAAACCCAATTTAACAACACATTTTAGAGATGGAAACTTAATAAAGATATAAATAATGAATTCATGAATGAATGAATGGACAAACATTCTGCAAACAGTAAGCTTGGGGAAATTAGGGCAAATTTTTTTAAAAAACATTTTATTTACTTTTTTCAGTTACAGTTGACATGCAATATTATTTTATACAGAATGCAGCATAGTGGTTACACATTTATGTAATTTATGCAGTGACACCACCCCCCCTCCGCAGCCACCACTTAGTCTAGTACCCACCTGGGAATCTACAGTTATTGCTGTATTGTTGACTACATTCTGTTTGCGGTGCTTTACATCCCTATAACTATTTTGTAAGCACCAGTTGGTACTTCTTAATCACTTCACTTTTCTAACGCAGTCCCTCAACCCCCATCCCATCTAGTAACCATAAGTTTGTTCTCTGTATCTATGAGTCTATTTCTGTTCTGTTTATTTTGTTCTTTAGATTCCACATATAAGTGAGATACTATGGTATTTTTCTTTCTCAGTCTGACTTATTTCATTTAGCATAATACCCTCTAGGTCCATCCATGTTGTCGCAAATGGTAAGATGTCATTCTTTTTTATGGCTGAGTAGTATCCCATTGTATATATGCACCACGTCTTTTTTATCCAGTCATCTATTAATGGGCACTTGGGTTGCTTCCCTATCTGGGCTATTGTAAATAGTGCTGCAGTGAACATGGTGGTGCATATATCTTTTTGAATTAGTGTTTTGGATTCCTTTGGCTAGATACCCAGAAGTGGAATGCTAATTTTTTTTAAATCAGTAATTCTTAGAAACTAGCTACTGAATTAAAAAAAAACACAATAATTCCAAGTGATTAACTTTTGACTATAGAGCTAAATTTTGGGTTTCTTTGTTATGTCAAATTTACATGTGCATGTATGTGTATGTATGTATATATATAGTTTCAGCTTTAAATCTGCTCTGACAAGAAATCGATCAATATTCATCGAGTAGTAAATGTTCACAGTGCTATTTCCTTCCTTTTGTCAAATTGTACTTCTGAAATTAAAATTATTTATTACAAGATGAGGGGCCCACAAAACTTCAGCAAATGTAAGAGGGTATCTTAGAATTACCTTGAACAAATCATTGACTTACTTACAAAAACCCATCCATTTACACATTTAGACACTAATTATCTAAATAGCCAAAATTTTAACAGTGTCTTTATGTGTTCATTCAACATAATACTCATATTTGAAGGAACAATTATTTAAAATATATATTATTTAGAATGCACATTTTCCCCAATATGTAACCCATATTATATAAAATCACAAATAGCATTCTAATATAAATGATTTAAAATCAAGTTCTCACCTCTAAATACTAACTTGTTATCAATACTTAGTAAAAAACTGAAAATTACTCCTATTATGAAAGTTTGTCTTGAAGTTTGTAAAGAGAAACTTTCAAAGTATAAGTGCAAATGTTTAGTGTGTTGAGAGGAGAAGTAAAATGTTTTCACATAGAAAAGAACCTGAAATGTGAAGGCAGTTTGGGGGATTAAAATACAAAATTTTGTCAGATTTCTGCCAAATATAATGCAATGTATTATCTGTTGATACTATCATTTGTTAAATATGCAGTCTGTGAGTGAGTGTGTGTGTGTGTGTGTGTGTGTGTGTGTGTGTGTCATGGGGCTGTAAAAGATACAATTTTTTATAGAGTGACTCAGGAAATTGATAGAAAAACTTGGAAAATATTTTAACACTTTGATTTTTATGTATAAGGAATAATTCAAACTGTTGAATTTGTTTTAATGACTGCAATATTTTTCTAATTTAACAGTTTGGCTGAAAACTCACATTTACTGTATTTTGAAATAAATTTACGTTTGGTGACATAATTTGGAGAACTGATTGGCACACAGCAAGCTTTTCTGAATAAGTAATTAAATATGAAGCCAGGGGTGAATGTGTACCCAATAAACCTCAGTATTATGAATTCTGCTTGGCTACACAAGGATCTCATGTGAGTGAATCAGTAACTCAGGTCTTTAATGTCATTTTTTTGGATCATGTTTGCAACCATCTGTAAAAAGCCTGTCACAATTTGTATTATAAAGAACAATGTAAGTGGATTTCATAGTCTCATTCTTGTAATGATATATAAATAGAAAATAAAAATATCTACAGGTGGGAAAATATGAAACACCTTTAATTTATGCTCAATGTAAGGACCCCATGCTCTTCTGTCAACCCGAAAGCATCAAGATTTTTTTTTATTTTTCTATTAAAAACAATCTTGATGTTTTTAAGGTAAATTTTATAGAGTGTTAGAAATGTGGTCATTTTCGGTTTATAAGTAATTTCAAGTATTCTGGCAGTCCTCATGAGTAATCATGTACATGCTAGAATGTAAAGAATCACCTTTGAGTTCCAAATATATGTTTAATCAGTATATATTCACTCACTGAACAAATTAACAGACCTGAAAGAAGCAAGGAACTCAGCTCCTATCAGAGGGATGAGTGTTGTAAAAAGCGGGTGCAATAAATACGAAGCATTGCATTTGAAGATTGTGCTTGGCTTGTTCATTGGTGTGTGCTCAGAAGTCATTGTGCCCAGATTTCAATAGGAGCTTGAGGGGGTAACAGATCATGTGGGGTCTTATAGACCAATGCAAGGGTTTGAGATTTTAATCAAAATAAAAGGGGAAGCCACTAAAGGGGGTTGAGCAAAAGAATGAAATGATCTGACACTTTTATAGGATCAGTCTGGTTATGTGTATACACAAACTTACAGCATCTCACATTTCTCTATTTACTGCTGTCCCAGATGAGCTGTGAGCACACATCGCCAAAGACTAGGGAACATGTTATTGATCCGAAGACCCCAGCATGCAAGCCTGACATGACTCTGGCATCATGACCTGTTCCATTTTTCAGCATAAGCTGTAGTTCTCCCTGGGGGTGGTCCAGGCGTCATAAGGCAGACACTCTCTATGGGGAAGTTTTCATTCCCAAGAGGGAGAAAATTTGATCATATGGGGTGAACAAATTGTACATTTATACGTATAAAGCACAGTGTATCTGTGCTATTAAAATTTCATTGATGGAGCACTATTAAGATAAAAATGTCTAAAAGCCTCCTTGGGAGTGGCAGTAACAAATAAAACTAATGAAAATCATGCTCTTAAGGATAGTTTGGAAATCTGCATAGGCCTTAGGTTGTTGTAATTATTGAAGAGGCATTGCCACCAGCATTTAATGGGTAGAAAGCAGAGATTCTGTATGTCCTGCAATTTTTAGGGTGGTTCCCCCGAATGAAAAACTTTCAAAAATCCCACTGAGAATTCATGTCGGCAAATATAGTGTCTTCAATTATATGAACAGAGAAGCTAATTCTGTTTTCCATAGTACTGCTTATCACACAACTACCTTGAGAAAGGAGGAAAGATTCCACTTTCTTTGGCTCAGACACATCGTAGACAAAAGTGTCTCATTTTATTTGGGAGTCGATAATAGTACATACCTGTATCAGTCTACATTTTTAGCTCTCATATTCACAGTGATTCTGCATATGGTTGCAAACATATGACTATTTTATATCTTCAGTATATGCCCAAGCATTCCTTATGTATTGAAATACACATGATTATAGTATGATTCATGTCCTTTTAATTTCCTGTATACATATATATGTAAATATGATACATATAATATATGATAGCATGTTATATACTTATTTTTTGAGGATAACAAAAAATACAGTAGAAGGGGGTGTGTTGAACTGGGAGGAAGAAAGAAAAGAAGAGACATTTCTTGATTATTCAAATTGCAGAAATTAAATGATTGAAAATCATTTTTCATTAATCATGCATCAAAAGATTTATTCAATAAGAATAAATCTTAATCTAGCATGATCAGAAGTTTGGCAGTGGATAACTAATAACAATTAAAAGCTAATAGTATACGGAAGAGTAAAAACTGTTTCTTTTCTAACTGCTAACTAACTGCTAGTTGGTGACTACCTACGATTTTGTTTTGAACTCATTAAATGCTCATTCTTCACTGGGTGCTGTTGTAAATACTAATTTATTTTAACTTATTTAAATTTCTCAGTAAACCTAGGAGGTTTTCCCCATTTTACAGATGAAGAGAGGTTAAGTAACATAGTCCAAAGTCCCAAAGTGGTAGAGCCAGGATTTAATTAGACAACCCTTTGTTAAAGTTTTATCATTGTCATTTATCTGGCATTAAACTCCCCTAGTCTCTGAATGTTTGTTTTTTATTGAATATTCAAGTGCACAATATCCCAGGCTTACTGATTATATGAGTCATGGTTAATTTGTCCAACTGTCTGAATGTCTGCTTATTTGTTTGGTTGCTTGTTTTGAATTTAAGGTTGATGTTGCTAATTTTTGTTTCACGAATAAGTGAAGATCTTTTGTCTAATGGGATATGTCTGATCACGTAGTAAATTAATTTCTTAGTAAATTTTGCTTGTCCAGTGTGCTGATCCTTTTCAGATGTTTCTCCATAAGTAGAGTACCCTGGAAAATGTTTGTCCAGGACCACAAATGGCAAAATGTTTACCAGCTGAAAGAAAGTATTCATAATTTGCAGCATGATAGCTGATGAATGTGCCTAGCTCCTGAGCTGAAAATTTAGCTGTAGTTTTTGGAGCCTATTGACTAATCATTGTAGCAAACACAACATATATTTGTATACTTTAAGGCTTCCAACATGCTCTTAAATGTTTATACACTAGATGTATTCTTAGACAATAAATTTGAGGAAATTACTATTTCAGTAGATCGGTTTTTAGTCTGTTTTTCACAGAGAAATATCCCCCCCTCTGGTAATCAGTGATTATTTTGAATAAATGATAGACGGACTAATATCCAGTGATAGAGCATTGGTTAAATAAATTAGAACATAATCCTAAAACAGAATCATACAAGTAAAGTAATGTTTATGTTTTTTTCTTAATAATGTCAGAAAAACATGTTATAATATTATGCAGTAAAGGTATGATGTAAAAATTTGTATTTAGTGTAATCTCTACTATATAAATAAAAATAAATGCCTATGCATAGGATAGAAATATTGGAAGGAAATATACGTAGATGATAACAGTGATTGGAATTATAAGAATTTTTTATTTCCTTCTTTATATCTTTATACTTTATGCTATAAGCACATGAAATGTTATATTTGAAAGAAAATTTAATTTATTTTCAGGTATTTCTGCCATGTATTTCTTTTCATTGGCCATCTTATCAGATGGGAAAATTTTTATCCTAAGGGGTCCTGAAAAGAATATGGAGATCTATGATGCCAAAAATGCACAGTTCTCCTTCTAACATACAATGCAAGATGTTGAAATGTTGTTTCTTATTATCTTGACTATCAAAAATAAAAATGATACTCTAGTGATTTAGATCCCATAATTTCTAATAGGTGTAATTAATATAGGTGCAACTGTATCTTGTGTCACCATATTACATGCATTGTGCTAATAAAAGATAATTTATATATCAGAACATATACATTAAAATACCAGTTAAAATAACTGATTAAGATTGTGGTTTAAATTTCAAATACTCTGTGTTTTTTTAACACTCACTAGCACCTGCCTATTAACATCATTAAAGGTGATGATAGGTTTAGTTTTCACAGATGACATTTCTATCGAGAATAAGAGGTCCAGTGGTTGCTTCAGCAACACATACACTAAAATTGGAATGAAAGATTAGCATGGCCCCTGCACAAGAATGACACATAAATTTGTGAAGTCTTCCATATTTTTTTACTAAGAGACATAGGAGATCTACCTCATACATAGAAGCAAACACAGACAGGGAGCCTGAATGAGGAAACAAAGAAACGTGTCCCAAAGAAAAGAACAAGAGAAAAAAAAAAAAAAAAAAGCCCGAATGAAATGAAGGCAATCAACCTACCAGAGACAGAGTTTAAAACACTGGTTATAAAAATGCTTAAGGAACATAGTGAAAAACTTCAACAAAGAGATAGTAAGCATAAATAAAGAAAGACATAGAAACCATAGAAAAGAACCAGTCAGAAATAAAGAATACAATAATTAAATGAAGAATACAGTAGAAGAAATCAACAGCAGATTAGATGAAGCAGAGGAGTGAATCAGCAATTTAGAAGACAAGGGAACAGAAAGCACCCAATCAGAACAACAACAAAAAGAAAAAAGGAGAAAGCAATGATAGTTTAAGGGACCTCAGGGAAAACATCAAGTGTAACAACATTTGTACTATAGGGATACCAGAAGGAAAAAAGAGTGAGCAAGAGGTTGAAAACCTATTTGAAGAAATAATGACTGAAAACTTCCATAATCTGGCAAAGGAAATAGATAAAGAAGCCCAGGAAGTGAAGAGATTCCCAAACAAGGTAAAGCCAAACAGTCCCACAACAAGCCACATTATAAAAACATGGCAAAGATTATAAACAAAGACAGAATCTTTAAAACAGAGAGAAAAAGACAACTAGTTTACTATAAGGGAGCTCCCACAAGACCTTCAGCTAATTTCTCAAGAGAAACTTTGCAGGCCAGAAGGGAATGGCAGGAAATAATTGAAGTGATCACAAGCAAGGGCATACAAACAAGACCACTCTGCCCAGCAAGGCTATCATTTAAAATGGCAGGAGATATAAAGAGCTTCCAGGACAAGAAAAAGCTAAAGAAATTTGTTACCACCAAGCCAGTATTACAAGAAATGTTAAAAGGACAACTGAAAGAAGAATAAAAGTGAAAACAAACAAACAAAAGAAGATCAAAAATATGAAAAATAAAATGGCAATCACTATGTACCAATCAATAATCAGTTTAAATGTTAATGGATTAAATGTTCCAATCAAAAGACATAGGGTAGCTGAATGGATAAGAAAACAAAACCCATACATATACAGTTTACAAGAGACCACCTCAGTTCACAAAAGACACATAGACTGAAAGTAAAGGGATGCAAAAAGATATTTCATGCAAATGGAAATTTAAAAAAAAGCGAAGGTAGCAATATTTATATCAGACAAAATAGACTTTAAAACAAAGACTATATAATAAGGAACAAAGAAGGATATTACATAATGATAAAGGTCCCAATCCAGCAAGAGGACATAACCACTAGTAAACATGTATGCACCCAACATAGGATCACCTAAATATATAAAACAAATATTGACTGACATAAAGGGAGAGATCACCAATAACACAGTCATAGTAGGGGACTTTAACACCCCACTGACACCAAAGGATAGATCTCCCAGACAGAAAATCAACAAGGAAACTTAAGCCTTAAATGATACACTAGACCACATGGGTTTAATTTATATTATTAGGGTATTTTACTTCAAAGCAGCAAAATATATATTCTTTTCAAGTGCATATGAAACATTTTCCAAGACAGACCACATGTTAGGCCACAAAACAAGTCTCAATAACTTTAGGAAGATTGAAATTATGTCAAGTGTTTATCTGTTATGACCATGTCTTTTCTGACCACCATGGTGTGAAACTGGAAATCAATTCCAACACACACACACACACACACACACACACACACACACACACACACACACAGAGGCTAAATTACATGCTACTAAAACACTGAATGGGTTAACGAAAGTGAAAACACAACAACCCACAATATATGGGACACAATACAATCAGTCCTAAGAGGTAAATTCATAGCAATGCAGGCCTACTTCAAGACACAAGAAAAAAATATCAAATATACAGTCTAACTTTATACCTAAGGGAACTGGAAAAAAGAAAAGCAAACAAAGCCCAAAGTGAGTAGAAGGGAGGAAATGATAAAAATCAAAGTGGAAATAAAAGAAATAGAAGCTAAAAAATCAATAGAAAATATCAATGAAACCAAGAACTGTTTCTTTGAAAAGATAAACAAAATTCATAAACTGTTAACCAGACTCATCAAGAAAAAATGAGAGAGGACCCAAATAAATAAAATCAAATACGAAAGAGGAGAAGTGACAAGGGACACCATAGAAATACAAAAATTTTTAAGAAAATGCTACAAGCAATTATGCAACAACAAATTGGACAATCTAGAAGAAATGGATAAATTCCTAGAAGCATATAATCTTCTAAGACTGAATCAAGAAGAAACAGAAAATCTGAATCAACTGATTACTACTAATGAAATCGAATCTGTAATCAACAACCTCCCAACAATCAAAGTCCTGGACCAGATGCCTTCACTGGTGAATTCTGCCAAATATTCAAAAAAAAAAAAAAAATTAACACTTATTCTTCTCAAACTATTCAAAAAAATTCAAGAGGTGGGAAGGCTCCCAGCTCATTCTAAAAGGCCACCCTTACCCTGATTTCAAAACCACACAACGACATTCAAAAAAAAAAAAAGTCTGTTCATTAAATGGTGCTGGGAAAACTGGACAGATACATACAAAAAAATGAAACTGGACCATCTTCTTATCCTATACACAAGAATAAATTCAAAATGTATTACAAACTTAAGTATTATACCTGAAACCATAAAGTTCCTAGAAGTAAACACAGGCAGTAAACTCTCAGACATTAACTTCAGTAATATTTTTACTGATATGCCTCCTTGGGCAACGAAAACAAAAGAAAAAAATAGGCAAATGGGAACACATCAAACTGAAATATTTTTACACAGCAAAGGAAACCATCAACAAAATGAAAGACATCCTACTGAATGGGAGAAGATATTCACCAATGATATATGTAATAAGGGATTAATATTCAAAATCTATGAAAAAGTCATGCAGTTCAACACCAAAGAAGCAATCCAATAAAAAAAAAGGTCACAGGACCTGAATAGACATTTTTCCAAGGAGGACATACAGATGGCCAATAGACATATGAAAAGATGTTCAATATCACTAATCATCAGAGAAATGCAAATTAAAACCACAATGAAATATCACCTCACACCTATCAGAATGGTCATATCAATAAATCAACAAGCAACAGGTATTGGCAAGAAAGTGGAGAAAAGGGAACCCAACCCCCATGTACTGTTCATGGGATTGCAAATTGGTCAGCCACTATGGAAAGCAGTATGGAGCTTCCTCAAAAAACTAAAAATAGGACTGCCTTATGACCCACCAATTCCATTCCTGGGTATTTATCCAGAAAAATCCAAAACATTCATTTGAAAAATATATGCACCCCTATGTTCACTGCAGCACTATTTACAATAGCCAAGGTATGGAAACAACCAAAATGCCCATCAAATGCAATTGGATAAAGACGAGGTGGTGCATATATACAATGGAATATTACTCAACCATAAAAAAGGATGAAATATTACCATTTGCGACACATGAATGGACTTAATAAGGTATTACACTAAGTGAAATAAGTCAGACTGAGAAAGACAAATACTCTACGATCTCTCTTATATGCAGAATCTATAGAATAAAATAAACAAACAAACAAAACAGACCCGTAGATACAGAAAACAAACTGATGGTTACTAGATGGGAGGGGGGTTAGGATGCCAGATGGGAAAGGAAAGCCATTAAGAAGTGCAAATTGATAATTACAGGAGAGTCACTGGGATGTGGAGTGCAGTACGGGGAGTGTGGTCAGTGGTGTTGCGGAGAGTGTGTGGAGTCAGGTGGGTGGTGGACTTTTTGGGGTGATCACTTCGTACGTTATGCAGGGGTCTGACCACTACGCTGTGCACCTGAGACTAGAATAACATTGAATGTAAACTATAATTTTAAAAATAGTCATGTGGATGTGTAATGCATCCTGGGGAATATACTCAATAATGTTCTAATGATTATGTACAGTGTTAGGTTGGGCAGTAGACTTGTTCATGTTATCACATTGTTTGTTATGTAAATGTCTGACCACTATGTTGCTCTGTATGCCTGAAACTAATAAAAAATAAAATAAAAAGGATAAGATGTCCAACAATAAGTTCATTAGTCCATTTCATTAAGAATGAATGGTACTTAGGTTATGAAATTGAGTTATCACATTATTAAGAATTAATAATGGACAGAAACATGGTTCTTATATATCTCCTTATATAGTTGCTTCCTCATGTCCAAAAATTGTTTATGTCAAAGAATGTGTGTGTATGTGCCTGTACTTTATTTTAGTGCATTCATCTGATTTTTAAAAGAGCCCTGTAATATCAAGTAGATATTTTGAAAGTTTTTAACTGACTTGCTAAAATTTACTTAGCTTATGTGTCCTTTCTGTCAAAATCAATTGATTTTATTGCATTTTATGTGAATATGAAGATCAAATTGTGCGAACATTTTCACAGGACATATACACATTCTTAGGTAGTCCTTGCACACAGACTATCAAACTCTTTTCTGACCTGAAATCTCTTATGTGTCAGGTCACTTCCAAAATTTTCTATTAAAGAAACATTATTGTTCCTCCACCAAAACAGAGATCTGATTGCCATCTAACTTCTCTTGATTTGCTTCAGCAACTATTCCAATTCCTCTAGTGTCTTCCTGTAGTACTAAGAGACATCTAAAGTCAGAGGGTCATCATTCATTACCTTGTAATCTTTGCCCTGCAAAATGCTGATGCATTCAGTTTGGCATTTGCACAAGCTGCAGAACGTTTTTGGGTTTTTTTTCTGTTTGCTTAAGTTTTTCTTGAGATAAACATGGCAGCATCCTCACAGAGTTTCTCTACTTTAACCAGATGTTCACAGTTTAGTGATCTCCCTACTACAACTTAAAGTAATTATCGACCCCTTCAAATCTGACTTTTGACTTTCTTGTTGATTATGTAGTATTTGATTAGACACATCTATTACCTTTTCATAAGATATTTTCTTCCAAATAAGACTCCACAGAAGCATAGTCACCTTTATATCAGTCCGTCCCTTTCTTATCAGTTTCTGCTTCTGACATTTGTGATGGAAGTCTTCGTAGACCATTGTATCAGTCACTTTCTTTAGTTTATATCTACTCCATTTGAACTTTTAATGATTTCCAAGATTTTTTTACTATGTTCTCTCTTCTGAAGAATTCCAGATTCTTTTTCTAGTCCTCACCTCTAGTTAATATCAAGCTAAATATTTTAGAACCAAAATGTGCTTATTTTTTATGTTCCTCCAATTCTCCGCAAATGTATTGTCCACGTTAAGCAGGTTTAAGCTAATTGAATAATGTTTGCATTACATTCTACTTTAGACACTGTTACATTTTCTGTTAGATTTTTGGATTTTAAAGTATCCTACTTTTAACTTAACCTAGAAACTCTTCTTACTCTCCCTCTAGCCTTTGTTCCCTTCCTTTTGAAAACATTGCCCTATCAACCATCATTTCCTTAGCTACAATATGTTCTGTTCCCTTAGTTATTTTCTAATCATATATAGACACAGATTTCTTAGATTTTCCAAGTTTGCCAAGAGTTTACTCCAACCTTTCCTGTGCCTCTCATCTCTCACCAGTGACCCAGACAACCGTCTGATAAATTCACTGCAGTCAGGTAAAATGATCTACTCTGATTTTTGTGTGAGTTCATTTGCTCCTTTGATCATCGTGTCCCCTAGAAAACCTTAAATTAATTCAAATAGTTCTCCTAAGCAATATTAAGATTCTTTTTTTTTTTTTTTTACACTTTATGTTTCTTTGGAAGAGAGAGCAAGAGAGAAGATAAAATATCGTTTGGACCAGTCTTGTCTTATCAAAAGTACTGTTATGGATCATTTTATATAACATTTCAGTTACTATAAAATTTCAAATGGCTTTAGAAAGTGAAAAGTTTGAAAAATTCTGATTGAGAAATTCTTCAAAATTTTGAACTGCATTAGAAAACCACGATTAAAAATTTTTTGTCTATTAAACTAGAATAAATCAGTTATATGAAGGTTTAATTCTAATAAATTTTTAGGGAAATTGAGTTTATTTAAGTGTAACTCTTTACTCTGTGATAAGTAAAATAATTGATTCCAGGTTATGGCAAATAGTGAAAATTTCTCTCTTTAGATACAAGGTTAGTGCAACAACACATTACCTTGGAATGGTACTGTGTATATTGATATAATGAATTGAAAATTAAATTATTTTATATTTATATTTTTAGTGGCTTAATTTTTATTCAAACTTGCCATATGTGGAATTATAATTTCTATCTATAAAAACTAGATTCTTGTTCATTTTTCCCTTTAATAGTCATATATAACCACATATAATAATAGCTGTGGGTGTTATCAAAATATTTTTCAAAATAATTTTAATCTATCAAAATGTTAACGTCGATATAACTCTTCATTTTCCCAAAGTATCAATAGGATTTACTTTGCACATTAAAGTTCATGAAAGGCTGTGCTCATAGGTCATCTATTTGCCAACATAATAACAGTGTGGAAATGTGTCATTATTATCATCCCCATTTCCAGGTAAGGAAACTGAAAGGTGAAAGTTTAAATAATTTGTCTACAATCACACACTGTGTTTGGCTTCAGTAAATAATTGAGCTTGAACGGTCCTATATCTTGTAATTTCATGTTATTTTCTCTAAAACTCAATGAAAATACATGTCACTACACTCCATGGTAACTGATACTACACAGTGGTAAGCTCTAGAAGTTGTGAATCTTAGAGACTTTAGAGAGAAACAGCTTGATTCCAAAAGTGGAATTATCAGAGGAGCGAAAATCAGACAGAAAGGGTTATTTAAAAATAAAATTAAATCTGTTCTCTGAAATAATAAAAATGTCCTGTGAATCAGAACATTACTACAGAAGTCCTGTGATTTTACTCCATAACCTCAGTGTTTCCACCCTTTAAAATTCACTATGTTAAAATATTAAATTCATTCTTCAGAGAAAAAAAAAATTTACTGTGTCTTCTGGCCCAGTATTTACAGAGACTTCTCACCATGAACGGTTTCAGTGCAATGATGCCACTCTCTGAAAAATGCAAATATTATTAGGCTAAATGTGATATTAAATTATGTGTCTCCATTATGTTATCTAAAATGTTTTAAACTTAGTATAAATGAAACATCGAACCCTTTGTACTAGACATAGTATCATGATTACATAAGGCCAATAGAATTAGTTTTAAAAATACGCGTAAGTCCAGTCATCAGGAGAATTTATAATTGAATTTAACAAATTATTTTTTCACTTTGAGATGATAGATAGATAATAGATAGGTAGATAGATAGATAGACAGATAGATCATCATCCTATATTTTCTTAAGGCCTTGGTATTGTCAGTTGTAATATTGCCCTCTCTTGTCCAGTGTATTACTTAGTAAATGTGTTATAGGATCAATGCTCTGTCAATAGATTCTGTTCTAAAAGTACTATTAGATCCAATGCAAATATAGCTTTGGTTATGTATACCTATTAATTTTTCTTTTTTTCCCTTTGTCTTCAAGTTTCTAATAATTATTCCAAATAACAAAATTACTATTCTAAGTCATTTCATCTCAGTTTCTTCATCTATAAAATAGGGCTTAGACCACTTTTGACCGCTTCCAACCTAACATTTTTATACATTTATGACTTTGTCAACTAAAAAATCCACAATATTGATTAACTATAATCATGAAAATAATTGCCAAGATATTGTCTTTGAAATGGGTCTACTTTTTTTTCCCTAAAACATAATGTTAAAATAGAATGTTTCAGATTATTTACTGAAATTTAGACATGATTTCAAATTACAAAATTATTTATTTTAAAGGGGCTTACATGACAATCTGTCCAAAGATTAACAAATGTATAAATCATAGAAGAAATGAACAAAAATGTTAACATTATATCACAAAGGAATAATATTTGGTATAATATCCCATTATGTATACCCAGTAAATATTATATTAGCTTCTTTATCCATAAAATGATATTCTCTTAGATTTTCATTTTGAAGTATACACAAGTTCTAATTTATGAATAAATTTATTTAAATGTTCTTAGCCAATTCCCATTTTCTATTAGGTTCAATCTTTGGAAACTGTTTATGGTCAACTAACCTTTTCTAAAAATGGAATTTCCTGTCATCCAAGCTAATTCATATATAGGTGACTAGTCAGTAACCCCAAAAAAGCCATTTGTGAGCATATGCATGCACTTAAATTATGGTAAAAATGTACGTATATATAGTTCATATATACATATTACATACACACACACACACAATGTGTGATACAAAAATATGGTGAATGTTTAAATTAAAGAAAACAAAAAAACTATTACAGTAAAAGACACATTGCCATTTATCCCTCCCAAAATCCTCCCCCTCACTTTGAACACACTTATCCCATTGTTCTTGCCACTTTTGAAGCAGTTCTGGAAGTCCTCTTTCATGAGGGTCTTTACCTCATCCTCCATCATGACAATGCTCCGTGTCACACATTGCTTCTGGTATACGGCAATTTCTGTCAAATGAAAACATTGTGGTGTGTCCTCATCCACCTTATTCACAAGATCTGATGCCATGCAACTTCTGGCTCTTCCCCAAAGTCAAAATGACCATGAAAGGAAAATGTTTTGAATCGATTCAGGACATTGAGGCAGCCATGACAGTGCAACTAAAGACACTCATGAAAGAGGACTTCCAGAACTGCTTCAGAAAGTGGCAAGAACAATCAGATAAGTGTGTTCAAAGCAAAGGGGGATATTTTGAGGGGATTAATGTTAATGTGTCTTTTACAGTAATTTTTTTTATTTAAATATTTGCCGTATTTTTTTACCACACCTCGTGTGTGTGTGTGTGTGTGTGTGTGTGTGTATTATAAATACACATATATATTTATGTACATTTATGCTCTACTGATTCTGTATTTGTATTGATCTTGGTATTTTCTACTTACATGTATTCCTAGTTCTGTGTTGCCATTGTTAGAGGGTGAGGAATTTACTTCATATACTCTACAGTACATTGCTTTCTAGAGATAATGGTGATGAAATTTGGACACATTTCTGATGAGGTATCAGCCCAAATACAGTTTTAAAAGTCTGGAAAGAAATTTGACTATCTATAAATTTGTAAAATGTAAAATCTTAAAAAGTTAATATTAGATTTTAGATTGTACACATTTAAGGATTTTGATTACTATTAAATATGGAGAAAATATAGGTCCTAAATGTACAATTTCATTTTAAAGAAAGGAAAGTTTGACAATGGAAATCTCACAAAATTTAATTTTTGGAGAGTACACTTTCTGCTTGTTGAATAGCAGGGAAACTTATGTGAATATTTTTATCCTTGACAAAAGCATCTATAAATAATAAATGCATTTGCTTTGGGTGGGAGATGGAAAAATGACAATAACAAAAACAGTAGTCATGGGCCTTATACGGTGATTTTAAACATGCTCACATTGTTGCATTTGAATTTTACAGTAGCCCTGTTAGGGGAGTAGGATGCATGTCATCCTTCTTCAATGACTTATCTATAGTATTTTATCAGTCTGCTGGCATTTATTCCATAGACATTATTGTAGAAAGTCATTACTACTTGTCTATTCTTTATTAAATTTATATTATCGAATCTAAAACCTCTGCTCTAGTATATGACCTGTCTTTGAATCTAAAGGTAGCAGAACAAGATAAACAAATGGATGATAGTTAAAACAGGGTGTTGGACTTTTTATCGTAGGGAACTCAGTGAGAATGACAATCATTATGAAAGGGGATAACAATACTAAGCTTATTTTTTAGGGAGATCATTGTAACAGCCATATAGAAAATATAACAATCAGAAATATATTGGTAACAACGATCTTCAAAAAGACTCTTGATAGCATCCAGAAAGAAAAAAAAAAAAAGGAGAAGTCCAAACTACAGAGGGTGGGAAGAAATATCAATTCTGATGATGATTGTGATGTACAATGGATGCCTAACACGATTGGGTTAATCATGTCATATAGCATTCACATCTGGACACTTTTGAGAGTAAAAGAGGTTTCTGTTAATAATGGAGCTGAATGACAGTTATAAACTGGAATTGTCCCTACCAAGGATGAATTCTAATTTAAGGCATGCTGGAAAGAAGAGTCAAAGAAGCCTTGAAGAATTTCAGTGGTGTAGATTGAGATATATTTTCTATAGGGAATTCAGGGGACGTTAGTTAAAGGAAAATTTAATGAGTTCTGTTTCTGGCCCTATGCATTAAAATAAAAATGTATAGCACACATTTTGAAGTTAACTCTGTATCTCTAGAATTAGATATGTAATAGAAATATACCTCAAAGTTCCTGGCATACTGGCAATGGTTGCAAGATTTGAAGTAAATCACATTATCGTTTAAAAAAAAGGTAGAAAGGGAAGCAATTAACAGTTTAATATGTAAAGTGCTAGGGAAAACGGCTGTTCACAGAAGACAAAAGATAAGAGAATTTTAAGAAGCTCAGAGAGATAAACTGTCAAGTGTTGGGAAGGGCTGTATATAACAGGTAATAAAAATGGGCCTCTGAATTTGTCGTTTAGTTGGTCAATAGTGATCTTTGTGAAGGCAGTTTCAGTTGAATGACACAGAGGGCAGATTTTAACAGGATGACAATACATGGAGGAGTTGAATAATGCCCACTAGACATAATAAGAACCTGACATTTAGCTTTTACTATATGCTCGTTTATATTCTAAGCACTTTATATAAATATTCTCATTGAATTCTCAAACTGTTCTGATGAAAGAGTTATTATTATTAATCTTCATTTTTTCAAAGGTGGAAGGAACCTGAAGCACAAAGTGCTTGAACAATCATTGTGCCCAAGATCACTGCTAGTAAAAAGTGGAATGTAGATTGAAACAACACAACCTATCTAGAGCCTATTCTTTTAACCATTGAGTGTTAGTTATTTTCTCATTCATTAAGAGTAACCAACACACAACAGTTAAGAGACTCGGCTCAAACTTTTCACCCTTCCTTTGAGTTATGAAATTGTAATAATCTCTTCAGAACGTGATTATCGAAATTCACTTTCCCCAAATCCCATGCAGTCCTCAAAGTAGTAAAGCTGTAGCAAGTTCTATGGATCTACATCAGCATTGCTTAATTTCCAATTTACTCTACCAGGAAGGCTCAATGGCATTGTAGTCATATTTATTCTATCTATCATAGATATTTATTCTATCTATGACCAAATGATATATGGGACAAAGGAGGGAAGACAGTCCCAACATGTAGTAACTTGAGGATTCCTGGACAGAGAAGAAAGGTCTTGAGTGATTTGTCATAGATAGACACTGAACACGTAGGAAAGAGAAACCGTCCATTTGGACGAGGGCAGCAGATTATGTTTCAAAGGGAAAGGAAGAAACTTTTTCAGATTTGACTAGGTTAGGCCTGATGCTGACAGCTGCTCCTGATTTGTGACCTTGAGCAAATCATTTAATTTTTCAGTCTTAATTTTCTTGTTTGTAAAATGAGAAGATCAGGCTAAGCGATCTCTAATGTGTCTTCCAGTTGTAACTCTTTTTTAAATAATTTTAAATATTTGCTTAGGCTGTTTCATTATTTTGTTTGATGATCTACTGTCTGTGTCTGTGTAAAACAAAGGCTCTTTTATTGCCTGAGGGCAAAACCACATGAAAATATTAATTGGGTAATGAAATGGGTCCTTGAGGTTTTACATGAGATCTTTTATTTAGTCATGCTGTAGAAGTGTATTTTTACATTTAATAACCAAAAATGTTATTAATACAGTTTCTGTTGTAAAATAATGCCACCCACTTTTGGGATATCATTCTTCCTGAACTTGATATCCATTCAAATAATCACAAGCATAAAGCATATATATATATGTAATCATTCCTGCGTTAGTGTCTTTCTTTTGGAGGGCTGTCAGGTGAACTTTACAAGAGCAATGGATTCATCTGACCTTGTAATTACAAGGCTTGTAGCATTCTCTTCAAAACTGGTAATTATTTCTTTTTAAAGTAGCTTGTTCTTCAAGACTTATTCTTCCAGTAAAACACCAAGACACAAAATGTGTTCTTTGAGAATATCGGTTTGTCCAGTGATTACGGCCAAGTAGAGAGGGGCAAATTAAGACTCCCTGTGACGATTACTGGTGGGACTGTGTCAGATGGTTTGGATGTTCATTCTGTGGTTGTTTCTCTGACACTTTCTGAGAAGCTCAATTCCTTGAGTGATAAAATGGAAATGGACAACTTTTGTTGATTCCACTTCATTTTTCCCCTTTCGGGGAGAATTCTGAATATAAGAAATCAGAACTTCTGGTCCAGTGTTCTTGATTGCTTTCTAGTGATTCAGACTTAAAATAAGAGGTAACACATCTTTGTATCTGGACATACCAACTGGAGAGTCTTGCAAATTCGGATACAGATTAAAGAGAAAAAAAATGATACTTGGTTTGCCTTTGGAAACCAGTTTTATTTTAATATTGGTTTCTTTTTCATTTTGTTGTAACTTTGTTTCAATCCAAACTGAAGCATCTATTTGCAAACATGATAGTTAAATATATAAGGACTATTACAGTAATTCTTACTAAGTGATTCTCAACTGTATCTTATGGCTATAGTGACATATATCTGTTACTAGATGGCCAAAAAAATATACTGTTGCTCACTTTATAACTGGACTAGGAGTCACCAACTGCTGACCCTGTCCTGGTTTGTACTATTTATTGCACTGCAAAAGAGATTCAAATTTAACTTTTAAAAAATAACAATAATGTGTATGGACTTGTTGGTCCTATGCAAGGACGAGCCTAGAACCTATGTTAGGTTCTGCTGCTGTTATTTTTAATAACTTGCTAAGAATATGCTGTGTTGTTAAAGCAGCGCTTCTGGAGTATTGTTAAAGCATTCTGCCTCCTTCTCTGTCTTTGAACATGTCCTATTTCAGGTTTTCACAGCACAGCTGTCTAGGTATCACCTTCGCATTCATTCCCTGTACATACCCGAAACAAAAGTATTGCTGTGGGAGTAGGACAAATATATGCTGAAAAGTTGGCCTCCACTCCTACTGCGTTTTGCTCTCAGGTTTGATTTCCCTCACTCTCACTCCCCTCCCTAATCAGGCCTGCAACAACTCCTTTCAACATTTCCCCTTAACCACATCCCCAGGCATGCACTTCACTGAAAAATGAAAACTAATCAGTGGTCATCATGTATCCTGCCATTGCCAAATCGACCAATCAAACTGTATCCATGTTTTACCCATATTTTTGCCTTCTTTTCTAATGCAAAAGTACCACTATTTTAAAAGTTCCTTCTTAGAATGATGTTTCCCTCCATGCTCCTCTTTTAAGCAAAATTTCTTAAGAGTTGTTTATGCTTCCCTTGCCCCTTTCTCACAATCTCTCCTGATCATATTCCGATAAGCACCCACATTAAGCACTCCATTGAAACTCTTAATAAGAGCCTCATCCATCTGCATATTGACCAAAACATAGTCTGTACTTTCTTCTCATTTTATTCTGACTTCATAGCATCATTTGACAGTTGTCCACTCCTTAAAATACATACTTCTCTTGGCTTCCAGGACACCACACAAACCTCGTTCTCCTGCTACGTTATGAGCTACTATCTTTCCGTCTCCTTTAATATTTCTTCTTCTTTTCCTGGTCTCTGAGTGCTGGAGTGTCCCCTGGGTTTGGAGCTTGTTTGCTCTTATCTACAATCTTTCTCTAAATGATCTCTTATAGTCACTTCATTATAAACATCTTATGTTTCTATAACTCCCAAATTTATAACACTAGTTCTGAATTTCTACCTCGTCCTTCCTTCCTTTCTATCTTCTTTTACTTTCTCCTTTTTTCCCTCCCTCTCTCCCTTCCTTCCTTCCTTTCTTCTTTCCTTCTTCCTTCCTTCCTTCCTGCCTTCCTCCATTCCTTCCTTCTTTTTTCATTCTTCTTTCCTTTCTTTTTTTTTTCTTTGAGCTTCAGAATCTTTTAAATAGAAGCCTGAACACAATGTATTTTGATTTTTGCATAGCCATTGTTTTTACTCTGTAATATGATTGATGAAGACCTCAGATAGAAGTAGTAGTAATAGTTTCTGCTACTGCTTTTCCACTGCCATTTCCTGGTTTACATGTACTTATATTAGTTGCATGATTATTAATCCCTGGTTTCTTTGCAGGGATCTTTTCATGCACTTGCCCATTTCCTGTGGTCTAATTGAGTTAAAACTAAATGTTATAGTCTCAAATTTCTTTCCCTGGATGCATCTAAGTTATAAAATAGTTCACAAAGTGCTGAAAGCAAACAGATAAAGGAGGACTCCACTTGTCACCCCCTATACATTGCAAAACTGCTACCCTGCTATTCTTAGGAGGCTGTGCATTCTTATATCTGACAAGTGACAACTCTGACATATGGTCGGCCAAAGAAAACGTAAATCTGTGCAGTAAATAAAAGTACAGCTCAACTTTTCTTGTCTTTTTGATACAAAAGAAGAATGAAGTAGGTCTGCTATTATCTTTTCACATCCCAAAGCACCTATCTACCTTTCATAGTCTGTAAGGTGTGCGTACTAGAGTATGCTGGTGAATTAAACTCAAAGTCCTTTGTCTGGCTTCAAACTTCTCTGTGACATGATTCTCATCTATTTGTCTTTGTACAGACAGTACGTATGTGGAAGTATTTCTCCCCATCTCCTGATCGAGCCCCGTTTCCTAAATCTGTGCTTTGGTCCTTGTTATGTCTCTATTGATGCCTTGTCAGCCACAACATGAGAGCAATAGTATCGCTCACTCATCTTTTGCTGCCTCACATCTGGCATGACTCACAAAGCGTATGGGTCTGATTGAGAATTCATGATTGACGTTAGTCTATTGGTTGATAGAAAGACCACCATCTTTCAAATCAGTGAGATTTTTACCCTAGTATTTGCTATTCCTTCTTCCATTCCTGAATGGACCAACCACAATATTACTAGTACGTCAGTAGAATTTATTTTCCTTTCTCTTTGACATCTTAAAAAACGTATCCGTTATATATTCAGTAATTTTTCATAAAAATGGTAATTATTTGGACAAATGAATCAGTAGATGAACAAAATATTCTGGAGTAATACACATAACTGAGGTTCACAGCTGTGTTTTTTGTTTTTTTTTTCATATAATATTGTTTAGTGTCCATCATACATTCTGATGTGTTATATTTGTTTCTAATTAAAACCTCATCAAGTAGTTCTGGTGAAAAAAACAATCTTGGGTAAAATCTATTACTATAAGTTCATGACATCCAGGTATATATAATGTCATATCAAAAATCCATGATACATTGGGCGGCCCGATGACTCAGTTGGTTAGAGCACAAGCTCTCAACAACAAGGTTGGCAGTTCAATTCCCACATGGGATGGTGGGCTGCACCCCCTGCAACTAAAGATTGAAAACTAAACTTTATTCTTTGGTGATAAGCTCTCATTTACCTCATGATATAATAATTTTAGGAATCTCTGTTCAGCAACTAACTGGATTTTCTCAGATTTATGTTATCGTCCTCTTAATTTTTCAATTTTTTTTTACATTTTTTAATATAATTTCCTTTTACTCCATAACATAAACATCTAGCAGGTGAATGACTATTTACATATTGTTTTGATCACTGATTACATTTGATTTGATATATATATATATTGTTTGTTTTCTCTATGTATTTTAAGACATAAAATTTCAGAAAATAAGTTTGATGATTGTGTTTTCTACTTGTAAGTGGAATTCAAAAAAATAGAATTTTAAATGTAGAATACATAATGTGACAAAACTGAAGAATAACACATTCAAACTGGTCATCAGTTATAGAAATAGCATTTACTTTAAAAAATAAACAAAATAATAAAGTATAAATATTTTCTGTAACTCTGGAATATTAACAAATTTTAAGTTGACCCATCAATATTTTCTTTTGGCATTGCTCTCCATAGCTTGTTTTTGAATGGATAAGATGTTTTTATGCACTGCATATGATATACATACTGATATACCCAGCCCATTTGTAATGAAAAAAAGAGAAATTATTTCTAAACTAAACAACTAGTTCTCAAAATAAACAACTAGCTAGATAAATATGGCACAAACTATTACTTTGGAATGTTGTCTAACATTTTTAAAAGACTGATTACTAAGCATTTACATTGTAAATCACAATGAACCAAAGATACTCACAGTTAAATAGATAGTTAACTCACCTGCCCCGGCATCTATACTGGCAATTAATTTAATGAAACTTAACAAACGAAAGAAGGGGAAATTATTAGTATGAAAGCCAAATGAGACATGGGTTAACTGAGTACATGAATTTTGAAAGGGGCATAAAAGCTCTCATGGCTACATTTCTTATCTAGATTTGCTGTAGGTTAATAGACTAAAAAATGTTTCTTTGTGGGAAATGTTTGGCAAAGGAAGAGGAAAAACAGAAAGATCATGACTTCATTCCAAGTCCTAAAGAAAAACAGAACTGCAAGGAACAAAGATCTGAGACTCTCAAGGCTGTGTTTATAATATACTACACTTAAATTAAGAATCACAATAAAACTGAACCCCTAGACTCATTTTTACTCAGGTTTTAACGGTTGAAAGCCACTTGTTATATGTCAATTAGAAAAAAAAATGTTGATAAAGTAATTTATTTTTACACTTACCTTATGGAAATTATTTTCTCATTCTATTATCAACCATTCAGGGCTAACATATACATACATACATACATACATACATACATACATACATAAATGTGTGTATTTATTTGTGTGTATGTTTGTTTATACATACATATAAACAAACAAACAAACAAGCTTACAGTTCCTCAGTGGAATAAAATTAGTACCAAACTCTACGTAGCATTTGAAGTACTCAAAAATAATGACATTTCATTGTGTGGCATTGATCTTGCATATTTTAACTTTGATTTCAAAGGAAATCTTGGCAGGCAATTAACCTACATATAAAGATCTACTTAATAGGGAGCTCTTTTTGAATTACTAATAGAATTCCTTTTCTCCCCAGCCATCTATTGAGAACCCATCTCTTTAAATGTGAACTATATATTCCATACTTTATTAGCATCAGCTCTTTCAACTGTCCTTGGTGTCTAATGTTACATGAGCCCTCCATAGAGGTGTTTGTCCTTTCTCTTTCTTAGGAAATTTATTCTGTATAAAGGGAAATAGCTGAAATACCAAGGCCTGTTAAAAAATGCCAGCATCTAAATATATGTCTCAGTGCCTATGCACCTTATCAACTAAGAGTGGATGACAAGAAACTGAGAATAGAGGGACTACAATGAGATAAAAATAGACATTAGTTAGTATTGTTTTAGGCAAACAGACATTGTATATCAAGAAAGATTAGTTATTGATCAAGAAACTTAAGGATGTAAACTGAGACTACGATGAAACTTGGTTCAATGGCCACGTGTCTAAGAGAAAAAGTTGGGAAAGAACCAGCCTTAGTAAGAATCATACCTTGACCTAAGTTTCAGTAACATTTGGCCTAGGAAACACTATGTGTCCCTCCTTATATCCTAGGGCTGCATTCAATATTCTCACAAAATAATTAGCAGCATCTATTGTAACTCTGTCCAACGTTTCCACTCCTGCATTCAAGAACATTTTGTCATATCCCATATTTTGAAACTTACATTCCAAATACTTCCCTAGACAAATCTATCTTAGCCAAATGAGTTTATTAATTTTTCCTTAAGTATACCTTTATCAGAATTTCAACTCTATTTATTTCTTCTTGCCCTATGCCTTCAATTCTAAATTGTACAGTGGTTTATTGTTATTAAGTGCACTACTTTTCAAAGGTATTTCTGATAAAGTTTATTTTGCTAGTTTCAAGCCATTAATCCACCTTTTCAATATTTAGGAGAAGGGACTAGGGTATAGCATCCTGACTGTGCCATTCAAAATGCTGCCTATTTCTTCAACACACTGTCAGATCTAACTGGATCATGCTTTCTCTATCTTCGTGTCTAATGAAACATGCAGTAATTCAGGTGTGAAGTGATAAGACTTAGATTAAACCAGTGGTAATAGAAATGGATATTATATAATCTAAAGTAAATAGAAGAGATGAATCAAAGATTTAAAAAATGATTGTGAAGCAAGAGAAAATATGTTTGTGGGGATCGAGGGAGCTACATTATATAAAGAAAAAGTGAGTTCCATTTAAACATTACATTTGAAGAGATGTATAAAATTATATTTGGCAAAAGTTCTCTTGATAATGGGCATATTACTATAATTATGTATTTTTATGTACATAGTAATATGTGGGATTTCATATATAAAACCATGAGTTCTCTGCTTTATAGGCAATACATGTCCTGTTACGGACCCTGATCATGACCTACATGCAATTCCATCATACAGGGCTAGAGATTAGGTAAGACATTCTAGCTAAAGATGGTCTATAAAGTAATATGAACATAAAAGTGGCAGCTGAATGTATGCAGGATAAGTTGTCAGTTACCAAGAAGAGAGAAACAGTGATAGTGACAACTACAGCCAAGAATTATGCTATTGAAACAAAGTTTTATTTTTGTATCAGTTAGCTATCATTGCATCCCAAATCACCCCAAAAGGTATGGCTTATCACAATACAAATTGATTATTTCACCAAGTTCTGGAGTTATCTCAGTGTCTCTACTGAACGAGGCCACATATGCTGGAACTCAGGTGGGCTCACTCATGCAACTAGTCAACTGGAAAGTCAGCTGAAGATTGGCAAGTCTAGCACGGCCTCAGCTGACTAAGGTGATTCAGTTCTATGTGGTCTCTTTTCTCAGACAGGCTTGTGATCATGGGAGGGGCAGGATATCAAGGGAGAAGGTGCAGAAGTGCTCAAGACTCCCGAAAGGCCTTGGCTCAGAACTGGCACACTGCATTTGATTCGCCAAAATGAGAGTCAAAGGCCAGCCCAGATTTAAGGGGTGAGAAAATAGACTGCACCTCTTGATAGAAAGATCTACAGTTATGTTGCATAGGGCAGGATACAGGAAGGCCATAATTGGGGCCATTAATAGACTTACTCTGCATGTCACACAATATATAGATTATGGTAGATAAAGGGAGGACACACATTCAAGGAGATAACATTGCTTGATGAAAGCTTAACAAATTGCAAACTGAAAGTGGCTGAAAAATTGATTAAAAAAAAAACACCTGAGCTTTGACAAATGTCCAGGAGAGTGATAAAGATAAACATTACATAGCAAGAAATTTTGATTGCAAGATGTTGAATTAATGCGTGCTGACCACTTCATAGCTGGAAAGACAGCAGACTTTTTTTTTCATATTATACATTTGAAAATAAGTAGGAATAGAAGAAGGGAAAGAAATATATATGAACAACTCATGTAGATTGTGTATACTTGGGAGGAACATAGCCTTAAAAAGGAAATATGACAATCTTTTACTATAAATAAAGGAAAGAAATGAAAGGTAGGTACAGAGAAATTAATATATCTATAAGGAAAGAAACTCCTCTTTGTTCTCGATGAATAGAGATCAGATGATAAATGCTTTGTGATGGAACAGATGGACATGTCTTTTTGTTTTAGTAAGATAATGATTAAATAAATGATTGCATAAGCTGTGTTTCTTAAACTTCAACATACATCAGAATCACATATAGGGCTTGCTAAAACCATATCAGTGGACTCACCCCTGAGGTTTCTGAAATCAGTAGGTCTGTAGTGGGGAGCAAGGTCTTATATTTCTAGTAAGATCCAAGTGATGCTGATATTGCTAGTCTGGGGGCAGTACTTTGAAACTTGGTGAAATCATGCGTTTGATTTCTGTGAAAGCGTTATATATTTAATAAATATAAAAATAAATGCAGCTTTATTTTATATTATTAGCTTATAAAAAAGTTTTATTCTCAACAATCTACAAGTCTGAGTTATTATAATATGGCTGCAGAAATATAGCATTGAGATTTTCAGATTACAAGTGAATGATGACTAAGATAAATATTACTTGAAATACCAGCTAGGTTTGGTAACACATTGCAGATAGGGTCAGATCTACTCCACATCCTTTCATGCTGGGTTCAGTTTGAAGGGGCAACACCTACCTGGAACATGCTGGGCTCAGAGACGTTACAACAGCAATAAAAGGCACATCAAACCTCAGACTCACATTTCAATCCTCTGTTTCTGTCATGTCCACTAATGTCCCACTAGCTAAAGAAAGACACACGGCCAAGCGCAAAGGGGTAGGGAAGTACCGTCTACTACCAGGAATCCATGGCAAAGTGTGGATATGTTATTCCATCAAGAGAGGAAGTGAAAATGTAATTGATTGCAATGACAGTCATTAATTAGTATCTTGTCTTAAAAGACAGTTTCACTCCATTTCTATAACACTTTTCTCAACTCTGAAGGGTTGGCTTAGATGATCTATAAGGTTCTGTTCTGTTCTATCCTTTAAGAGTCTGTACTATTCTGATGGTCGCTGTGTTACAAAGTACTTGTATGTGTATGGTATACTACTGAATAACCTATGAAAATCTATAAAGAGAGATCATCAGATACCGTCCTACAATTTAGATTATTTATGTGGAATCTGTTACATTCATTATTCTTATGTTGATACAGTGGCTTCAGAGCACATGCAGAAACATCTGTGACTCTTTGACCCTTACCATTAGGTAGATAAACAGGTAGGCATTATTGAACTCACTTGGCAGATGAGACACTGAAGCTCAGGGTTCAAGTTGCCTGTTCAAGTTTGCACAACAAGAGCCAGAGCTGGAATTAGAGCTAAGGCCTTCCCCTGCTCCACTGCTCTGTTTCTTATACCATGCGTCAAAATATCATGCTACATTGTGTGGGGAATGCAAAAGTCTATTAGAAATAGTTGTTTCTGCAAAACATTTAACTTCTTCTCTGAGCATAGAAAGTGCAAAGGCATGAGAAATAAAAAGGAAATAAATACATAACAATGCATGCCATTAAAAAATAGGAAAATAATAGAAGAGGTCTCCCCAGGTAGCCTCTGATTGATTTCAATAAGTGATAGAATTCTAGAGAAAAACAGATTAGAATAGCTGGAGGAAATACCTCATTACAGTGTTTTAGAAGAAACTTTGGAGCACTCCTGTGAAAATGAAGAGCATAGTAAATATAGTCTCATAAGTAGTCATGCATTCCTCACCCCATCACATGAACTTGTATGTAAGACGAACAAAGAGCAACATCTTAAGGATTAACCCTCAGAAACAGTAAGTTTTGACGGGGTGGGGATATCAGTGCCCAGTAGAAAGTGCTGCTAGGAAGGCAAGCCCGCTGGGGACACTGCCGCACGGGACACCGGAAAGACGTAGACAGGGGACCTTGGACAAAGGAGAGCATGGGAGAGAGGTCTCCCAGGCTAGTTCCTCACTTCTGGATGGACATAAGGCAAGGCCTGCTTAAGGCCTATCGGGAAAAGAAGAGGTTTATGGTGTGTGTGTGTATGTGTGTGTGTGCAAAAGCACGTGTGCATGTGAAAGAGGTTGATTCTGTATGTGCTTTAAACAAATATGTAACTTAAAAGCACATTAAATACTCACTTCCTCTGCAATTGCAAGTGCATATAGGAGAATAACGCAGGGCCGGGGAGGAGGTGGGCTTGGAGAGGCACTGAGAGAGCTGCGAGAGAGAACATCAGAGCGTCCCTCCAGTTACTCCGTATTTTACCTTGTCATGTAAACCCTGCTAATCTGCTCGGTTAAATTATTCAAGTCCTCTGTCTATATTATTTGGATTATCAAATTTTAACCATTCTAAAGGTTTATCTTCTCTGATGCCCTAGCGAGAACACTCCATATGAAATTAAGAGAACAGGAAAGTGTGGCTGAAACACACAGACCATAATCAGTTGGGCTCTGAATAGAGAGAATCTGCATATTATCAAGGGAACCGTGCTAAACTGGACTTAATGGCGACCTTTCTTCATTAGTACAAACTCTGATGAATTACTAAGTGAAACTGTTGTCAAAATAATGTATGACACAGAGTATAATGAAGAAGATAAACATATGTGTAGGCCAGAAACTACGTCTAATAAATTAATTAGAAATACAGAAGGTGGTAATATTTTAAAATAAAAGGGTGCAAATCCACTTATGGAAAGTGGTTCTGCGATGGTCCTTCTGCTCATTACTCAAGTAGGTCCCCAACTGCTACTAAAAATCATTTTGTATTAGAATAATTGTATATGTAGAAACATTATCTAAATAGCTTTGCTGTTTCCTCAGAGATATTGGGCAGGGTTAGATTATTTGTTCAATGTTATATTCTATCAAGGAATTACTGGAGAAAAAGCTGTTAAATTTTTAATTTCTGCCAGAACGCTTTAAGTGTCAGAGTGATGAACTCTTAAGACCCTGGCAACAGATTAAATAACTTCTTTAAATATGGCTTGACATTTATTTGAAAGAGGTGTATATTTTTCCTCTTTTATTAAGTTATGGTTGTCACCACATAAAGATGAAAATAATATATTTTCAAAAGGCCACATGTACAATAAGCAGACATCAGGTCTACTCAGTTGGTTGAAAAACTTGCTTTTCTCAGCAGGTTGACTTCTTAATTATCTTACCCTTTTAGAGCTCTACTATATATCTTGCTTAATGATCTAATTATATATTTTTATTTCCCCTAAATGGTACTGTTGTTTCTTGTATGTGTTTCTGCCATTAGGTAAATTAAGGTGAAAGTGGTAGGCAAAGCTTACCTTAGATCTTGGTCACCTGTTCTTGATTTCCTTGGAGATAACCCCTTCATCCATTCCACTGCACTCCTCAATTAAATAGAAATTTGAAAAGGAACTATTCAGTGCATTCTTACTAAGTTTAAAATACTACCAATTTTGTATTGTTCATTTTAACATGGAGCAGATGAATGGATTTAAATCATCAAACTTGAATCCATAAAACACATAAAAGAAAGAGCTTAAGGGACAAAAGCTTCTGAAGACAAGCATGGTGAGTCACAATGCTGGCCTCCGGCTAACCCTTCCTTAGTAACTAGATGGAACTGGTGTTACATACAATGCAGAGATTTGGGGACTAAGGAAGTCTGTGTAGTTTTATATGATTTCCAGTAGGTTGAGTATCTCATAAATGAATTAAGTTCAAACAACAAAAAATAATAAGAGTGTTTTAAAATATCTTAAGAGTGCAACAGTCTATTAAAGTAGCACACTGATAGTTATTTAAACTTAAAATAGTAAAGGTACATTGACTGGAAATGATGTACAAAGTAGATCTTCCTACCACAGCAAAAAGAACATGCCACACCTTTTGATGTCACCTAGACTCTAACTTCTGTGAAATTTTATGGCACTCAGACCCAAACCTGGTCTATAATGCAAAGTATACTTGCAATGCACTTCTGAGGAAGCTCTTAACTCATTCATATTTATCTTAAACCTCAAATACAAACCAGCTACAATCTATAGTTTTACATTTTCTGTAGACATTTCTGTAAATGCAGAAATTCTCTTTATAAATGAAATTTATAACACTATTATCATCTAGCAGAACTGAAGAGAAGCATCTCAGATATTCATCAGTTTCCAGCTCTGGATACTTCATTAAATCTCTGAGTTTTTCAGTTGCCATCTGGGGCTTCACATCTCAGATACACTGTCAACATGGGCAAAAAGTGCTGCTTTAATAAGCGCACGTTTGTTTGTGACCCTCTGTTGAAAGCCCTGTCAGAGCTTTCAAGCTATTCTGGTGGTAGCTTTCTACAGAGAGATTATTTTTCAAACTTAATCTAAACGTTTAATATTCCAATAAATTTATTTCACATTAGTTGTTTTCCAGCACATGACTTTCCTTGGAATAAAACAGGATTTGAGAAATAGAAGGTTTGGGTTTGAGATCTAGTTCTATCATTTTTCTGGTTGTATGATATTGATCAATTAGCTTTTCCTAGATCTGTCTTTCTGGTCCCAACCTGAATAGCAGCTCTGGGGGCCCCTAAAAAGCAAAGAGTTCCTCTGAAGGGAATAATAGACCTTGTCATTATCTTCAGGGCCACTAGCTGACTGTTTACACTCTGAGCTATAGAATTGAAGTATAAACGTTTCCGCTACTGGTCCCTTTATCACTGCCCTGGAAGTGTCCTGGATGTACACTCTTCTGGCTAATAAATAGTGACAATCGCATTGTAGGTAGGAAGTGTTGATTTCACCCCACTGGGCTGCTGCTTGGACATTCCACTGTAAATGCAATCCTTCTAGCACCACCTTTTCCTCACCTCCCCAAACGTGTCTACATTGTTCTTATCAGACTATTAAGTTGCCAAGTTGTATGAGCCTCAACGACCCATAACAGAATACCATAAAGTGTCCCCTGACCCTCCAACTAAGAGGTGTCTTTCCATATGTGAACTCTACATCATATCCAATTGATGCCATTAAATTCACCCTTGTTTATGACATGAATGTTTATTGACCGTGTGAATTTCCATAGTAGATTTGAAGACCCAAATTTTGTTTTCTGTGATGTTAAGGACTATGTTTGGAAAGTAGCTAGCACTGAATAAATAAATGTTGAATAAGTGAATAAAAAATGGACAAATGCAAAAATTATATTTAGAATACTCTTGAAATACATTTCTCTTCTTTATGAAAAAAGGAAACATAAGACTAAAATTAACTTTCTAAAGCTGACCTCCTAGTAAATTTTAATTCTGTTTGCATATAACCTAAAAATGCCGGTCCACTAAAAGCTACTGAAGAATATGACAGATTCTCACCAGAGATCGAATTTAATTCAATTTTTACTACCAAGTAAGGCCTGAAAAAAAGGTAGGTTAGGCATCCCTTCCATTAATATGAACTTTAAAAAATTGGTATGTATGCCCAAACATTATTCCAACTAAGAGTTGAGTTCAAATAACTTCTAAAATATCACATTTTTTAAATGGCAAACACACACACACACACACACACACACACACAAAAATCTTGAGTTTAAGATGCCATACTCCCATTTAAGACTAAATACTAAAATTAAACAATGATACCATTAAACTATTTTATAAGTGGTCAAATGCCAGCTTGTATGACAAGTAGTAATTTTATGCATGCTCATTTAAAATATCACCATATCTTATGGTTTAAACATTATCAAATTAGACCAAAATCATTCATATTTTAGACTGCCCCTCCAAAAAAAAAGTGAAATCTAAATACAATGTTTTTCTTCTTTTTCAAATCAATGTCATTAAGTAGCTTGGGGATAGGTTTTCTCTTTCTAAAGAAGAGTCTTGCATTTTAAAACACATACCCAACAGAAACAGACTCGTAGATACAGACAAAAACTGATGGTTGAGAAACCGGAGGAGGGTTGGAGGACTGGGTTTAAAAAGTGAAGCGATTAAGAAGTACAAATGGTAGTTTCATAATAGTCATGGAGATGTAAAGTACAGCATAGGGAATATAGCCAATAATATTGTAATAACTATGTGTTGTGCCAGGTGAGTACTAGACATATGGGGGGAATCACTATGCTGTACATCTGAAACTAATATAATGTCAACTGTGTAGAAAAATAAAAATGAAAGAGTTCTGAAAAAAAAGCATGTACCCTTCATTTTATTTTTAAACATATTCATGTGAAATAATTTCTGAGCTGTAGGAATATTTACTTGATTATATTTTTAATCCAGGTGTCTGTGAAATTATTTTCAGAATCTTAAGTAGATACTCATTTATATTGCACAAGGACTAATGTATTTGAAACTGTGACTGGAATTGGATGATAAATTTAGCCGAAACTTCGCCTTCCATGCACTGAAAGAACAAACTCCCAAGTTCACCCCTAAGAGGCTCTGTGGCAGATACTTTTTCTTTTATTACACTTTTTACAAAGTCCTTTCCATTCCCATCACTTTTCTATGTAGTCTTTCAACAGTTAACTGAGACTTGCTTTTGCTGTTCATATGAACTTATAATATAATTACTAAATAAAAAGTAAGAATGATTGTCTTATTAAATAGTCAATATGAGATAAAAAGCCAATTAAAACCCCAGATGGAAGTGATGCAGAAGAAAATAGCATAAATAGATAAGAGTAATTAGTTGATTGGTTTATAGATCCAAAGTTCCCCAAGGGATGATTTAAATGCACATAATGGTCCGGAATGCTGCATTTTGCATTTGGGAACTTTTATTGAGCTAAAAGATCCTTAGATGGCTATGCTCCCTCTTGGCTTCATATCCAAGTCAGACTCAACCGGTAAATTATTTCAATCAGGGTCTGGAATAAACTGCACACAATAAATTCACTTCAGAAGATCTCTGTCAACTCAGCTGGAGGCTACCCCATTATAAATACTAAAGATCAGATACAAAGCCATAATTTTAGGGAAAAGGCAGAATTCTAGTGGCTCAATATTTGACAATATATTTATTGTTCTCTGTAGAATTATAGTCATTGTGTGTGTATGTGTAGATTATAGAATGATACAGCCCCCCTGACTAGCTGCGCTTGTAAAGCATGACAACAGAGAAATAGGTGTCATGTAAGACTCCCCTCTCTTTCAGCTGTTCAGAATTAATAATGGAGTTTTCCAAGTGTTATATTATAAAAGAGATCATGATCCACAGATCATCTGCTGCACATATTCTGGGGTAGAAGTAAGACGAAATAAAAGAATAAAAGGTAGACAGGAGACCTAGTCAAGATGTACGCGTCTTATATATAGGAGCAAAAATATTTTATGTTTTAACAATGAAATGTAATACTTTAAGTATGAAGCAAATTGAATCAGATATTGTTAGCTCAGTTTCTTGCTAGTTACAAATACTGAACAGGTTTTTTTGTTGTTTTTGTTGTTGTTTTCATAAAAATGAAGGAGTTAGGATTTTCTTGTCTATCAAAAAATCTAAAACTTATTATAAAACCAGCTTTAGCCTTGGTTTTAGTCTGTTCAGACTGCTATAACTTACTGGGTGACTTAAAAAAACAAATATGTATTTTCTGGCCGTTCTGGAGGCTGGGAAATCCAAGATCAAGGTGCTAGCAAATTTGATTTCTAGTAACAGCTCTCTTCCTGGCTTACAGAGAGCCACCTTCTTGCATTGTGTTCCCATGACCTCTTCTTTGTGTACAAACAGGGGGCAGAGAGAAAGCAAGTTCTCTGTTGTCTCTTCCTATAAAGACACTAATCCTGGATCAGGGCCCCACCCATATCACCTCATTTAACCTTAATTACTTGCTGAGAGACCCCAGCTGGAAATACAGCCCCTACGGATTGTGTTTCAACATATGAATTTGGAATGAACAAACATTCGATTCATAAAACCTAAAAAGATATTATTTTGTTCTCCTGTACTTTCTCAATTCTCAGTGTTATGCATTACCCCTTACATGGCCTATTGCTTCGAAAACCAACACGTATTGTTTGTATGTGTGCATTTGTATTTTGATGTTCTCTGCCTTTATATAAATTCAAAATTTCCAAAGCCAAATTTATATTTACTATGAAGAGCCTGGCTTTTCTTATCTACTTTTTTTCTCTTGCGTATCATCTTCCGTCTTCTACATAAATGGAATAAATTGCACAATAGATACTTTAATTTCTTTTACATGTTTCTCAATTCTCTAAAGTTGGTTTATATTCATTTGAAACTTCAAATTCTATCTTCTTAGAAATATATATTCAAATATGATTCCAGAAGACACATCTTGCAGGTTGATTAAATATTTATTTCCGTTGAATATAAATCATAAAACTGTTGAAGAAATACAGAAGGTAAGAAGTAATTATTATAGTCCATTGGAGAGACTTGGATATCAATCCCAGGGTAGCCACTTTGTGGATGTTTGACCTAGGGCTGGTTACTGAGCCCACTGAGCCTCTTTTTCTGTATCAAACAAACATGAAAGTTATATAACAATTGTCTTACCCATGCATAGGCTTGTTGCCAGGATAAAATTAAACAGTATATATGAAAAATACCACTCAAAAGTTAGTTATTAATCAAAGAAGTAATTGAGCAAAAGTATAGGGTTTTGTTTTTGTTTTGTTTTTTAATATCTTATTTTTCTTCAAAGGAAATGTAAACCTGAAGAAATGTAGAATACAAACTTTCACGTGTTCAAAAAATTAAGCTTGACAGAATTCTCTCCCACTTCTATCAGGTCATGAAAATTTCTTCTTATATTTTTACTTACATTTTACCTATATTTTTATCTAACTTTCAAATTTAGCAGCTGCATGCAAAATATTTAGAATTATCAATTTTGAATTATTTTTGGTAAAGATTTTAGTTTCACCGGAACAAATTTAAGGAATATAAATAACATACTTTTTTGTATTACAATGGCCTTTCTACAATCGAATGAGAAATAGACATTCTGGTCATTTTGTACATTCGTTTAAGATCCCCCAACCACCAAAAAAAAAAAAAAGTCCTCTTTAAAATTTGCAAGAAGTAAGGGATCATTAAAATGGTCACATATTGGTTAAAGGAAATCTAACGGTTTAATGAAAAAAAAACCTTTCTGAGAAGTTTGCTCACTGACCCACACATGGCACAATTAGCAAATAAGAAATAGGGGTGTCTCATTGTACTTCTGAAAATCAAACCCAAGGATTATCAAAATCACCCTCACAATGTGTAAGGGAAGTTTGCTTTTTAAGTGGGCCAAAGGGATTTCACACATGGTACTTACTGGGTTTTCCCACATTGTATTCTTTCTACTTGGGGAATTTAGATTTCTGTGTGACTGAGGATTCACAGATTTTCCACAGCTTGATGAAAAGCAGAGAGAAGGAAAAAGATGATATCCTCCTGAATCCTGGATCTCTTGTGTCTTTACATTAACCTATGTGATTGACTTAAGGCATGTTAATTTTGAAATAAGATTTTCTAATTTTTCCCCACTGTTAAGATTGCCTTTAACTTCTGAAAGCTAACTTCTGTGAAAGTTATATGAATTCACAGGGTATTTGAAAGTATTAGTTGTGCAAAAGAGGTGTTTTCTTGCAAAGTTTCATATGAATTAAATGTGTATTTTTCAAATGAGATTTAAAAACACACAGAAGCAGGTATTATTTAAGACATTGGTGCTGTGAATCCTCTTAAAAAATAAACCTCTTGTGGGTGGCCGGTTAGCTCAGTGGGTTAGTGCACTTTGCTAATAACACTAAGGTTGCTGGTTGGATCCCCACATGGGCCACTTTGAGCTGCACCCTCCTTAAAAAAATAAAATAATTAAATAAATAAACCTCTTGTGAGGTTAAAAAAAAAAAATGTGAAGCAATAGTTTAGTCTGTTTGGGGTTATCTAAGTGTTTAAAAGCAAGACTTGCCTGGATTTAATTTCTTTCTTGATAAGTGAGGAGCAAAAACAGTGGGAGTGAGTTGCAATGGCCAAATCAGAACAGATAGTTTAAACCACACTCTGAAGTCAGTATCGGACATTGGGGAGGGGGAGGGGGGGTGGCGTATACTGAGGACAGTCCAGAGAGACAAACTGCCGAGAAAGTGAAGTGGATATTTGCAGCAACAGAACAGTTTCTATGGTTAGAACAAGTGTGGTTCTCAGACATAATAGCAGCACTCCTGGCAGAATTTGGGGAGGTTGATGTGTGGGAGTTCTTAGCTCCCAGAAAACTCTGTTATCCACCCTCAAGCAGGTCCTTAGGACTACTACGCTTTGTTTATATGGATTGCAACACAATCTACTCTCTTTTAATGTACAGATGGTAGTACTAGCCTTTATCATTCACATAATAGTTTGCAAATATTTTTTTAAACTTATGTTCCACAAAGTCTCTCTTGTGTTCCTGGCAAATCATCTCTAGGACTTTAGTATGAATGAACTGATCAAGTAACTATGAAAAACACTTGACTACCTGGTTGCCAGGAAAAGACAAAGGAAAGGCAAAGAGAAGAGTACAGAAAAGAAAGTTTATTATTCATCATTTATCCATCCACCCATGTGGTGTTCTCTATGTGCTGACACACAAAAGCATGATCCCTATCTGCTTGCATGAAAATCACAGCTTCATAAAAGAGAGCGATATGAAACTAACAGACACATAATATTTACAAATTGTGAGAAGAGTGGAAAGGGTTGATCAGGGATAGCCTCTGAAGAAGGAATATTTAATGTGAGACTTAACTCGTAATATATACTTCCTATGGTCTCAGATCCTCAATAGGAGGTGCTATTATTATCCACAGTAATTACTCCTTATCATCATCCATAGTTTATAGATGAAGAAACAAAGATGTCAAGAATTTGGAAGGCTATCCAAAGTCACATGTTTTCACCAACAATGGATTTAAAACCAGATACCTGGCTTTAGCGTGCCTAACCACTGCACACTACTGCCTCACAACTGAAAGGCGAAGAGATAGCAGTCTGGCAAGTGTCCAAAGCAGAGAAATCTGAAGATAAACTTCCAGCTCTCAGTCTTGCATAAATTTGCTGAACCCTCAAGCAGTACAGAATATCAGAGTCAGCATCATTGCAGTCGATCGTACTAATTATAAACGTCAGGGACATTAACTGTACAAGCTGCTAGAAAATGTGCTTACTGTAAGGAGAGAATTGCTGTAGGTGGCCCCTGAGCCAGAGGTCACCGGAAAGCAGGAAATACCCTTATCCCATTCCAACTGAGCCAGCCTTATCTTCTTAGTGATGAAGACCAAAGACAGTGAGTCAAGACAGAGACAAAAATTAACATATTTTATATGACACCCTGCATGTAAGATGTTTTAAATGTGTTCAGCTATTTAGAATAATTACACCTAATCACATAATTCCTGTAAATTGGTAAAGTGACATAATTTAGATGTTTAACAAGAAATGTAGATTAAATAATTATAATGTATAACTATAATTTATGGATAATGATGGGCAAAGTTTAAACTTTGCCAAATAGTGTAATTTGAGCCTTCATGGAAATGTTTCTCACCATTTCTGTTTCCTATTTCTGACCAAGTGTGACAGCTTTGAAAGCTGCAGAGTATAAACTTAAGGGCTTCCCTCTGTTTCTAGGACATCCTAAATACAGAGTATTCTTAAGAGACTAGTGTGCTTTTAGCCTCATTTCAGGAATCTCATATGAAATGAATTCTCTTAGAAGGAATTTTTTAGGACTTCAGCTGTTTTTTCAACTGAAGTAACCATCTAGAAAACTGAAAACTCTGCAGAAATCAATGGCGAATTTGATGCTGGAGGTCTCGTTCATGTGTTAGATGTTAAGTCATGCACCCCCTACCTATGAGTGGCCATTATGTGCCACATGTTGTGGCGGCTGAGTGCTGGACATTTCGTAGGGAGCTGAGTCCAAGGCAGCCAGAAAAGACAGGAGATGAGTAAGCAGGGCAGGCCCTATATTGTTAAGTCTTCCCAAGAGAGCAACTGAGATAAGAGTCTTTTAATAGGGAGCTGATGTTGGTGACATTTATGAGGATGTGCAGTGGAGTGGTGATGTCAAGCCAGAGAGAGTAGGCTGGGAGGCACATCAGAGGTGAAGTGGAGAGAACACTTCTTTTACAAAGTTTCCTAGTGAACCAGAGGCGTGTAGGAATGTTGAGCTGAAGGCAGTCCGCTGTTCCCCTACACTCCCCATGGGACAGATTTACTTGAATGCTGATGGAAAGTATAATGGTAGCAAAACTGTATCAAAAGCTTTCATGCCGGGTTTTTACCTTATCTATTATACTCATTTATTCATCACCCCATTCCTGTGAAGTATCTGCTCTTATGTTCCCCTTGTATAGTTGAGGAAACTGAGTTTTAGAAAGGTTGAATATCTTGCCCCTATTGCTTGTAATAAACAATAAGACTATGATGAACTCCAGGTCTCTCTGCCTCCAGAGTCAGCATGAGCAGCTTTTCTATAGGTAAAATTAAACATAAGAGGATAAGAGCATATAATTCAAAGTTCCAGGTCCCTAGAAGTCTGGAGTGGATGTAATCCAATGGAGAAATAGAGGGAGAAGACATAATTTAAGACAATTTAGGATATTGAATTATCCTAAAAGAAAAAAAAAATCAACACCATTTTAATAGAAGGGAGAGATTAAAATATAATTAAAAATGCAAGTTGATAGACTCAGTGAAGAAGGTTGGTGGCAGTTTCATGTGATGGCTTCTATTTGTTTATAAAATTAAAGGTCCTTTATGATAGAGGAAAGAAATGAAGGAGCCAAGACTTCAGAATGAGTGGCAAATGGTGCCATATTTTAACCAGGAGGAATAGCAGAAGGAACTATTGCAGAATCGCATTTGCTTGTCAGGGCCAAGTTAAGGTTGTTGACAATGAATTTCGTGTGGATATGCAGGTGTAAAGGCCAAGAGCTAGACTGAAATACTGTTGTATACCTGGATGGAAAGGAAGTGAAACAAGAAGGGAGCCAATAGATAGGACAGAAGAAAAAGAGCCTAAGGACTGGAAATTCTCATTCAGTCCATATTCAGATACATTTGGGAGTTGAGTGAGAGAACTAACACATAAAGAGGCTGTAGTTAGAGTGAGGACTCAACTTGTAATTTCCAAATTTAGCTAAAATGGAAGTAGCCCCCAGGTATTAGGAGAGAAGATAGGTCCTAAAGAGCACTACTTCTAAGAGAACTTACTCACCTGACTTTCAGAGTCGTATCAGAGACCGGAGTTACGTATACTCAGTCAATTCCTTCAAAAGAAAACATACAGTCTGGAGGTTCACATGGTTATTAAACATGTTAAGCTAAAGTTAGGTTTTCTGATGTATGATTAACATGTAAAGCTGTAAAAACTGTTTTGTATGAGTTCCTGATGTCAATACCTCTTTTGATGATGAAAGTATTTTATGTAAAAGGAGAAAAAAGTGTGGTTAATGACCACAACTAGATGATAACTGAATTGATTAATCAGTGCAATTTGTGATCACAGTTAGACAGGTTAATAGTGGCCTATTAAGACTTGAATCTCAATAGGGAGAAGCTAGAGAATAAAAAGTTAATTAGTCAAAAATAAGTAAAGAAAGCTAGAATTAGAGGTAAGGAGAAAAAAATCAGAATATGGTAAATGTATGTGTGTGGCATGAGAGTCGAGTAGTTATTTAAACAAATGGAGGTATTTCTCAAAAGTAATGATAAAGTTCAAATGACAAAACCAAAAAATTGTCAGACCATCATTGAAACATAGAGAACATGTAATTATTATAAGAAAAATATAGATAGATGTCAACAACTTACAAATCGTTCCCTGGAATTTAATAATTTACCATATTTAAAGTGAACATCAATTCTGTTTTAGCCTTTATTATAGTCTAATCCTTCAGGATGTGGACCATGGTTTGTATGGTGAAAATTGCTTCTTGGCAAATGATCGCTAAAACGATTATTATTTTTATTGTAAACTTGATATTGTGGCTTTCAACTTGCAAGTCAGAATGAAAAAAAGGAACATGAAGGTAAATATGTCTGTGCACATACGTGCGTGTTTATATGTGTATAGATGTGCACATGTGGACACGTGTAGGAGCACATGTGTGCACATATGCATGCCTTATGTACATGTGCATGCGTGTCTATGTGCAGGCCTTAGACTCCTCCGTGACACTCTGGAGTCTTTCTTTGCAAAGTGTTAGTAGTCATGATTTAATTATATACACTTTCATTATATGGTCTTCCAGGTAAAATGTGTTGAGTAATCATAACCATGGCATTCTCATTTGTACCTGACTCATGATGTATAATCCGAGGATAGTCCATGTAAAAATGGCTCCTTAAAAGTTATAAAATCATTGGTATTGTCAGCAAGAAAATTAAAAATAATTTATATTTTAAAAGGTAGCATTGCCCCAGTCCCCTCCATTTCTTCTTATAGTAAGGTCATGTTAATACAGGAAAGAAAGGAACAAAGAGCCTAACTGAAGAGAGAGTGTTTTAAATCATCCACAGAAAAGGAAAGAAATCCCGGCTGTTTCTGTGTTTCAGTGACTGAGAAAAGCCACCATGGCTAAGATTGGGGGCAAGAGAAGCTGCGCTACTCATCTTATTCACACCTCTGTGTTTCACATAACTATATTGTTTCCTCGGAGTGGCTGAGAAAAGAAATGGCTTTTGCTTTCTCTGATAGCTCATTGAGAACGTATAAAAGCCTTCCTCATCAGGTTGAGAAAATTACATCACTGATAAGTCAACCTGCTGTACCCCTTTGGATGCTAGTCTCTGGGTAGAAAATGTGGCATTTTTAGACATTAAAACTATTTTGGATTCTTTTGAATTCATCCAAGAGCAATTGAGTTTGATGTGATTTTTTTCCCCCCTTATCTCCTGGGATATGAAGAGCTCTTTTATCATTCCAGCATTTGAGTTGGCAGAGTCCCTGGAATAGGTCAGAAAAAGCTCGTACAGAGATTTTTATATTACAGCATTGTTAGCTAAATTAATCCTTTTGCCTAGATTTTTTTTTCCCTGAAGAGAAATTTTGTAACGTTAATTGGAGTCTCAGGAAAAGAAATAACAAAAGGCAGAACTTCAGCTGGGTCAAACAGGCATATTATCTCAAAACCAAAAAGATGTATTATGAGAGAGGATGCTTGGCTTTTCATACAATTAAATCCTGAAAAGATATTTAATTTCATCCAGTCCATTCTTTTTCCCCTCAAGGTAAGACAGTTCATGAACCTTTCTAGAGGGATATATTTTTAATCGTATTATTCAGGAACTACAGTGAGAGAAATTATATAACTCTTCATAAAATCTAATGGTTATCAAGTATTTTGCTCAGTAACCTCTACTCTTCTCTAGCTTAAATATCATATTATGAAATTTTATTCAATTTTTGCCTAGTCCCTCCTATAAGGAAACCGAAAAACAGTCTTTTTTCATTATGAATGGTTAGCCATCCTATTTATAATAACCTTAAGCATAATATTGACACAGAAAACATACGTTCGTCTACTGTTTTGTAAATCTGCTTGATTATCCTTTCCCAGTATGAGGTCTTGCTTATCCATTAAAGCTATGTTTTTGTATCTTTTCATATATTGTCTATGCCTTAGATACACATAATTTTTTATTCCTTACTCAATTGTTGAATATCAAACTTTTATTTTAGTAGAATTATTGTATATTTGTCTCATTATTATGTATTGAATTAAATCTCTTTAGAAAGAGATGTACATTTTCACATTTATATATGTATATATTTGATGTGGATGTGTCAGACACACTCTATTGACTTGAGCCTAAAAGATAGGGTCTTAACTGGTTTTTGCCACTAGATGGCACTGATCTGCTTTTGGAAGCGGCTACCTTGGCAGACATTTGCTTGAGAAGTTTTGTGGGGTTTTTTTTAATTAAGAAATATATCACTTTTCTTAAGCCATAAACTTTTAAGTTTGCATGAGTTTTTAATATTTGCAAATATATGATATTGCTTGGAGAAATCTTAAAATGTTAAGAGATCAGACAAGAAGTGAGTATTGCTCTTTCCTATGGTAACACTTTTGTCCCTCTGACTCCACAGTACATTCAGGAAAAGTAAAGTTCAACATTGAATTTTAAAATGTTCAGCCTTGCCAATGTTTATTAGTATCTTCTTTAAAAGGTACTTATTCCTTTTCACTGATTTTCAGTGGCTATTTCTGGGAGTTAAAATTCTAAGTTGCTTAAAAGGCCTAGTTTTGCAAATTTGGGTGTCAACTTTTTTTTGAGAAGGTATATGTTTGCTTTTTCTCTTTTAGCAACCTATGTCAAATCGCAGTAAAAATATAATTGTTTGCTTGTGTCATGTTTACCTGACTCCAGTTTGATCGGGATTACATTTTAGAAAGGAAGTTAATTTTTATCTAACACGAAGATGCATAATAAGAAAATTCTATTATTCAAAAAAGGCTGATTTTTTATCCACTCGAAATTAAGATTCGTTGTAAAATACATCAAAAGAAATATTGTAAATATTTGTCTCAGTTCATCCTACTTTAATTTACCCTTATGCGAACTAATGGAGGGTGGCAAATGCAATATCGTAAATTAGTTTAGGATATGATGTGTCCATTAGATGTCACAATGCTTCAGACTTAATCTACATCAAGGTTCAGAGCCCCAGAAGTGTGCATCAGAATTAGTTGTGGAGATTTTTAAAACTACAGAAACACAGATTCAGTAGTTGGGCGTGAACGTGGCCATCTGGTTAAAGGCTTTCGGAACTGCTCTCCTGTGCAGCCAGTATGAGAACTAGTCCTCAAAGAGGAGGTTTGATTCAATAGCATCATCTTACTTAAAAATCTTGCACCATGGCTCAACACTCTGGAAGCTGGAGCCAACTTACTCCCAGGATTTCCACTTACTAGTTCTGTGACTTAAGCAGATAACTTATGTTGCTGTATCTGAGGTTTCTAAACTATGTAATGGTAACAATAAGAATTTCCACCTTACAAGAGGTTGCCCTGAGTAGTAAAAGGGCAAACCCATGTAAAGTGGCCAAAACTTAGCCCTCAATAGGTGAGAGGTTATTATTATTATTATTACTGTTACAAAAATACAGCTGCTCTATACATTGATAAGGTATACATTTGCATAAATTTATATTACTTTTGCTATATTTATTTTTACTTTTGTCCAACATTGGATAAGAGTCAGATGAATTAAAGTTTATAAATATTAATAGAAGGGTAGGGAAAGTGTGGTAACAATTTTTCAAAACACAAAATCTTCATGAATTATTTTATGAGCTTCTGGGGTCAATAGCAAATCGGTCACACAGAAAATTCTTTTATGGAAAGTCAAGAATTAGTTTGCTATCTTTTTCTTTTTTCTTATTGTCATCTAAGATTTATTTAGAACTCCCACTAATAAAAGTTAAAATACTACATGCATTTTATGTATAAAGGATTTTCATTCTGATATGATCATTAAGACAGAGCCAATATCATTTAATTAATACTATAACTAGACTCTTTTTAAAAAAAACTCTTAGTAATTAAACCTTACTGAAACTTGAAGTTGGGAATGTTTGAACTCCATCCAAAATGTTTTCAAAGCACATATATTATGATCTCTCATACAATTGTCTTGGGTGCTACTGCCATAGAGTTCAAAGAGTATTCCACAGTTTCCTCTGCCTGAAATTACTTTTCTTTTTTATCTGTTGATTAAAGTTATACTCTTTCAAGTTTAGCTCAAGTAGATCAAGTAGCACCAACAAATTTAGCTCAAGTAGGACCAACTCTAGAAATCTGCCCAATGGGCCCCCATCTACTTACTCTGAAGTCCATCACTCCTACCATTTTTAGGCCTCTTGGGCATTTAGGCTAGTTCTATAGTGCTATTTAAGTTTTTATATATGTGTAATATATATATATATTGCTGTTCCATCCCGAATTGGATTGTAAGCTTATTGAAAACCAAAAGCCATGACCAGTATAGTTTGATATTTCTAGTCCTGGCATCATGAGACCTTTTAATCAGAAATTCATTACGTTGATAATAATTTTTTTCTTTAAGAGCTTCTTCTAACCATATTGTTATTCTAACCATAAATATGCTTATAATAATAAAAATGTGAAATTCTAGCTTATACACTAAATGACCAAGGCTTGGATAATTGTTTTCATAGTTTATTCAGTAGGTTGGGCAAAAAGTGAACAAATCTGGCATTTAGAATGAAACAGAAAATTTGACCCATTAGGATCATAGAAATTTGATAATTAGAACCCTTGAAACAAAGTCAACATCAGCCACCAATCCAGTAACAGCAAGAAATATTTTGGAAACAATTCATATACAGACAGAAAATAAACCAACTTCAATTTTTGTATGTGTATGTACCGATAGCTATGTAGTTTTAATGACTGACTATATGTTATCTGTGAATGGAGACATTACATATGATATGACAACATAAGATATCAAATATGGTAGCACTTTGTTTCGAATTTCATCCAATAACTAAAGTAAGCACCTTTTTTTTTTTTTTTTTAATTAAATTTATTGGGGTGACAATTGTTAGTAAAATTACATAGATTTCAGGTGTACAATTCTGTATTACATCATCTATAAATCCCATTGTGTGTTCATCACCCAGAGTCAGTTCTCCTTCCATCACCATATATTCGATCCCCCTTACCCTCATCTCCCACCCCCCACCCCCCACCCCCCGTTACCCTCTGGCAACCACTAAACTATTGTCTGTGTCTATGAGTTTCTGTTTCTCATTTGTTTGTCTTGTTCTTTTTGTGTTTTTGGTTTATATACCACATAGCAGTGAAAGCACATGGTGCTGTGCGGTTTTCGGTCTGTCTTGGGGCGCGCAGCCTTAGTCTCTCAAGATCCATCCATGTTGTCACAAATGTTCGTGTATCTAGTATTCCATTGTGTATATATACCACAACTTCTTTATCCATTCATCTATCGAAGGACATTTTGGTTGTTTCCATGTCTTGGCCACCGTAAACAAAGCTGCAATGAACATTGGAGCACACGTGTCTTTATCTCTAAATGTTTTCAGATTTTTTTGGTAGATACCCAGAAGAGGGATTGCTGGGTCATATGGCAATTCTATTCGTAATTCTTTGAGAAACCCCCACACTGCCTTCCATCTCCACAGCCTCTCCAACATTTGTTACTATTTGTCTTGTTGATGATAGCCATTCTGACTGGGGTGAGGTGATATCTCATTGTGGTTTTGATTTGCATTTCTCTGATGATTAGTGATGTTGAGCATTTTTTCATATGTCTATTTGCCATTTGTATGTCCTCCTTGGAGAAATGTCTCTTCAAGTCCTCTGCCCATTTTTCAATTGGGTTGTTTGTTTTTTTGTTGTTGAGTTGCATGAGTTCCTTGTATATTCTGGATACTAGCCCCTTATCGGAGGCACTGTTTGCAAAAATCTTCTCCCATTCAGTTGGTGGCCTCTTTATTTTGTCAATGGTTTCTTTTGCTGTGCAGAAGCTTTTAAGTTTCATATAGTCCCATTTGTTTATTTTAGCTTTTACTTCCATTGCCTTTGGAGTCAAGTTCATAAAATGAGTAAGCACCTTTTTTAAAAGTATGTTTACACAATGCATTTCATTACGTTTATTTTCCAGAATGTAGCCATTTTTAAAAAGCAGACAGACAGAAAGTAGACAGGCTTATTTTGACTTTATAAATTATAGGAACAAATCATGTTTTTGATATTTATCAAAGAATTAATTGAGTGATTCACTTGCTGTTTCATCGTTATATTATTATAGCATTTTGATGTGTGATTTAGTTTCCATTAAGTATTGCTAGGAGATTAATCTAGTTTAAGATGCTGACTAGGCAAGCAAAATGTTCGCTCACTGCAAGCATTTTTATAATTAACTTAGGAGCACAGAAAAATAAACAGGTAATTTTATGGTAGCTCAGAGGACATAATATGACTGATCTCTGAAGAAACATGTTTTAAATAGGAATTCATTGATTTACAGGTGAATAATTATAGAGGGAAAAAGTCCTCTCACTTGATGTTCAACCATGACGTATGGTCCAAAATTGCAATATTTTTTTATTAGCATGCAAAAAAAGTTTGAAGACAATAACATACATGTTAAATAGTGCAGTGTCTTCCTGATTCATAATGGCAAAATGTTTGTGAATGGGTATAATTTTATATAATCATTTCTGTCTTTCCATGTGCAGGAAGGAGACTGCTATTCCACTCTTAAAATTATAGATCAAGTTCAAGAAAGAAGATATTTAGCTTAAACTGCTACACTTTTGGAGTTTGTCACTTTTTTAAAAAATTGAAAATAGGTCTCAAAAACGCAAGTAGTATTAAATGCACAGTGAGGCTTCTATCATGGTAAAATATAACTAAAGCACACCCCGACACACCTTGGATTCCAATACATGTGTTGAAATCCCAAGACAGATTTATAACCAAAGTATTATCTGCGGAATCAACAAATGAAAGAGAGCTTCCCCTATCACAGAGTAGTACTGTCTTTAAACGACTTCTGCAATAACCAGTTATGACCCCTTTCGACACCAGTCTACCTAAACCAAATCCAAAGAGGAGTCAGAGGTTGATCTCAAGGTGAATCTTTCATCTGACTTTGCTTGTTCCTTTGGACCCCTGGTGACTAATAGTTACACATGAATCATACTACATTTCCGTGTATCAATAATAGTAGCTGGCGTTTCTATCATTCTTATGTTGTGCCAAACACTATTCTTTGTGTTTTACAGCTAGTAGAATATGTAATACTTGTCACATCCCTGTGGGGTAGATAGTATTATTTTCAGAATCTCATTTTACAGATAAAGAAACTGAGGCAAAGAGGTCAGGCAACATGACCAAGGTCATGCAGCTGCGTAAGTGAGGAAGCCAAAGTTCAAACCAGAAAGTCGGTCCAGAGACTGTGTTCAGAACAAATACTCAAAACCATCAAAAAACACACCCACACACTAATCTGCTGGGAATGCAAAAAACTGAAAAGTCTATGTGTAGAACGCTATCTGCTCCCTTTCATTTCATGTTTTATTCCTCTCTTGCACTGATCTATAGAAGAAATTTGATTCTACTTATTTAACTTAGGAAAGTCTGGAACTGGATTCCATATTTTATATGTGCAGAAATACCTTCCGGCTCCACAACCAGAGAAGGTTAGTGCTAGAGGTTAGCAATTATACTTAAATGAGACTCCTTTCAAACAAAGTCAAAATTAAGAAATCTGATTTGGCTATATGTTGTGTTTGTAGAAGCCTTGTATTCTGTCCAAACCACCTTATCCTCAGGGTCTTCATTAGCTTACAACCAGACTTGTGGCAGATGCAGTTCAAATGGGTATTTTGAGTGTGTGTATATTTAGTCTCTCCGTAGTTGTAATTTTCGGTTAGGTAAATACTTCAGATAAACAGCTTCATTATTTTTTCCTGTATAACTGAGAATAATTGTATAAATTATAATTAAATTCTATATAAATTATGGCCTCCTTGCAATTACCTCAATTAATGTTTTTAATTGACATAATTATTCACTTTTTAGCTTAATACCTGAGGCATTTCCATTAACTCTCTGGCATGAAACACCTATTGCAATTGCTCATGAGGTATATGTCTAACAGACAGTTTACCCCTTAAGTATACCAGGGGTGCCAGGGTGCCAAAAGAATGTATACAAGTGGACACATTGGTCAACGTTGCTCAAGCAGTAGTTCTCCATAATCAGAAGTGTCTGGACATTGATGGTAACCACTTTGAGCATCTCTTATAATTGCAGAAGTCAAATCATGATTTGTATTCATCTTTTGTTATTGGTATATGTTGAGTATTACAATTTTAATACAGTTTTCTTTTCTTAAAATGTATATACTTTTTTTGGCACCCTCTGTATATAGAAACCTCTTGACTTACAAATAGGATAGGTTCTGAAAGGTGTCGTCAGCCCCTTTATAAATTCAAAGGAATGTCATTCAAGTGTGTGTTCTTACTACCTGTTAGAGACAGGCAAAGAAGACAAAAATAATAAAGCATGTTTTATCATTTTTTGAAAATGTATTTTTAAAACAATTTTCTTGAACTTCTAGAGTAAAATTCCTCATTCTTTCTCTGTAGTATTCTGGCCCTCTACTGGTGATCATAAGGGCAAACTTCTCCAGAACTAGAGATAAAGAGAAAAGTTGATGATTAGAAGTTTGACTGAACTACCATATCATGGCTTCTTGAATGCTCAGCTCATCTGTATACACAACAAAAGAAAACTGTTCCTTTTGTCTAAAATTGAAAGTTGCCCAGGAACAAAGGAGTTTTTCATTAATACAAGTAATTAATAATAGTAGTAATAATAATAATAATAATAATACATAACCTGAAGCCAGGCTGCAATTAGAGGAGTCAAAAAACTCTCTTAACTCAGGGAAATTCCAGTTTTGGGGTTGGTCGAATGACCTGTCCTGAGTTCCCTGAGAATCTCTTCTGTTCATTGCCTTTACAAATGGAAAGGCAAACCACAGACTAGCAAGCACACTTACTAGCAAATTTCAACATTAGAGAAGTAGAGACAAATTCAGATATTAGTATTAGTATATACAGGACATAAATGGAAAGGAATAAAAGGAAAAACAATGACATGCGAGGTTAAAAGGTTGAGTGATACTGAATCATGAGCCCTCTTACAGATACACAATGTAAAACATGTTGTTCATCGTGGGTGTGATTCTATCATGTCAACATTCTGTTAACTTATGAGTCTTATTTTCCTGAGAAGGATTAAATCCCAAAGAGAATACATTTACTGTTGAAAAGCCCTATACTAAAAATATGGTGAATAGTTAGAGGGGGACGTTTATACTTTCATCAAAGCATCTTTCGTATTTTGCAAAGGTGTTGGTCTTTATATTGAAACCTTCTCTATTAGTGAATTTTATCTAAAAATCCTGTAAATCTGAGGTCAGTAATCTCTTCTGTGAGCATGTCTTCAGAAATGATAAATAATGGCTCCTCTTCATCACACAAAGTTAAATAACGTGAATGGTGTACTTCTTAGGAAACTGAACTTCTAAGTTCTTAGATTTAAAGCATAGAAATGAGCCTGTGAAATACTACTCGAGTAGAATTTATGCAATTATTATTTATGGTTAGTATTTATAAAAATTACAAATAATTATGAAAATGATGATTCCACAAACAGATCTATATGCTAATGACTCCAAAATGTGCATCTCTAGATTTGATCTATTATCATCATCATCACTACTACTTCTACAAACCTTTAAGTAGAGGAGGAACATGACTAGGTTTAGTAACCACCCTCTATTACTGTGATGTCCATTACCTGTTTGAGTAGATGACTCATGGATTGTGGGAAATGTGTCAAAATAGACAAGCAAGGAGATAAAAGGCAGAGCTGATGACAAATCTTTAAATGTTGGTCAATGGTGCTGAAAACCCTGCTATGATTGGTAACCTTGAGTTGTTTTTGTACCTGTCAACATATTTGAGTGATATTGTCCAGAGTACCCAGCTGTATAATTGCAGAGCAGAGACGTGGGCTAGCACGGAGCTAAGGTCGGAATTCTACTGGGCAGCTCTGGTGGAATGATAGGGATACAAGATAATCAAGGATACTGGTGTGAAAACAGTAAGGATGGTAAATCAGGCCTTTGGAAGGCAGAAGAGCAGAAAAGATCAGAAAGAAGTTGACTGAGATAAGATGAAGACGGCAAGAGCCTAGATATCTATATGAGATCAAATGGCCAGTACAGAATTCAGAAAAGAACAGGGAAAATAAAGACGTTCTAACTGTTCCTTACCATTCTCCTTGCCACATAAACTGTGGTGAGGGTTAAGTCTGACTGTACACATTAAAAGTTTAAAGGAGCACATGGTAAGTACCCAATAAATTTTATCCAGTAGTAGTGATGATGGTGGTAGTAGCAATAGTAGTGGTAGTAGTAGCAGCAGCAGCAGTAGTAATAGTAGTAGCAGTAGTAGTAGTAGTAGCAGTAGTAGTAATAGATGTAACAGCATCAGCAGCAGTGTTGGTCCTTTCCTAGACTATTGCAATAATGTCTTTTCCATTCCTTTGGAACCTAACTTCTAGTACATACTTCACACTGACAACATAACCCTCTGTTTAAAAATTTTATTAGCTTCCTATTGACTTCCTATTGATTGAATGAATTGAAATTGTTTAGCTGGACATAAAAGAACACTCTGAGGGTATCCCCAGCACTGCCATGTCCATACATTTGAATTGAGGGATTGAGCAGATAAAAGATTATCAGGTACAACCATATTGAACTTCCCATGATTTCATAATTCAGTGAGCAATCACATGACTATTCCAAGTTTGATTGCCCATACTTGGAAATTATTTTGGGTGCATGTGTGCTTGTGTGCATGTATATGTGTGTGTGCCATGTATGTTTTCTGTAAAATTAATTCATTCAGATTCAACTAGTCAGAATTTATGTTTCTTCCCTTTTGCTTCTACTTTATATACCTAGTGGCGCATTTCCTACATAAACTAGCAATTTGTCCCGCTAAATCCTTAACAGTTTGTCTCAAAGACTCAGAATAGTACTTTATATGTAATATTAACCAAGTAAACATTTGGAGAATAGTAAATACTACCATCTAAACATAAAAAAAAATAATAATACATTCAGTTAACTACATTGATGTACTTTTGCTCTCGTCTCACAATTTTTTTATGGATAGACACTTTTAGGAAAATAGCTTGTCAACAAACAAACAGCCTATTTGTCACTAAAGAGTTAATGTTATCCAGTTGTGCAAGTTTAAAAGTTAATATTGATCCTTAACTCTTTCTAGACAGTACAATATCAATAAATTGACTAATTTAAACTAGCGTGGGTTCTCTTCAATATATCTAATAGTTATACTATGTGCATGTGAATTTAAAGTGTGTATATATGTGAAATTAATCTGTCCAATTTATAAGGAGTAAGCATCCATAAATCTTGTTAGTTGGTGAATTAAATATTAAGGAAAGTCAAGAGAACAGAAAAGCAAAGTATAATTTGTATAGATATTTTGCAGAATTTTTGTTTTCTTCTCCATAATTTTCTGGCATTATTACAGCATTATGGAATCCTGAACTCTGAAAGAAAGTAAGCCTAACAGTGTGAAGGGCTTCTTCCATTTTTAGTCTGTAGTCCTGCAGTTTATGAGGAAGAAATTCAGCAAAAGGAAGATACAGCAGCAGGATACTCTGTTCTAAATTACCCGTGTTGGTATTTTTTGTGTAATGGAATTAACTCAGCAGGGCCAGAGAAATGCTTAAAATGGCAGTTAGCTTCTTCCTGTTGTAAAGACACATGCCTTGATTTGTAATTACCAGAAAAACAGGTTGTACATACCATACTTAAAATCATCTTCCCAGTAATGGAGTCTAGTACTGACATGCGTGCAAAGGACACATCATGATCTCCTTTTAATTTTTCAAAACTTTTTTTTTTAAATCATATTCCTTGTATTAGAAATAATGTCTGGAGAGTTAGCTTTTGTATAGCTTTGTCTTTCATTGAAAAAAAATAACAATATGTAATAAAAACAGACATCATATTCCATCACTAAATTGAATAGAGATGAAATGAATACTCACTAAAAATCTTACAGGGAACAAACAATAGAAAGTGTTACCCTAAATTGATTAGGAACTTAAAGAAACTGAAAACTTGATTTGTCAAAAGTAAAATCTCTTTTTGGCCTTCTCTTTACCATTATTCATAATCAAGCAACAGCAACAACAATAACAAAAATCTTTCTAAACTGAGGAACATAGCTAGAAACACTGTGGGCTGTTTGCTGTATCAACTATGCTTAATTGCTGTATCAACTATGTTGACAACTAAAATTACTATATCAACTATATATCAACTATATAGACAATGTAAATTTCAATAAGATTTTTGACATTCAAAAGACTATCAATTTATATAATTGATATTTTAAGGTAAACCTTTGTATAAGGTTACATGGTCATTGCTAGCTCCCCAAACTACTATATAGTTTAATGGGGTTTTTTTTTGTTTTATTTTGTTGTTGTTGTTGTTTTCTATTTGTTTCTCGTGGTTGTCTCTGAGAGCAAATGAAGTAATAGATTTGAAAATTATGAGGTAATATGAAGCAATAAAACAAAATTATTTTATTTAACCACAATTTTTATTTGTCTGGTGGAGGCCTCAAATTTCATTTCTTAAACACATTTTTTTTAGATATAATTTACATACCTTTCAATTCACCCATTTGAAGTATACAATTCAATGGTTTTTAAAATACTCATGTATGACTTTCACGATACTCAATTTTAAAATATTTTCATCACTTCAAAAAAAATCCTTTATTTTTTTAGCTATTGCCCCTCTATCCTCCAATTCCACCCGCCCTAAGCAATCACTAATTTACTTTCTGTCTCCATAGAATTGCCTGTTTTTTGTTTTTCATATAAATACAATCATATAAAGAATAGGATTTTTGTAGAATAGAATTTTTCACTTAGCATAGTGTATTCAAGGTTCATCCATGTTGTAACATGTACCATACTTTGTTCCTTTTTAAGGCCAAATAACATTCTATCCTATGGATATACCACATTCAGTTTATCCACTCATAAACTGATTAATGTTTGGGTTGTTTCTGCGTTGGTCTATTGTGAATAAAGATACAATAAACATTTGCACACAAGTATTTGGGTGGACCTATATTTTTATTTCTCTTGGGAGTGGAATTGCTGTGTCAAATAATATTCTATGTATAACATTATGAAGAACTGCCAGAATGTTTTCCAAATCGTCTATACCATTTTATTTTCCTACTACCAATCCATGAGAGAATCCAATTTTTTTCATATCACTTTTTTTTGTTTGTATTTTTTATTATAGTCATCCTAGTGGGAGTGAGTTGGTATCACATTGTGGTTTTAATTTGAAGTTCCTTGATGACTATGAGATTGTATATATCCTCTTTGGAGAAATGTCTATTGAGATCCTTTGTCAATTTATTAATCAGGATATTTATCTATTTATCATTGAGTTTTAAGTGTTATTTATGTATTTTAAATACAAGTCCCTCATCAGATATATGATTTGCAAATATTTTCTCCCATTCTTAGGTTGCATTTTTACTTTCTTGACAGCGTCCTTTGACTCACAAAAGCTTTTAAGTCTGATGAAGTCCTGTTTACTTTTGGTGCCATATATAAGAATCCATGGTCAAAACCAAGGTTGTGTAGATTCACCCCTATATTTTTTTCTAAGAGTTGTATAGTTTTCACTCTTACATTTAGGTTTTTTATTTATTTTTAGTCAATTTTCGTATATAGTATGAGATAAGGGTCCAATTTAATTCTTTTGAATGTGAACATGTAGTTGTTCCAGCACCATTTGTTGAAAAGATATAATTCTTTGTATCAATGAGTTTGTTTCTGTTACCAGATGAGAGTGGGGTTGGGGGTAGGTGAAAAAGAGGAAAAGATTAAGAAGTACAAATTAGTTGTTACTAAGTAGTCATGGGGATGTAGGGTATAATATAAGAAATAGTCAATAATATTGTAATAACTATGTGTGGTGTCAGATGGCTACTAGACTAGTCAGGGGGATCACTTTGTAAGTTACATAAATATCTAACCACTATGCTGCACATCTGAAATTAATATAAAATAACACTGAATGTCAACTGTAATTGAAAAATTTCAAAAGGTGGGGAAAAGGAATGAGTTTCAAATTTCCAGGTATGAAACTAATAAGTCATGGGGATATAATGTTCAGCATAAGGAATATAGTCAATAATTTTGTGAAAGTGTGGTACAGTGTCAGATGGTTGCTGAACTTATCATGGTGATCACTTCTTTAGGTGTATAAATTTTGAATAACTATGGTGCATACCTGAAACTAATATAATATTGGATGTTAGCTATATTTTTTAATAAAAATATTGAAAAATAATGGCCTTCTGTTTACAAAAGAAGAAAAGAAAGACACTATTTTTTCCCCGTTGAATGGTCTTACTGCCCTTATTGAAAATCAGTTGACCATAGAACACACTGGTCTATTGTTTCCCCCTCCCCCCCAACTCCAATTTAAGTCGTTGTTCTCAGTCTAGTTGTGGGGACACAGCTCCCTGGCCCATGTTGTTATTATGAGCATTGCGCTCTACCCAGCTGAGCCAGTCGGTTGCCTGCCGCTGTTGGCCACTCAAGCCATCCGCCAGCCGTGCAGCCCAGCTCCGGGTTGAGCCATTGTTCACAATCTCAGCTGTAAAAGGCGCCACTCACTGGCCTATGTGGGAATCAAACCGGTGACCTTGGCACTAGGAGCACAGCGCTCCAACCACCTGAGCCACCCGGCTGCCCCCCACAGGTCTATTTTTGAACTCTCAGTTATGTTCATCAATCCATCTACATTATGTCAGTACTGCACTGTCTTGATTACTGTTGCTTTGGAGTATTAAAGTTGGGAAATATGAAGCTTCCAACTTTATTCTTTTGCATTTCTTTTGGCTGTTCTCAATTCCATGTAATCCATGTGAAATTTTAAGTCAGCTTGTCAATTTCTATAAAAGAAGCTAAGCGGGATTCAAGTAGGGATTTCATTTGAATCTGTTGATCAATTTGGGGAATATTTCCATGTTAATATTAGATCTTCAGATGAATGAATATGAGGTGGTTTTCCATTTTTTTAAATCTTTATTTCTACAGTGTTTTGTAGTTTTCAGGGTATAAATTTGACATTCCTTTTGTTTAATGTATTTCTATATATTTCATTGTTTTATGTAAATGGAATTATTTTTTAATTTTATTTTTTTATTGTTTATTGCAATTGTATAGAAATATAATTGATTTTCTGTGTGTACTGTTCATTTACTCTGCAGCCTTACTGAACTCAATTAGTTCTAATCGCTCATCATTTTTTAGTGGATTCTTAGGATATTCTATATACAAGATCATAGCTACTATGTATACGACAGTTTTATTTCTTCCTTTTCAATCTGGATGCCTTTGATTTATCTGTCTTGCCTAAATATCCTGGCTAGAACCTCCACAATATTGAAAAGAAGTGGAGAGAGCAGACGTCCTTTTCTGGTTCCTTATCTTAGGAGGAACACATCTAGTCTTCCATCATTAATCATGATGCAAACTGGGGGTTTTCATACATCTCCATAAGTTTGAGGAAGCATCATTCTAATCTTTTTTTTTTTAATCATAAAAGAGGGTTGAATTGTTTCCAATTTTTTTTTCTGCGTCTATAGAGGTGAAAATGATGTGGTTTTGGTTTCTGTTCTATTGATATGATGTATTATGTTCATTGTTTTTAGGATGCTAAACCAACCTTACATTCCTGGGATAAATCCTATTTGTTCATATATATATATATACATACAGAGGGTGCCAAAAAAATGTATACACATTTTAGGAAAGGAAACAAACTGTATTAAAACTGTAGTAATATATACCAATTGCAAAAGATTAATACAAGGCACGTTTTGACTTCTGCAATTACAAGAGGTGCTCAAAGTGGTTACCATCAGTGCAATTTTAATAGAGATTTTTTCTTTCTTAAATGTGTATGCATTTTTTGGCACCCTCTGTATGTATATTTATATATATAAAATATATATATATAAAATGTTGCTGGATTCAATTTGTTAGTATTTTGTTGAAAATTTTTGTATCTACTTTCACAAGATATATTCATTTGTGATTTTCTTTTCTTGTGATGTCTTAGTCTGGTTTGGAGTATCAGGTTTATATTGATCTCATAGAATGAGTTGGGAAATTTCCCTCCTCTTTTGTTTATATACAAGACTTTTTGATAAATTGATATTAATTTTTCTTTAAATGTATGGTAGAATTCACTAATGAAACAATCTGGCTTGGCTTTTACAGGGGGGCAGGGGTATTTTTTTAATTACTAAATTGATTGGTTATTGATCTGTTTAATTATCTCTTTTCTCTTGAATCTGTTTCAACAGTTGTCTTTTTAAAAATGTTCCCACTTCATTTAAGTTATTTAATATATTGGCATATAATGTTCATAGTATACCTTTATGATGACTTTTATTTCAATAAGTTTTGTAGCACTGTCCTCTCTGATACTTCTGGTTCTAGTAACCTCTACACTGGCCCTACCTCTCCTTTTTTAGTCAATCTAGCTAAAGCTATGTCAATTGTGTTGATCTTTTTAAAGAATCATCTTTTGGTTTCATTGATTTAATTTACTTTTTTTAAATTTTTTTATTTATTCAATTGATTGGGGTGACATTGGTTAGTATAATTATATAGGTTTCAAGTGTTCATTTCTATAATACATTGGGGCTGAGCCCCAATGAACATCTAGCTAACAATACGCTGTTGAACAATTATTTAAATTCTCTGAGTCTCGATGTCTTCAGGTATATGAGCACACAATTACTCCCAATAGTCTTCATATGCTTCTTACCACTGTGTGATTCTATCACTTATGTTAGACCTAGGTCATAATGAAAGAAATCCATAATTCATGAAAGCTTATGCTACAATATCACAAATGTTTTACTCTTTTGCAAAGATTTTTCATAGATATCTGTTCAAGAATAATCAGAATCAGAAATCCTAAGAAATCAGGACAGAACACTGATTTGACTAGATTGTTAGCCAACTGTTGTGCTATAGTATGTTGTTTGAATGTTATTAAAGCAGTGTAATGTTAATATTTAGACTCAAATGATAGTAGTTTTCAAATGAAACTTTTGGGGTTTTTTTTTAAATAGATTTTATTGGGGAATATTGGGAAACAGTGTGTTTCCCCTGGGCCCAGGAGCTCCAAGTCATTGTCCTTCGGTCTAGTTGTGAAGGGCACAGCTCACCTCCAAGTCCAGTCACTGTTTTCAATCTTTAGTTGCAGTGGGCACAGCCCACCATCCCATGCGGGAATTGAACCGGCAACCATGTTGTTCAGAGCTCACTCTCTAACCAACTGGGCCATCCAGCCACTCTTCCAGAAACTCAGTGGCAGTTCGTTGCCTTCAACCTAGTTGTAGAGGGCGCAGCTCACTGGCCCATGTGGGAGTTGAACTGGCAGTCCTGTTGTTCAGAGATTGCACTCTAACTAACTAAGCCATCTGGCCGCCCCAAAACTTTTGGGTTTTAAGTTGAATTATTATTATTCAGTCATAACCAGGTCTGTTTGGAGAAGAAATTTGAAATTTTGATGATAAGTCTCATGTGCTCTGTCCCTTTTGAAATGGGCCGGGGTGTGGGGTGCGGGGGAAAAAAGGGAAGGAAGAATACAAACATACACCATACACATACACAGTTTCTAAAGTATTTGTCCTTTTTTGCACTCAAAGACATAAAATACATGACTTACTGGTAATTTTGCTGAGAATCGTAAACTGCAGCATCAACCCAATGCCTGACTGGGGCAGTTGTACTGGAGAGAGAAAACTGTTTATAATTCAAAGTCAAGCACAAACATGACCTCCAATGAGATAACTTTCCCATATCTTAGTTAACGTTAGTTTCTTAGTCTTCTGCTTCATAATGTCTGTACACACATGTATTATGACACTTTTTTCACTGTTGTGTTTCTTCTTGCCACCGCCCCCCTCAAAAGAAAGACACGGTTTGGAAGAGAAATTTTACCGCATTTCTGCTTGTAACCATAGAATAATACTTCACATGTAAGAGATACAAATAAAAGCATGTATTTTAATATTAACATATTATTGTCACTTTGGCCATGATCAGAAATGTTTCTAATATCTGTGTTATTATCTGTGTATATTTGAATGATATGCATAGAGCCTGCCCTCATCCCAGCTGAGTGTATGTGTGTGCTCTCCCACACATAGCATCTTAACTTCTATTCACAATATACTACATTTTTTAAGGCCCATGTTTCATTCAGTACCTTTGTTCAAAATGAACTGCTTTATTGATGATTGGTGTGCTCAAGTGAATGGGCAAGCAACTTTTCTTCCTTCACATGTGAATGCTATATGCTACCTTTGTTGTTGCACTTTTGCAAGACTTTAAAGCAATTGTTCTGCTCTGCTTGTGGTGATTTGCCATCAACTCACCTGTTTGACAGGTATTCTCTGGTTCTATCTCCTCTACAAGGGTTCCAAGATGTTTTGGCCAATAACACTGTGTTGCCACTTATTGTTTGTAGTTGAATATATCGAAATTGTTTGACATGCCTGATGTCACTTTTGTTGCAACCTGGCCCAGATCCCGGTTGCAAGTTAAATCCCTTAATTAACTTAATAACAGAGTCATTTATTTACCTATCACGTCATCATCATTTGGTACAGTTCCTAGAGAGGATAATTTAGGTTGTGCTGCATGTAAGCTAAACTTGACCTTGACTGTCATCAGGAATATCTTTTGTCCAACAAATACACTGACATTTTAGAGAAGTTTATGTTCTCTACAGAATCCTATCATAAAGCAGTTTAAGTGTTCAGTGGCTTTTAAAGGTTTACGTATACATATTACTATTTAATGTATGTTTTGAAATATTTAGAATGTAAAGCTAAACACAAAGGAAAAATCGCAAACTTCTTCCTGTCCCCTATGTATTATCAATCCCTGGATATAAATACTGTTAAAACTTTGGATATATTTTTTTTTCAGACTTCTGTGTGTGTGTGTGTATGTTTTATATATATATATAAAACCATATGTATGGTTTTATACACACACTTTTGCTATAAAACATTGCATATTATTTTTGCCACCTTTGTTTTTACTTATCACTATATTATGAACTTCAAGGAAATGTAAAATTGAAGTGAATATTTTGACTACAATTTAAATTTCCATCATTAGCATAGCACTAAATAGTGATTAAAAAACAATTTCAAATTTAAATATAAAGTATAACTCATCTCATTTTCTCTGAATAATTATTCAAAATAGTAATTAGTGTAATACATATGCATCAGATCCTAGATTTTGTATCATTTTGCAATATGATCAATTTAAAAAGTATATGCCTCGAGATGTATAACGGTGAGTGAGTTCGTAAAGCTCTCCTAAGGAAACATGGCTTCACATTGTAACCTTTTTAATTTAGGAAATTTTACTGAAAGAATCAAGCTTCATTTGGAATGGTGATGCTAATACAACATTGTAAAACTTCTGAGAAGTTGTTTTGTCTCTACGCAGAAAACATTTAAAGCCTGTAAATATTCACTTAGATGCTAAGTATTCACTTTGACTATTGTGCTAAATAAAAGTGTCATATATATGAGACATATATATACATATACATGTACATGTATATATGTATATATATGTATATATTTGACTTTTTTCAAGAGTTAACAAGTGCTTCAGATTCTGGTAAAAGTCATATAAAATGATGCCAAGAATTAGCCTACCTATTTAAGGGCTAATTTTTTACATCATTATAATGGTAGAATTAGAAATCAATCCCAATATACTTCTATTCATTGCACCTGGATTTGAGACCTCTAGAAAAACTAAAAGTAGGAGAAAACAGCATCTGGAGAGTCCTTAGTTATGGTATGAAAAATATATCAATAATCTTGTCATCATCAAAAGCCACATTTGTTAAGCCACCATCAGCCTATTTTGTAGAAATGTATTTTATTCTAATTTTAACTTAAAAATCAGATGACAGTATTTCTCTATGAATATAAACAGTAACCAGTATATAGCCATTTACCTCAAAGGCAAGAAGGTGAATTCAGTAAATTTATATCACTGCATCTGTTTCCCTAGGATTTAGTGTGTGTGAAACTGACTTTAGACGCGTCTCAGACTTTTTTCTTGACCTAACCTCATATGAAGTCTCCCCATCAGTAGTATCTGTATATGCTGACTAGCAGTACAAAATACAATATTTCAAACTTGTGCTCTATTAAATCATTAGGTACGTAAGAGCACCCCAGTATGCAAGGTACTAAAACACTAAAAGGTGTGTCTTAATGTTTAGCAAGAGTGAAAAGGTAAGTGTCTTTAATAAAAGTGGCAACAGCTTAAAAACTGTCCAAACCTGAAAGACCTGCTTCAGCAAAACTGTTGATTGCCCTGGAATGTACGGTGGGGTAAGGGAGAGAGAGCCAGGGAGATTACAGCTTCACCACAGCAGGAATTTAGTCACTGGAGTTATCATATCATGATTAGGAAGTGGCTGTGGTAGAGTTTAGATAGTTCCAGTAAAAGCAAAACAGTGTGGGTCTTTATCTCTTTTCCCATTTTGTGTGCCTGAAGGGAAAGTTTGTAAAAGCTCCTGGGTAGGTTCCCATTCACAGGTACCACACAGGTAATTAGACTCAGCAGTGGAAGTATGAGGCTTCTCTCTAGTGAAGCAGTCTCACACCCCCAGAGAGCAAAAGCCAGGTAGGTAAAGTGAAGAGGGAAGAGTTTAATTAAAAGACTGGCCAAAAATGTTAGATTCTTCATTGAAACACTTGTCAACTGTCAACTGTGTTTACTGCTGTCAGCAAACACATCTCAGATACATCAAATGACTATGAACAAGACATAGTTGAAATGGCCTAATGTAGGACAAAGATAACAGTCGAAAACAATTTCAGTGTCAAACCAAGCCTAAGGAACCAATCTGTCCAAATCCAAAGCATGTATTGTTAAAATACTGATAGAAGCACTTTCCAGAGTTTTTCTAATAACAAATATCAAACATACGAAAAACTGAAACACTAATAAATACATATTTATGTACCCCTTCTTATATTAAAACTCATTAATACAAACGCTGACAAAAAATGTATACACATTTTGAGAAAGGAAAGCTGTATTAAAACTGTAATACTCAATATGTACCGATAACAAAAGATGAATACAAGTCACGTTTGACTCCTGCAATTATAAGAGGTGCTCAAAGTGGTTACCATCAGAGTCCAGATACTTCTGATTATGGCAAACTACTGCTTGAGCAATGCTGATCAAAGTGTCCACTTGTATACATTTTTTTGGCACCCCCAGTATCCAAAGTACGGAGATGCATCTATTGCATTTAACTATTATTCTTCTTTATTTTATGGTTTCTCAGTCTTGGGACAATTGACATGTTGGGCCAATAATTCTTTGCTGTGGGAGGGTGAGGGGCTCTCCTCACCCTGTAGCATGTTTAGCAAGATCACTGGTCTGCACCCAGTGAAGGCAAATAGAATTCCCCCAACCCCAGTTTGTAACATTCAAAATTGTCTCCGAATGTTACTAAATGTCCTCTAGGGGACAAAAGCACCTTGGACTGAGAACCGCGGTTCTATTTTAATATAGAAGAGTACCTTACCTCTGTCTGCACCTTATGTCATGTCAGTTAGCTCTGCCTGAAACAAGTCTATATTTTATATCTGTATTATCTCAACATACACCACTATCTCCCTGGTGGACTGTTTGGGAATTATGAGTCTCAATAAGAAACAATCAGCCTCTGAGTAATCATGAAAATTACCTGAGAAAGTTACCAAATATCATTTCCTGTATTTTTATCCCAGATATTCTGATTCAGTTCTGGATTGTAAACTGGGAATCCGAGTTTTTGTTATAAGGACACCAAGTTATCTCTGTCTCAAATAAAGTCTGGGAAATAAACAACTATGTGTTGTGATGTGAAATTCAAGGGTCTTAGAAAGGACAACTCGACCAATTCCTCCTCTTCATTTTAATTATTTTAAATGATTCTCCTTCCTAGGTTTGCTCATAGATCATTCATAGATTATCTTTGTTTTCTTGCTAGTCTTTCTCTTTGTTGAATTTTCTTTTTTCTCCCCCTTTAGCTTGGGGACATCTATGCCTTCGACCCTTTATTTTTGTATAAAGAAGGATCCAGCATATAATGGTTTCATATGTCATCCGTAGTGAAATATTTTCCAAATGTTTTTGTTTAATGCAGACTTCCCACTAATTCTCTCATTGTGTCAAGTCTATTCTGTGAAGATTTTATGTTCATTTTGATTCTAACATGTGGCAACAGACTTGAACATCTTTTCTACCATAGTTGCTCAGTTGTTGTTTTTTTAATTTCTATTTTCATTCATTGCTGGTGGGAAGGCAAAGTGTTACAGCCACTTTGGAGGACAGCTTGGCAGTTTCTAAAATAACTAAATCTAGTCTTACTATATGATCCAGCCATTACGTTTCTTTATATTTACCCAAAGGAGCTGAAAATGCATGTCCAAACAAAATGCTGCAAACAGATGTTTATAGCAGCTTTATTCATAATTGCCAAAATTTGATAGAAACCAAGTTGTCCTTCAGAAGGCGAATGGATAAATAAACTGCCGTACATCCCGATAATGGCATATCATTCACCACCTAAAAGAAATGAGCTACCAAGCCTTGGAAAGACATGGAGGAAACTTAAATGTGTGTTATTATGTGAAAGAAGCCAGTCTGAAAAGGCCTCAAGCTATATAGGATTCCAATTATATGGCATTCTGGAAAAGGCAAAACTATGGAGACAGTGAAAGGATCAGTGGTTCCTAGGAGTTCAGGGGGAGGAAGTATGAACTGGCAGAGCACAGAGCGTTTTTAGGGCAGTGAAACTACACTGTGTAATACTGGAATGATAGACACTTGGCATGATAAACATTTCCCACCCATAGAGTGTACAGCACCAAGAGGCAAATCTAATATAAATTATGGACTTGGGTGGCAAGGACTTGTCAGTGCAGGTTCATCAGTTGTACTAAGTGTACCACCCCAGTGAGGGATGGTGATGGCAGAGAACGTATGTGTGGGGACTAGGTGATGGATGGGACCTCTCAGGACCTTCTGTTTAATTTTGCTGTGAACTTAAAATTCCTCTAAAATATAAGACGTATTTTTTTCCTGTCATTAATTACTCTATCATTTTTCCTAAGCCCCAGACTGGCTTCCATGTATTCACTGTACTCTCTTTTTTCTGGCCCTCTCCTTCACTCTCAAGAGTAGTCAAAATGTTCAAGTAATTCTTCCTCTAGAACAGAACTCCACAAAATTTCATGTAAAAAAAAAAAAAAGGAAAAGAAAAAATTACATAGAGAACTTGTTAAAATGCTCATTCCCTGTCCTCACTCTAAAAGAATAGCATTAAAAAGTTTTGGCATGTAGTATAAAAATATGCATTTTTAGCAAACATCCCATGTGATTCTGAAAGAGGTAATCCAGGAACCATGCTTTGAAACCTCTTGCTTTATAGTGTCTGATACATTCATCACTTTGTCCCATTTTCTATGACTTCAGCCTATTCTATTCACACAAGGCTTACAACAAATTCTTTGCTAGTGATCCTAATTCCTGTCTCTTTTTGCTACAATTATTCCTTTGTAAACTGCTAAAATAATCTTCTGCAAATGCCATTTTTATCTCACCACCTTCCTGCTCAAGAATCAGCTACTCCTACTATATCAAGTCTAAACTCTTGGCCTATAATTCAAGGTCCTCTGTCAACTGGCACTTTTGTACCTCTCTAATTTTATCTTTTCCCAGTACAAACTGACTCTCCCCTCTAGCTAAATCCAGCCAACTTTCCATGCTTCCATCGTACTTATTTGTGTGACTTTGAGTTTCCCATCAACTGGAATGTCCTCCTGTTTTATTCCCAACACATAATAAACATTTGTTCTCAACTCACCTACTTCAGGAAAATTATCCTGATTAAAATTTTCCATGTAATTGTTGTGCTAATGGAATCAAAATTAACATACTGGACTACTGTTCAGATTGGGAGAAATAACAAAAGAAGCCTGAAATATACTAAAGTAGGACTAGTATGTTACTTTTCCAATTGACATGAAAACAAAGAATTATTGCAATAAAATGTTAATCAGAATTTTAATGGAAAAGTATATGAAAGAGATTATTAAAAATAAATGGGTTAAAATTTTAGTTTAAGTGTGATAGTTGTAGCAAACACTATAATAACAAAATAAGTCAGAGAGAACTGGTAAGAAATAAGTGAATGGAGAAAAATAAGATAGGAACTGCTGATGTGTGAAATGAATGTAGTGGCAAAATACAATGTAAAATGGAAACAAGACAAGACAGCAAAGCCACTTGCTGTCTATGTCCTTCCCAAAAGCAGTTTTGGTGGTGCATGGATATTAGTTTTATTATTATAGAGCCATAGCTCCCACATCCAACCAGCTGTTGGCCACCTTAAAGCAGTCATTCTCTGAGACTCTGTATCACAAACACTTCTACCAGAGATTCCATTGCAGTGACATGCTGCATGCATACCTAATTCATTCAATACCACCAGATTTATTTCCAGATGGCTCTGTGCATTATGAATTCACAAGAGTTTGTGGTTTTCCATGCTCTCACCAACACTTGAACTTATCCATCTCCAAATTGTATTAATTGAATAGGTGCACTATGATATCACATTGTGATTTTTTTTATTGAATTTCTATAATTACTAAGGAATTTGTGCATCCCATAAGATACTTGGGAGCCATTCTGGTTTCTCTGTCTAAGCAATTACATCCACCAGACCCTTTCATATTATCTCAAATCACTCCCCCATATTGACTCTATATCAGTCATGTGAAACTCTAGAATTCCCCCCAAAAATGCCAGGTGATGGCTAGCCTGCTTAGGTTTGTGCAGGCTTTTTCTTTCCCTGCCAACTTCCAGTATACTTTCTGTGCACATTTCAATTATAGCACTTTACAGATTTTATGGAAATTATTTATAACTACAGTTTCTCACAAGACCTAGTCTTTAAGTACAAACAAAAAGGTTTGCATTCCTAGGTTCTCAAAAGTAGGAGGTAAATAGTAAAAGGTTGTACAAAGAAACATTCCTGAGTGAAGTGTTCTTCTTATCCTCAGAAGGGAAAATATGAGGAGAGCCAAGTCACCATCAGGTGCCCACGCAAGGGGGTCTGCCCACACAAGACTCTGAGAATGGTCTACAACTCACAGCCACATCCACCATGAACCCAGAGGGCCCACATTTCCCTTTTCCTAGTAACAAAAATTATTTGAGCTCCAAAAGTTCTCTCTTCCTTTATTCAGGCCAAGATTTGAGTTCACCTGAAATGGTTTGTACCTGAGAAAGTGAAAGATCACAAAAACAAGAGTCAGGCACTCTGCACTTGAATCTTACAGCATAGCTGGGAGGAATTGCAAAAATATGAAGCGGTGTGGAAAGGGCAGAGAAATGAAATATCACATGTCTCTGGGTATGAGGTAGATAATGATCTTTTTTGGGTACATCCGAATGCAAAAGATACAAATCCATTCAGGTAATAGGGAAAAGTGCAGCCAGACTGGCACAAATTAGTGTGGAGAAACTCAAGTGGCAGACATTGGGTGGTGGGACAGCAAGGGACCTCAGGCAAGGTCAACGGAACAAACATGCTGTGTCACCTGCCGAGTGGGCGGGCCAAGATGTCGGGAATCTGAAAACAAGAATATGTAGAGTTGGAATTAGATAGACCTGTCATTAAATTAAAGATCAAAGTAATGAGAGTGAAATTTAAAGTCAGCCACGAACATGAAATATTCCAGAGTACAGAAACTGGAGTGGTAAAGACACAAAACAGAAATCAAGATATCTTCTTTAAAAAAAAAAAAACTACACACGTTGTAAATCTTTATTTATTTATTCACTTCTATAGCAAATATTTTTGAGTGCCTTCTAGGGATTGGGCACTGGCATCACTCAAGGATATGTCAATGAACAAACGTGAAAATCTTGGATTTCATGAGGCTTAATATTTTAGTGGGAGAATATAGACAATACGCAAGTAAAAACAATGACACAAAGTATGTCAGAGGTCAGTAAGTGGGAAGGGGGGAAATGAAACAGGGAAGAGAAATAAGGAGTGTCTTCAGGGAAGGTAGGATTCGTGTAAGTCCCTATAGGATGATGAGGGAAGAAGACAACTGAACAAATGTGTGCAGGTGGCGAGGGAGTGAGCCACTTGTTCAACAGCAAGTGCAAAGACTCTGTGGCACACAGGTGTGTTCTTGTGGAAAAGCAGTGAGGCCAGGGTGGCTGGAATAGAATGAGTGAGGGGGAGAAAAGGGCACACAAATCAGAGATGGGGAAGATCACGTAGGTCCTTGTAGTCCACTGCCAGAATTTCGGTTTTCACTTACAGTGAAACACATTTGTGGTCAATGAGTGTTAGGATCACATACATTTGATCATGATCTCTCTTTCTGCTGTATTGAGAAGAGGTGGAAGGGGGCAAGGATGGAAGCAGAACAATAAACTAGCTATGAGATGGTGGCTCAGGTCAGGATGGTATCAGTAGAAAGAGTGGAAAGTGTTGAGAGTCTGGACACCTTTTGGAGATAAAATCAGTAATATTGCTGTTGACTTGAAGGACAGTATGTAGGGTGGGAGAAAAAAGATGAGTCAAAGTTAATTTCAAAGTTTTCAGCCTGAACCACCACATGAAGAATGGAGTTTCCTATTACAGAGGTTAGCAAAGCTGTAAGGTTATAAAACCAGAGTTTACTTTTTGGATATGCTGATACTGACATGATTATTACATATGCAAACAGATATGTCAACTTGATAGTTCATACCAGAGTGTGACGATCAGATGAGAAATCTGAATAGAAATATAAATTTGAGAACCATTTACTTGGTATTTAAATTCATGAGACCAGAGCAAGTTCTTAAGCTAGTGAGTATAGAGACAGAAAAAAGAAGCGGTCCAAGAGATGTTTAGAAGTTGAAAAAGGTACCAGCAAATGAGACTGAAAAAAAGCAGACAGAGATGTAGCGAGAAAACCAGGAGGGACAAATATTTTAGCAATTAAGTGGAAAAAAAAAAAGAATATGAAGGGAAGGAAAGGATTCAAGGACTGAAAATTAAATAATGAATTTCGCCACATAGAAAGAATTTGTGACTTTAGTGTGTTTTATTTTTTTGTTTTTATTCCTGATGGGGAACATAGTTTTTTGTGTGTGAAAATGCAAGAGATATTCAGTGACATCAGTGATATGGATAGTAAATAAAGTGAACAATCAAGCAGTGTAACACCATTTGTGGGCAAAAATAAGGTGTGCCTATGGAGATAATACTGTTTTTTGTTTTGTTTTGTTTTGTTTTGTTTTGTTTTGTTTTGTTTTGTTTGGTAATGCTTGTCCTAACTAAGGAGATAATTCCAAAAAAAGATCATTCCAAAAGAGTTGCTGTTCAAATTATGTAAACAATAACAACATTTTTGAAATTATTTACTGCTTCCTAAGATAACCAACTTAAGATAGAATATTTATTTAAATTTTGTCTCATAATTTTGTAGACTCTTTTGAAATGTTTAGTCTTGTCTAGTATAATTTCTCCAGATCGTTAAAAATTACTTATTTACTGAACACAACCAAGAGCCAAGAACTCTACATGAATTTTGTCATTAGTAACTCAACATAGATGTTATCATCATTACTTTCAAAAGAAAATTGATCTAGACAGTCCTGTGAGATGGCCTTCTGTATGAAGCTGATATACAACTAACCTAACAGGGTAAGAACCTAGATTCCCTTGGAAGTAAGACAGACTGATTTTTAATTTTGTGTTCACATAACACTTGCCTTAACACTTCACTCACCAACGGTCCTCAGCATGTTTACTGAATGACATTAAACTGAAAACTAAAGCACACCTTGCAATTATATAGTTGACTCCAAATCTGATATTTAGGTGATACAATTTTCTTGCAGAAAAGTTAGAAATGGGCAAATACGTTGTGTGAAGTGATCATACTCTGTGTGATAAAGTGATATAATAGGCAATAGGTAATTTCAAGAAAGAAACTGGCAATTTTCTGAGAATTGCTCTTGAGAGTAAAGTAAATCTATTTTAAAAACTTGACTGGTTCTGGTTGACAGAGGCAAAAGAAAATTAAAATGCAGTCTTTAAAGGTCGCCATCTGTATAATTCATACATGAATTTCATAAGTAAATTTGCTGGTATGATGGTTTAAGATTACTTAATTAAATTTCAAAATCAACAAATAAGAAACATCAAGCAATTAGTGGCACTTTAAAATTAGATAAAAATAAAACTTCAATGGCTATTAAATTTTAAAATATTGAAAGCATTCCAAATTAATAATTACAATTGATTTTGATCTTTATACATGCAGTGTACAATGAAATTTTGTTATAGCTTTACTGATTTAACCTCGTATTTCTTTATATCTTATAAGATATTTATTCAAACCATTAACTAATAAAAGGTAATAGTTTTTAATAGAATAAAAATAAACTTTTTAGTGTTCCTCGATCGTAGTAAAAACTTTGAAATGATTATAAAGACTTACATTTTTTTCTGTAATAACTTTTCTTTCTTGTTTTAACATTTCAGAGTAAGTTGTAGTAAATATTTTTCCATATCACAGGGCTATATAACCTTATTATTTGACTTATACTTAATTTGTTTAAGTATTTCTGTATACATTTTGATAAAGTAGATTATTGTTATAAAAAAGTTATTCCCACGTGATTTCTGAGTCTACATAATACTGTCATTTTGTGGTATGATTTTCTTGAGTAAATTTGGGTTTCTGCAGTATGCTATACAAATGTAGAGGATGATTATAAAAATAAAATACTTAGGGAATTGGTACTAAAGTTCTTAACTATATTTTGAATTTTGATACTTTTAAAATGGTTTACCTTTGAATTTACAAAAGCAACCCAGGAACTTCAGTAAGATAGAGGAAAAAACAGTCAGTTTTGCTTGTATTTTTAATGTAGGAGAAATAAGTGAATTAAAGATTTGTTTCAAATGTGAAACAATTATTTGGATGCCACAAAACTACCTTTGTTTTCCAGTACATTTTTGGATCAAAAATCATAAAATGAAAGATATCTGTAAACATTTTCAGGTCTTCTCTGCTGAGTGGGTTCATTCATACATACGTTCATTCTGTCATTAAACATAGATTTGTGTGGCATTAACTATTGGCCAGGCAGTGTGCTGGGGGCACAACAATCACCCAGACAAAAGTCCTGCCTTCAGGGATCTAATATTTTAGTTGTAGAAGACAGTTCAAATAAATAAGAAAAACCAGATATGTTACGTAGATGGTGATAGGTTCTATGAAATATGGTAAAAAATGGAAATGGGGGTAGGGAGTAAGGAGGCTGTAACATGAAATGAGAAGATCACAGCAAGCCTCTCTGTATAAAGACCTGAAGAAGCAAAAGAAGGAGAGTTTGTGTCCATTTGGGAGCACTGATATAAGTTTTCTCATGTATCAGACACTATTTTAAATGCTTTGCGTCCACTAACACATTTACTTCTCACAATTAACATGTAAGCTAGGTAATAATTCCATTTTACAATTCAGGAAACTGAGGCACAGAGAGGAATAGCAACTTGGCCAACATCATGGGCTAATAGTACCTAGTGGAGCTAGGATTCAACCCAGGCAGTTATTTAGTAATTCTGGGTGCGTAAAGGTGACCAAAACATCCCAGGCATAGGAAACAGCGGGGACAAACACCTGAGGCGTGCAGCTGTTTGCTGTGTTGGGGGAGCAGCCAGGAGTGTGGGTGGTTGGAGTGTGGAGGGGCGGTGGGATGCAGACATATGGCACCTTGTGGATCATCCATCAGGACTGTGTGATGAGAAGTCATCGTAGGCTTGGTTAATTAATAAGAATATCCCATTATTTCTACAAAAACACCCAAGTGTGTCTCCTACTTCTGTTGAGAAGAAGAAATGCAATCATTATTGAAGTGAAACTCAAGATAACTGCCCAACTGTGAACAAATGTGTCCTGTGCACGTTTAACGTAGACGAGGCTAAGCTATGATGTTCAGTAGGTTTCCTTTAAGTGCCTTTTCAGCTTAATGACATTTTCACTTTATGATGGGTTCATAGGGATGTAACTCCGTCGTAAGTCAAGGAGCATCTGTATATAAAAATAGAAAAGCGTTCAGACTAATTTTTCTGACTAAAATGCACCTTTTAAATATCCCCTAGTACTTTCTATTCTTATTCTGTTTTCTTTCTCTCCAGTGCACCATCTAACCTAAAATACATTTTTAATAGAGTTTATTTTTTTTTAAGTAGTTTTAGATTCACAGCAAAATAGAATGGAAAGTAGAGGGAGTTTCCATGTAATGCCTGCCCCGATACGTGTCGTCTCCTCCATTGCTACTGTCCCCCAGGAGAGTAGCACATCGGTTACAACTGATGACCCTAATTGGCACATCACTGCCCAAAGTCCATAGTTTGCATTAGAAAGATATTTTATTCCTTATGTATGTCCTGACCTTCCGAGTAGCATTCATTGCTTTCTCTCCAGTGCATAGAAAAGTGCCTGACAAATGATTGATACTCAAAAATTTAGGAATGGCTTAATTAACTTAAGCAGGACCTTACTTTGTTACCAGAAAAGACCTCTTAAATCGATATGGCAAATGTGGCCATTTTTAAAAACCCTGACAGTGGAGATTTTCCAGGCTCTTTGAATCTAATGTATCAGTCCCCATTGCACCCATTGATTATTCAACAACTGTTTGCTGAGTACATGTTAATGCTAGTTATGCTTCTAAAGTTTAGGGACATGGAAGTGGGAAAGATGTGAAGATGCAGCATCAAGTCATGTGTGAAATATTCTAGTGGAAGAGGTTTCACTCTAGAAGTCAGAGATTGTGTCAACTCTCTCATCTCCTCATTCCCCGTGCTATTGTTTAATGGCACGAAATTAATCTTTCAACAGCAAGCTTTGCATATCTTTGTTTGTGATATAAACTCATTTGTGCATTGGTATACTCACATTTAAGATTCACATTTGATACTTTGTGTAGATGTTACAATTGCACATCTTAGATTTTCTAAGACAAGCCTGGCATTAAATATCTGCCTCTTTGTGTTTTTAAGTATGTTAGTGCTTGTAAGAATCTGCATGCTATCTTTTTTTCTTCAGGAATTAGGTCACTACACAAATAGAGTCACATCTCAATGTCTGAGAATGTTACGCTCCTTCATTTTTACCAGCAAACTTTAGTCAGACAACTATAAGGCAAGAGAGAAACTGGTAACCTATTGTCCTCAAAGAATTTATTTAGATTCCAAATGTTTTTTCACACAGAAGGGGGATTTCCTAGGCATCTGGAAAATCTACCTCTGTTCTTTGGCTTTCGCTTCCTGTAATACTTTTACAAGCTGTAACTGCTTCAGGTGAAAAAAAAAAAAATCTTAATCACCATTACATGTTTTCTACTAGAAAGTCTACAGTATTTGTTGATACTGTTAATAAACTAACCCAGGGAAATAATTCAGAAAGTTGAAATTAGCACATCTAGTTATTAAAAAGGCAAGGAACTTATTTATCAAAAAAACTCATAAGTCTATTATAAATGGCTTGTTTTAATATGATATTTTGTACTGCCTTGCTTATAGAATTATTTTAGTCTTAACTATTTTTCAAAATAAAAACAAAACTGAATGGGTAAAACATCTAGATAGCAACCTAGAAAGACTTGGAAAAAATTTTATAAGACTTTCTAGGAGGTGAAATAAACTTTATAGTATCACCACTAAATTGTTACTTTAATGGTAAATTCGAGGGTATTTGATTCCTTGTTAAGTTTAGATTTATATTTTTATGGTTTTGGAAGTCATAATTTATTTTCACTGAAGCATTGGTTTTCCTAAATTATAGTTCTATTCTTTCAAGCATAACAATTTGAAAATATATTTCTTACCCCTATACTAAATGATATGAACTATTTTATCGATGCCAAGATTTGTTTTGAATATTACCATTGTTATTTATCCCATCAAGTCTAGAAAGACTCTTTGAACCTCATTGGTGGTGCATACATTTCAGATGTATATGTGTGGCACATTTCAGAAGGATAAAACCGAAGGACTTTGGAGCATTGTGGGCTCATCCAATGCAAGGTTATCATTTTACCAATGCAGATCTGAAGGCCAGAAATTGAAGATCATTTTCGAGGGGCTATGTCGCTAGTGAGAGACAGAATAAGGAGCAGAATCTGAGTCTCCTACTCTGAGTCCAGTTCTCTAACTACACGAGTTTGTATTTCCATTGAGTGTTTCCATACTTCGGGTATAAGTAAGATTTCCCTGGTCTGCAGAGGAGGTCAGATGCTTTTTCTTTTAAATGCCATATAATAAATCTTTTAATCTTTCAGGCCATACAGTTTTTGTGACAAGCAATGATCTCTATAATGGTAGCATGAAAGTAGTCCTAGACAAAGCACATATACATACATAGTGAGGTTGTGTTCCAGTAAAACTTTATAAACAATAAAATTAAAATTCATATCATTTTCATGTATTACAAAATAGTATTCTGCTTTTATGTCTTTCAACCATTTGACAACATAAAAATTATTATAAGTTCATAGAATGTACAAAAACAGGTTGTGAGCCAGATTTGACCTTTGGGTCTGAGTTTGCCAACCTCTGAAAGAGCAATAGGATGGATGTTTTAAGCATGTTGCCTATAAACTGCAGAAACACAGTATATCCCTTTGAGAAAATTTTAGAATTTCCATTTAAATTTAGACCATGCTTTTACCTCTAATTTCACTAATTTATAATTTATATACAATGTATATGTATGTATTCATACATTAGAACATGTAAATATAACTTTAAACAAAAATATATAGAGTTATTGAAAGTTCGCTCAATTATTTTGAACAAGCAGTGAGTTGGATTAAGTACATTGGTCCAGGTATCAGTGTTCTAAAGCAAACAATGAAATTTAAAAAACATATGCATATAATCTTGCATAAATGTAGGATGGGAATTCCCTAATGTATAAAATAGAGTTAACTGCACTGCCTCTACACAGTCATGTGAGTTAAATAAAATATTATCCATCAAGCACCAAATGGTTCTTGGGACTTACTACACTCTAAATAATAATTAGTATTATTATATCTCATGTGACAATAGTGAGTAAAAAGTGTATATTAAGCCAGATATAATAAGAAAAAGACTAAATTAACTTTAAGGGAATGTTGAAAAGTTATAGTATATTTACCTCACATTTTTACATGTTTTACAATATTCACAGCACTATCAATTCTATTTATTTTAATTTGATATATACAATTCTGTGTACTAGGTAAAGTTGACATATTTTAAAGAATAAGAAATTAGTAACCAAATTCAACAATAAATTAAAAAGAACATACGCCACAATCAAGTAAACCCTACTATACAAGTGTGGTTCAATCTCCACAAATCAATTAACGTGATACACCACGTAAACAAAATGAAAAAATAAAAATCATATGATCGCATCAATAAATGCAGAAACAGCATTTGACAAAATCCAGCATCCATTTATCATAAAAATTCTCAGCAAAGTGGGAATAGAGGGAACATATCTCAACATAATAAAGACCATATATGACAAACCCACAGCTGACATTATACTCAATGGGGGAAAGATAAAATCATTTTCCTTAAGATCAGGAACAAGACATGGATGTCCTCTTTCAACACTTTTATTCAACATAATACTAGAAGTCCTAGATGCAGCAATCAGACAAAAAAGAAAGAAAGAAAGAAAGAAAGAAAGAAAGAAAGAAAGAAAGAAAGAAAGAAAGAAAGAAAGAAAGAAAGAAAAGGCAGCCAAATTAGAAAGGAAGAAGTAAAACTGTCATTATCTGCAGGTAACATGATACTATATGTAGAGAACGCCAAAGAGTCCACCAAAAAGCTATTGGAACTGATAAATGAATTCAGTAAAGTAGCAGGATACAAAATTAACATTTAGAAATCAGTTGCAATTTATACACCAATGCCAAATTATCAGAAAGAGAGATTAACAAAACAGTCGTATTTACAACTACATTAAAAAAAAAAAAAAAACCTAGGAATAAATTTAACCGAGGAAGTAAATAACCTGTACTCAGGAAATTATAAGGCATGAAAGAGAGAAAATGAAGAAGATACAATTAAATAGAAGCATACACTGTGTTCATGGATAGGAAGAATCAATATTGTTCAAATGTCCATACTACCCAAAGAAATCTATAAATTCAGTGCAATCTCTATCAAAATACCCTTGGCATTTTTCACGCAACTAGAACAAATAATCCAAAAATGTATGTGGAATCATAAGAGACCCTGAATACTATGGCAATCTTGAGACAGAAGAACTAAGCCAGAGGTACCTCAGTATACAATGTCAAACTACACTACAAGGCTATAGTAATCAAAACAGAATGATACCACCATAAAAACATACATGTAGATCAATGGAACACAATACAGAGCACAGAAATAAACCCAAGCCTTTATGGTCATTTAAACTCTGATAAAGGAAACAAGAATATACATTAGGGTAAAGAAAGTCTATTCAATAAATGGTGCTGGGAAAACTGGACAGATACATGCAAAAAAAAAAAAAAGAAAGAAAGAAAGAAAGAAACTGGATCACCCACCTTCTTACACCATATAAAAGAATAAACTCAAAATGGTAAAAGACTTAAATCTAAGACCTGAAACCATAAAACTCCTAGAAGAAAAGATAGGCAGTGAACTCTCAGACATTACCCTTAGTAATATGTTTACTGATACGTATCTCCTCAGGCAAGGGAAATAAAAGAAACAAACAAACAAATGGAACTACATCAAACTTAAAAGTTTTGAACAGCAAAGGAAACCATCAACAAATTAAAAAGATTGAATAGGAGAAGATATTCACTGATGATAATACATCTGATAAGGGGTTAATACCCAAACTTTATAGAAAACAACAACAGACTCATACAACACTTAAAAAAATCCAATTATCAAAAGGGCAGAGGACCTACAGATGAACAATAGATGTATGAAAAGATGCTCAGGGTCACTAATCATCAGAGAAATGCAAATTAAAAACACAATAAGATATCACCTGACACCTGTCAGAATGCCATCATCGATACATCAGCAAACAAGTGCTAGTAAGGATGTGGAGAAAAGAGAACCCTGTGCACTGTTGGTGGGATTGCAAATTGGTGCAACCACTATGAAAAACAGTATGGAGTTTCCTCAAAAAGTTAAAAATAGAACTGCCTTATGATCCAGCAATTCCACTCCTGGGTATTTATCCAAAGAAATCCAAAAAACTAATTTGAAAAGATATGTGCACCCATATGTTCACTGCAGTGCTCTTCACAATAGCCAAAATGGAAACATCGAAATGCCCTTCAATAAAAGATTGGATAAAGAAGAGGTGGTACATATATATAATGGAATATTACTCTGCCATAAAAAGAATGAAATCTTAACATTTGTGACAACATGAATGGACCTACAGGGTATTACGCTAAGTGAAATAAGTCAGACTGAAAAACATATACCATGTGATCTCACTTATAGGTAGAATCTAAAGAACACAATAAATGAACAAACAAAACAGAAACAGACTCTTAGATACAGAGAACAAACTGATGGTTACTAGGTGGGAATGGGCTTGGGGGGATTGGGTGAGAAAAGTGAAGGGATTAAGAAGTGCAATTGGTAGTTACAAAATAGTCACTGGATGTAAAGTACAGTTGTGGGGAATACAGTTAATAATATATGCAAAAGCTATGTATAGTGTCAGATGGGTACTAGACTTATTGGGATTATCACTTTGTGAGATATATAAGCATCTGATCTCTATGTTGTTTTTTACACCTGAAATTAATATGATATTGTATGTCAACGGAAATTGAAACATACATTTTTAAAAATTAAAAAGAAAGGAAATTAGTATTTCTGTTTTGCAAGAAGAAACTAATTCCCAACTGAAAATTACAGTGTCATTCCAGGTCTTCGGACTCTCAGTTATTAAGGGAAATGATAAACTACAATTAAGCATTTGACTTGTTCTGGGCCACATATAATGAGAGGAATATTGATAACCTTGATGTGTACAAACAGGAGAGTAAGTTTTCTATTACCTAGAAACTCAAGAAATGGTTAAAGTAACTGGGAATACTTGACCCAGATAAGAAAACTAGTGTAGAAAGGATAACTCCAAAATGTGTTTCAATATTTGCCACATGGGAGAGAGTGTAGACAGATTATTTTATTGTTCAGAAGAGAGAGCTGGAACCAATAGCAAACAGCTTTTGACAAAATACAAAGAAAGAGTCACAATAATGAAGCAGAATAACAATGGAATTTTTCTGAGATGAGTTCTTCTAGAACCAGTAAACCACCTGTAAAAGAGGAGATTCTCATAAAAGAAGTCAAGTTGTTTTGGATTATTTGTATACTCCTTTATACCCCTAAAAATCCATAGTCCTGCAATACTTTTAAGATCACGGATTATAAAATTTTATTATTTATAAATTGATTATATTCACATAGAATTTTATGATTTTCAATGTTTTGTTTTAAAATTCTGCCCTAATGCAACTCCTCAGTATTTCTTTGACTCAAATACCATGCCAGTATCTTTTTTAAAAATTATGGTAAATAGGTTTAAAATGTATTTTGTTTCAAACATAATTTGTTTCTTAAGATGACAAGTAGGAAAAATGAGGTTGATTTCTTAGGAATTTTCTTACAAGAGCTACCAACTCTCCTTTTCAAATCATTTTTTTAAAAGCTGACTATAAATTAGAGCATATCACAGGAGCCTATGTGTATTAATGCAAGTGATGCTGCTTTTATGAGACATTTGCACTTAAAGTAAAATATTCTAGGTGTAAGTTGTCTTTTTTTTTACCTAAAATAATTTATAATGTAACTTTCACTTGTGTTTTACAAAGATTGATTAAATGCTTTTGGTTACAGGCTCTGAGTTGTGCAAATGCTCTAACAGAACAACAGAGCTTGGATCTTCTTGTTATGTCTATGTTCATCATATAAAAATTTAAATTGTTCTAGCCTACCAAAACAAATGAAAATGCAGTCAGATCCATGATGCTCTGTTTCATGCTGAATTGTGCTATGTCCCTTGTTGCATTGTTCACAGGAATTGAAAAGAAGCAGATTTTGTCTGTTGGTTTTGGTTGTCGTATGAATCATTCCCAAAGAATGAGCCCTTAACTAAGGATTGGTGAGGACAAGAGAATGGAACATGGGATTCAACTTTCTTCTTTACCTTTTGACTATGCAATTTATTGCTTGACACATGAAAAAAACTAACAAATGGTGATTTATTTTCACAGGATAGAGGACATTACATATTTTCCTGTTCTCTAGCTATATTTTTTAAAATTTATTTTGAAAAATCCATCTTCAGTCATAGAATCCTGATTAATGGCCATGATACATGTTTGTATGATTTGGGCATGATGACAAAGCTGAGGAAATCGGGAGCTCTATTTAAATTTAAAACATAATGAATGTTTGGCATGTCTTACTGGAAATCTTTTTTATTTTTTTTTTAACAGAAAGATAAGTGTGTATTTTTCTGACTAAATAGTCAATCTCCAAAACACATTTTCATATTTGTATAATACATTATATATTTATATGCATTTTATATGTAATGATAATCATGTCGGTAACTTGTATTTTAGTTAAGCCTATTTACAGTATTTCTATTAGAATGAAATATGTGACAATTATTCAGAGAAAGCAAATCCTGAAATGTTAGAACCTCTAAAGGAAGAGCTGCAAAATTGCCCTCATGGTGACTAACTTCTTTCTTAAAATTCCTACCTGTTGCATTTCTTTATCTATCATTTATGTGTAATGTAAATAATAAGTTTCTAGTTTTTTTATTGCTAATTATATGTTAAGTATTTTACATAAATGAACTAATTTGAGTATCACAGCACCCCTCTTTACTGAGGAAGAATGGGAGGATCAGAGAGGTTAAGTGACTTCCTGGTGGCCACAAAGGTAATAAATGGCAGAGCTGAGATTTGAACCCAAAACGTGAGGCCCCAGAATCAACATTCTGCATCCCTAAATCATATTACCTACATGTCAGAATCATTTTTATTGAATTTATCATTGAGAAGTAGGATCATATATACATTCCTATCATCCCCAAATCATACAATAATCCAAAATGGACAAATAAATTTTAGTTTTAAAGGACTTCAAATAAATAATATTTGTTCTTCATGAAGGAGAAGAATTGCCCATTATTCTCTATAAGGAGGCCTCGATGTACCTGACAATTAGATTGTTTTTTCTCTTAGGTTCTCTCACAATTACTTTTTTTAAAAATTTTCCTTTCTGCGTAAATTTACAAACATTGGCAACTCCTTCAAATTCCCTTCCATGATGTCAATATTTATATAACTTTTTTTTAAAAATCCAGATGATACTTTTTGATAGTGAGAGGATATTGTTTTACCTCTTTAGAAAATGTTTTACATAGTATCATAATGCCATTTATATGATTCATTTTACCGTCTCCAGCATGTACTAAGTGACACTTGTCTTTTTTTGAAGGGGTGGAGAATTAAATAAAATCATGTGTGGGAATACTACATGAGATCATTTGATTTACCAAATCAGATATTCATGCCACATTCTGAAAATTTGAAATTTCAGGCCTGCAGGCCTAGAAAAATTTAAAATATTGTAATGCCCAACTTTGTACATCCAAGTACAAACTGGCTTTATACAAATCAATGTAATAATAATAGTAATAATAATAATAATAGGGTGTGGAGAGTTTCTAGAATCTACACAGATGTTCTCATTTGATTCACATAAGGGTTCTGAGGAGTAATTGGGAGCAGTGGCCCATCAGTTGTGTCTCATAAAAGGGTTCTCAATCTGTCCACTTCTTACTCTCGCCATTGCTGCCGCACTTACCCAAGCCACCATCCACTCTCACCCTCAAGTCTGTGATACTTCCCTCTGTCACCTCCCTATCTGTACCCTGTCTCCCTGAGCGTCATTTTCTACCTGAAAGTCAAGCTTAATTTCTTCAAAAGCATAAATCAGAATATGGAACTCCTTGCTTCAAACCGTTCAGGATTTCCCATTGAACAAAAATGAAATTCACGTGTTTGCACTGGCTACAAGGTGTTGCATGGACAAGATCCTGCCTTCCATTCTGGCCTTCCCTGATACTGCTCTCTCTTGTGTTCGCTATGCTCTGGGGATGTTGCCATTTCTTTCTTTCCAACACTCAGAACTACTTCTAGTCTTCCATATTTTTTCCTTCTCATAGGAAGTCCACTCACAGAACTCTCATCATTCAGATTACAAATTAGTGTCACTCCTTTGAGAGGCTCCTTTGCTCTCTCAGCATCTAAAGTAGCTACTCCCCTCCGTATTCACTCTATCAGAGTTTTCTGTCCATCTCCATGAGACATGAGGCTTTCTCTCTCTGATTTTCTGTTGACTTTCCAGAGCCCAGGACATAGTAGATGCTAAATAAACATTCATTGAATTGAATTATTGAATTTCTTTTTATTGCAAGAGTTAAGTAATCTATGTGAAGTTGTAGTACAAACATTATAATGGGGAAGTCTTGAAATTATTCTTCACATAAAGCTTCATAGCCATTGTGAGGCCAAGCTGAGTAGAGTGCAAGTGTGTTCCAGTTTTCAATTTTTTCCATTCAAGGAGCCTTTGTGTTCTTTACTGGTTTGATTCTTTAGGCAACATCTGTTAGAATTTCACAGTTAAAAAAATAATTTGTTTTCTAGCACTGTACTTGTTACACATGTGCAGTCGTAGGAACTTGTCTTCTCAGAAGAATTATGGTAGTTGGAAAAATTGTTTAAGATTTACCAAAGCAATAAACAGATTAACACTACTGAAAGGCATGCATCTGTAGTACTCGGTTAAGGAAAATGCATAATTTTGAACTTGAACTCTACTAGGCAACACTAACTGACTATTGCAGTTATACCTGGGCTTTCCTAAATGGAGAATATTTTGAATTTCCTACAAGTAGATCCTAAAATCAGTTATTAAGAAGGGATTTCTATTGTATACCATATCGAAAGATGTAACAGTTCATAAACTCAAGCAAGTGATATTTCTATATTGATTGACAGTAGCATAATCTCAACTTTATGTATGATACTGTGCCACTCCTTACAAATTGTATTTAACAGTCTCATTTGTGCTGTTACTTTAGAATTGATGATATAATTAGTAAATATATGCACGAACAGATGCATGCATAGATAGTAATCTGTGGAAACAAATGCTTAATAAACTATTAATATGTTTAATTCATCATTTTAATTGGAAATTAGTACAGATATACCACCTCAAGGAAATGACAAGCTATGCTACCTTTAAAATCACTAGAATTTAAAGTGTGTAGATATATAGGTAGAACATTAGAGGCTTGAAAAACACATTAGACTTCTGAAATTATAATTGAAGGGAATCCTAAAGCAGAGTGACCAAAAAATTTTCCTAAACATGGAGGAGGGTGGTAGAAGAGGGTAAACGGGGTCAAATATATGGGGATGGAAGGAGAACTGTCTGGGTGGTGAACACACAATGTGATATACAGATGATGTATTACAGAATTGTACACTTGAAACCAATGTAGTTTTGTTGACCATTGTCACCCAATAAATTTTAATAGAAAGACATTTTTCCTACACATCTCATTTACTACAGTTTGAATAAATTCAAAGAATAAAGAAGTTGATGCCGATTTGAAATGCATATATAACTATTTTTGCTTGTTTTTGCTTTAGGAATTGTTATAACACAAGAATTTTCTTAAATAGTACAATGTTTTATATCTTTTTTTTTCCCATTTCTACAATTGTGAAAGACTTCTTGAATACCTATAAATCAAACCCTACCTAAAGGGATAGGAATTTAAAAAAAAAAAAAAAAAATACACAGTGCCAGAGAAATCTGACAGGCAAATGGACCAATATGGGGCTAAATGGTCACTATTACTAGCTTCCTATCAATAAACAGGCAATACAGTTGGAGCAGTATTTTCTAATGAAGGAATGGCTTTTTGGATGATCCAATTTACACTCTGACTACTTTTCTTTGCTAGCAAGTGCAGGCATTTGTCAGGAACAACGTTTATGTAAATGAGCTTTCTTCTAGTCCATGTGACTCTACAATCTCCAAGACTCATTTCAAGCATCTGTCTTTTTCAACATCTTCCTTGACCTCCCAGAGTGGGCAGGCTGACTCTCACTTATGCTTCCATAATACTCAGGATCTTCATGGAATTCAACGCCCTGATTTATGCTTGCTAGTTTCCAGTTTGGATTTATGTGTATTCCCCATGTACATGCTGTTTACTTTTCCACGTTCCCTGGTAAAATATTTTGGATTCATGTGGCCTGTACACAGACTGGCTGAGCACCTGGGTTAAGTCAGATTGATAGCATATTTTGTTCAAGTAAACCACAGCCCCAACAGCTATTAATCCAAATTTTATACACATTATCTGAATCAGTGGTTCTTAGATTGGTGTTCCTGGGCCAGCAACATTGGTAGCGTCCTGGAACTTTTAAAAATGCAAATACATAAACCCATCCTACTTAATCAGAAACTCTGAAGGTTGGACTCAAAAATCTGATGATTCTGATATTCCTCAACTTTGAAACCACTGACCTGAGCTAATAAGAATGCATAATGATGTACATAGTCAGTACACCATGTTATATTCAAACTGTAGGTTTGGTTTGTATTTATTTATCAGTGCGCATCCATGGCTTTTAAAAGAGCATCCCCAAGTATCCAGCCCTGTTCCTTTCTCGGCTTTGATCCACGTATTAAACAGGAAGCACTACTACTCAAGAAAACAAAACTGCGTTTAAGCTGAAAAAATGTTTTCTTCTCTCCAGACTTGCTTACTATGGGGTTCATACCATTCTAGGCTGTGATAATAGTGTTTTACTTTCAAAAGAGGAAAACTCGAACCTCATCTTCTTACAGTTCTTGGCTGGAATGAAGTCTGCAACTTTGAATAAACAAGTGAGGAGAAAAGGAACCAATGTCTCTGGAGTGCCCAGTGCATGATATAAGTGCTTATCTGTTATAGAATCTTATTGCACATATAAACAAAATAATTCAGGAAAAGACTGATATTATCACAAATAAAAGAAAGTCAATAGGAGCACAGAAGATAGTATGTATAAAATATTTGGAACAGTGCATGGTATAGAGTAAGTATTCAATATATATTAGCCACTATTATTACAAATCATTTAGATATTTAAAAGTGAATCTACACTCATAGGAAAGGTATGGATAACAGCTTTCAAAATTTAAATACCGCTTTAGCAAAATATGTTAGCAATATTTTACAATTTTAGTCACTTTTGAACTCAAAACAAAAAATGCTTCATTTATTCAGAGCTCACTTCAATTAACCTTACAAATTGACATGTAACAGAAGGATGAAAATGGGCGTTATTTATTTTGCATCTGCAACTGGAAGGGGAAAAGAGTCTAATCATTCCTGCTTTGAAGACTAGAGTTCAACAAGTAGTTACATCATATTTTATTGGAGAGTGATACCAAAATTTAGCTTAATCAACACCTTTACCTACATTTATTCCTATAATACTTTCTACGTAGACAATTTCAGTTCCCAGCTTCAAAATCCCAAATATATATGAGGTATCAGATTTAAGGACCTTTAACAATGGAGCTTAAATTTACAAGGACACAATCATCAAAATCCTATTGTATGTTGTTTATCTATAGAACACAAATTTTATTGTGTAACCATCATTTTTTCAGTGCCTAGAAAAGTGTCTGATGCATAATAAACTTCAAAAATGTTTGATGAATAATTAATTGAATAGATGAAAGAATTTGGGTGAACCCTTATTATGAGAGAAAGTAAATATTTAAAAGTTGTTTGAAAAATTAAGGATGTTGATGGCCGGCCGGATGGCTCGGTTGGTTGCAGCAGGAGTTCTCCGTGGTGGGGTTGCTGGTTCAGTTCCTGCTTGGGGTGGTGGGCTGTGCCCACTACAACTGAGGATTGAGGGTGGTGACTGGACTTGGGGCTGGGCTGTGCCCTCCACGGCAGGGTTGGGGGGTGGCAACTTGGGGCTCATGGGCCCTGGAGAGCCACACTCTTCCCCAGTATTCACCAATGAAATAAAAAAAATAATAATAAAAATAAGGATGATAAATGTTTATACTTTGTAGTTTTGGTATTGTAATATTTATAACCTTAAACAAAATCTTGTACCACATATCTAATTTTATATTCCTTATTTGGAAGCATGCTATTATGATATTGAAAAGATTAAAAATAACTATTTGTTTTTTAGGAAAAAAAGAACAGTGCATTGCCTCTCCGTTCACCCCATACATACATTTCCTTATATTGCAGTTAAAACTTCCCTCACCTTAGGGTGATGGTATCATGAAAAGAATATGAATAAGTAGCCAGGCAGACATGATAAAAATCCCAGTTTGCCACTAATACCCAAGCAGGAATCTTTCCAAGCCTAAGTTTCCTCATCTGTAAAACAGGAATGGTAAATAACAATATTATTATTTTAAATATTAAATAGAAACAAGTGCAAAAGCCTGCAACGTTAAATGTAGCTTTCTTTTCTCAGGTTCATTTGAAATTTTACTGTATCCACTCTGAGGTATGACAAAAACAATGTCAAGGCCTGTAAGTCCTGACTGCCTCCCATTTATCTGCCTTTCCCTTTTGAGAACAATTTGGCCTTGATTTCCATCCAAGGTTACGGTTTTGCCGTACCCCAGTGGTCCACAATTTCCATAAGACAGGTCTAAGGTAACATACCTTTGAAATGTCAGAGTAATCTTCTTTTCCAGAGGCCTCAGGGCACGACTGCCTTACCAGAGGACCAGACCACAAAACCCTTCACTGGTACTCTGATCTCTGCATACCATCTCTCTGTGCTTATAAATGTTAATTATTCACTATCCCATACCCACCAATGTCAACTACTTTTTATCTAATCCCAGAGATGGTCCCCCCTTGCCCTTTCCTGCCCCTTTAATCTACCTCCAGTAGATTTCATGTCACCCTCCCTACAGCTCCTCCTTTTATTCTAACATATAAAATAAATTGCAAAATTGCCATCCTCAGGAACATTTTCTCAATTTGTCGAGCTTTCACTTCCTGGAAAATTGTCATCAGCTTGGTTCAAATAAACTCATCAAAAAAAAATGTTTTTTAAGACAAAAACAATGCCTTAATCTTCTAATAAAGGCTTGCTCAAAGTAGTACCTTTTATTTTAATATACTATTAACAAATTAAATATGTATTAATATAAATTATAGTAAAGATATATTAACATAATGACTTATTACTTAAAATATTACATATGTCTCGCCATAAAATTGATTAACTATTCCAAAGTTAGAAAATTAATATATTAAAGGTCTACTCTGATTATGTATCTTACCAGCTGTAGACCTTGATTTCACTGATATGTGGGCTATAAAACAAAACAACAAAGGAACAAGACAAACAAATAAACAAAAACTCATAGACACAGACAACAGTTTAGTGGTTACCAGAGGGTAAAGGGGGAGAGGGTATGATAGAAGAGGGTAAACAGGCTCAAATATAAGGTGAAAGAAGAACTGACTCTGGGTAGTGAGCACACAATGTGATATATAGATGATGTATTACAGAATTGTATGCCTGAAATCTATGTAACTTTACTAACCATTGTCACCCTAATAAACTATTTTAAAATTAAATAAATAAGTAATAAAACACACAGAAAAAGACTCAGTTTGTCATATGTAGTGAAGGAGAATAATAATAGTGACCTTATGGTATTGTTGGATGATTAAAAATACTGTATGATGAAAAGTTAGCAAATTTGAATAAGTTATAACACTTTGGAACCCTTTATTTAAGTACCTACAGACCAAAATTTATGGGAGACATTTGTTTTTCAATATACTCTGAATTTTGCCATAATCCAATAAAAACAATAGGAAATTTCAGGGCTTAATATCAGAGTTTTAGCATTTTGAGTGCATTTAAGTTGTTTTTAATATTTTTACATAAATAGCAGCTCCATTTCTGCAACTATTCCCATCTCCACAGTTAGACACAGTTATCACTTTATTTTTAAATAAAAATAAATCTTAGGAAAATATTTATTTTTCCCTTAATTTTTAATTCATTAATTATGTCCAAGTATTTCTCAGCATCATCACAAGAAGCTTATGAGTTGAATTCATTTAATAAATGTGGAGTCTGCTGTTAAGCCCATATATTCAGCTAAGCCTGTATTTCCAATTGAACAATTAAGACTTTCAGATGCGTTCCAAAACTATCTTTAGCTCAAGTTTTTCCTTTATTTCTATGAAGAAAATATACCAGGGTGCCAAAAAATATATACACATGACTTGTATTCATCTTTTGTTATTGGTATATATTGAGCATTGCAATTTTAATACCATTTTTTCCTTTCTTAAAATGTGTATACATTTTTTTGGCACCCTCTGCATTGAGCAAAATTAAACCATATATTCAGAACTGCACTGTCCAATACGGTAGCTACCAGCTACTTGAATCTATCAAGCCCATTCAGAAGTTCTGTTGATATAAATAAGAATCATATGACTATATATGAATACATATGTATGCACATATCGATGTGTGTATATAAATATCACATACATATCATATCTATGTCTTGAGAGTACACACACACACAAACACACACACACACACACACACACACACACACACACACACAGGGTGAACTTTATTTCCAAATTTGAATGTGCCTTTGAAATGGAACTTCAAGTTTTAAAACTGTTATTATAAAAATCTGTATAATCTTATGACTGTAAAATTTCCCTAAGTAATTAGTTTTATGCAAGCATTGCACGTTTCATGCATATGCTCTTTCTCACAATGCCTAGAAAAGAGAAAAAAACAGGTAACATTTCTCTAAATGCAAAGTTTTGTTATAGCTAACTATAGGAACATCTCAAATATTAAATGTGTAGCAGATTGTATTTAGATAGGGATTACTTAAGTGATCTCAGTGTATGAACCCATTACTCCCCTTCACTTGTTTAATTTTATGTTTATGTCATAATTGTCTTAGACTAATTCTAATTTGCGCGTACAATTGTTTCCTCTTATTACTATTTATCCAACTTAGACATTTCATGAATAAAGTAAGTAACTAACACCTTCTTTCCCACACGAGGGCCCAGAAAACTCTCAAAACTTCCCAGCTAAATACCCTCTTTCTTCTACACTGTGAGTTGTCTAGGGAAACTTGACTAGATTGCAATCTCATTATCTCTCCTTTAAACAACTTTAGAAGGTATTTACATAAGTTCTATAAAAGAAAGAATACCAAAAAACATTTAATTTACCTTAACAGAAAGAATGAAAAGAAAGGAAGGAAGGAAGGAAGGGAGGGAGAAGAGAGAGAGAAGGAAGACAGGAAAGAGGGAGGGAGAGAGGAAGGGAGGCATTTAAAAGCAGGTGTGATCAGCAGGCTTTGAGAATGTTGATGATTAAAAAATAAAAAGATAATCATCACAGTTTTGGAGATTACTTATTCTTCTGAGTTTTGTTGTAGCAGATTACCAATCCACATTTGTCCTTTGTAGGCTATGTATTAGAAAAGTAAACAGGAAGATGTATAGTTAAAAATAAAATTAATACCATTTATGGAGAAATAGCTATATGCCAGAGAGTATTTTAATCCCTTTAATTGTGTTATGCATTTTAATACTCATAATGAGACTGTAAGTTAAAAACTACTATTATCCACATGTTGCAAAACAGTTCATAGAAGTTAAAACATTTTCCCAAGGTTAGTCAGGTAGAAAGTATTTGGTTGGTCAGTTTCTCTCTCTAAGTGTGTGTGTGTGTGTGTGTGTGTGTGTGTGTCTGCATCTGCATAAAAGCATTTTAATTCTGAAGCAATGAAAGCATGCTGTATGCCCTACAAGAAATAGGAAAACACCAGAAAACGGCTTCAAATGCAGACATTCTGGCTCCAGAGCCCATGATATTAATCTCAACACTGTTCTTTTCTGAGGGACCTGAAAATCTAGTTGGATAGCTAAAATCTACTTAGCTGAAAGCTACCCTCAAAAAATAAAAGGTGGGAATGTTTAAGAAGTGACATAGACAACGTATGAGGATCCAAAAAAGAAAGTTATCACTTTCCTCAGCTATCAGTTCTGTGAGTTATCACTATCTGCTGTGTGAGCTGGAAAAGAAGATAGTATTTGTGATGGTTAATTTTATGTGTCAAATTTATGTGACTATTTGGTTATACAGTGTTCTGGGTGTATGAGTGTTTTCTGGATGAAATTAACATTTTACTTGGTACACTGAATACACTAGATTGTACTTCCCAGTGCGGGTGGGCCTCGTCCAATCAATTGAAGGTCTGAATAGAACAGAAGCCTGAGCCTCCTGTGAATAACAGAAAATGCACCTGCCAGAAAGCCTTCCATCTGGGAAATCTGCTTTTCTCTAGCAGCCTCCTAGCATTCGGACTTAGACTGGGACATCAGCCCTACAAAAACAAACAAACAAAACACACACACACAGATATAAATGATACAATTACAAATACAGTAACTAATTATATATCTATCCATCTATCCATTCATCCTATTGGTTCCATTTCTCTTGAGAACCCTACCTATTATAGCACTCAAGAGCTTGTCAAATTATACCCAGAGGGAAGATTTGGACATTTCAAATGAGAACACGTGACCAAAGATACATTAGGTGGGTTTTTGCCTCACACTATACAACCTATCCGTCAGAAAATCCTACCCACTGAACCTTCAAAACGTATCCAGATTTTGATCATTTTAACTACTTTCACAGATATCATCCTAATTGGTTTCACCATAATCTCTTTCCGGGTTTATTGCATCATAGTTCCCTGCTTCCATCCTTACTTTTCAGTATATTCTCAACACAACAGTCTGGAATATCTTTTTTAGTATTGAATGTCAACTATAATTTTACATATATATGTATATGTATGTATACATATATATATTAACGGGATGTGGAGTACAGCATAGGGAATAGAGTCAGTGAATATGTAACAGCTAAATAAGATGTCAGAGGGGTAGTAGATTGGGAGGGGGTTATCACTTTGTGAGGGGTGTAAATGTCTAACTATTACATTGTTTTGTACACCTGAAACTAAAAAAAAAAAACAGACAAAAAAAGTGTGTCACTTCACATCATTATCCTGTTCAAAACCACCATAGCATTTTATCATTTCCAGAGTTCAAGATATTCCCAAAGTCCTTAAATAGTTCTTTTATTTCTTATTCTTCTGTGCTGCTTAGTTTATTTTTCTCCTTCACATTTATCACTATCTAACATGTTATAAATTTTCTTCTTTATCTTGTGTACGACAGTTGCTTCCACTAAAATATCATCTCTGTGAGGTCAAGGATTTTTTCATGTGTTCTTCACCTCTCTTCTCATAGCACCTAGAAGAGTGTGTGTCACAGAAGAGTATACGCCAACTCATGTTGCACGATGCATATTTATCAAAAGAATAAATGAGCACTACTTATAGAAGCTTGTATCAGGTTTCTAAATTAGAAATTCATCATCCAAAGTGAAAATAAAATAGAAAATGTAGGTCTGAGGGGGAAACAATCCAAGTATAGATAATATGACTCCAATTTTAAGCTTTTATAGGAGAGTATGAGAATTGGACAGAATCGGGAAGTTATAGGTGGATAATCCAGTCTTAAAATGTATATAAAACAACAAAACTTCTTAACTTTCTATAGCATCAGCCTCAAACCTGAAGTTTGGGCTGTATCTTAATCTAATTTTCTGTAGATTAGAGAGCAAAATGGAAGAAGACCTTTATAAATGTCTGTGAATTTAAACTGCCAATTTAACTTCCCTCAATAGCCTCGGGTCTTCTTTCTTTTATCTTCATTTCTCATCCTCGAGTATCTAGATTTCTGAAGTAACTTTAAGTAGGTACTGTATGACTCATAAATGCATATTGCAAATAATACACCATAAAAGCATTTTTAAAAATCTTTCTTATTAATTTAGTTTTCTTTAACTGGTGAATAATTTAGCAACATGTGAAATGCATTTTCTCAGGGACCTATTTCCCCCTATGTATAGATTCGGTTGTCAGAATTTAACTAAATGGGCTAAAAGAGAAGATTGTTTCATCTACATAATCACCCTGGATTCTTTCTCTCTCTCTGAACATAACTGGTAATCTCTGAAAGATTAGCCATAAGTAATCCTTCTGTTCAGACATTAGTAAATACTAGAATCTGGCAATCTTTTCTATTTGAACTACATGGAAAGGGATTTACAAAGTTTTAGGAGAGAGCTCCCCAAAACACTGAAAGTAAGAATACAATTTTCTTGACTTCATACAATAAATCCCTTTACTGTGGACAATTCCTTAGTCTTAATCGCATGGGGGTTGCACACTAAATGTAGGGATAAAACTTTGTGAAATGGGATGGTGCTTCTAAATCTGCACCTTATCAAGTTATCTAGTGAGAAGGCATTAGCAGTATTAAATTCTATTTTCTGCCAATATTTTTAATCTCCCTGCAATATTATTAACTCCTTAATTTTATAACTTTTTTCAACATCTACACTTGGAATACACCAAAATTTTGTATCATCTATCATAATTTTTTAAAAAATTTTTTTTACTTATTTTAAGTATTTTTTTTGTAGGATATGAATGACAACAGTGGTCTTATTGAATGACTTTTCTTTAATCTCTATTATGTATGTATGTACATAATGTACGTGTGTGTTTTAATATCTAATCTGCTGAAATTAAATAGAGATTATTATACCCAAAAGATTTTCACACTTCAGGGTGGGTACGCTATGTGATTCTTTTTTTTTTTAATCCCAGTTAGCAGAGTTATAAAATCATGTTAATTAATAAGTAAATTAATTAATTTTACAAATATGTGTGTGGTGAACCTGGGAGCAGGTTGAGCTGTCCTTATCTCAACATGAATGTAAATCACTTCTATTCCAAGTTCAGAGGCCTGGAGATTCCTAAGTATTGATCTACGGTTCGGTTTGAGTTTCATTGGGATAAGTCTATTTACATGAAGGACCTTGGTCTGAGTATTGTGTCTTAGCTTTGAAGAAGAGTTACAATTTTGAGTATAATGTCTCTCACGGTGTATTTACTCAACAAATAACATCTGGGCAATTATTATCTGTCAGTAGCTCCTCTGGGCAGTGGAATTGACCTCAAGGAACTTGTATTCCATTGGGAGTATAGAAAATAATCAAGTAAGTGTACTAATAAATAAAATATATAACCCCTAATGGAAATTGTTTAGTGAAATAAATAAAGTACGGACATAAAATTGAAACTGGTTCATGATGTGGGGTCCACATCTTAATTTGGCGGTCAGGGAAGACCTCATTCTGAAGGTCACGTTGGCTTGAGGGCATAATGTCAGGAAGGACAGTGCGTTAGTCCAAGTGGGCAGTGATGATTGTTTGAACTTTAGTTGTGTGACTGTAAATAGTAAGAAGTGGGTGGATTTGAAAAATATTTTTAAAATCGAGTATATGGGACATGCTAATAACATTTTCTAAATTAAGCTTGGGGGGATCAGGGATTGTGCAGAAGAGTGTTGGTAAAAGGCCAGGGAGATAAAATTATCCTTGACATTTGATTTCTCCTTGTGAACATAAGTGGGGATTTGCATACATGGATCTGAAGCTAAGGGGATGGTCTGGGATGGATATGGGGATTTGGAGACATTTGTGAATGGTTTTTAAATCTGCATGACCTGAGAGAGAGTTCTGCTAAGATAACATATATCAAAAAGGAGAGTGGCTCAGCTCTGAAGTCCTGGAGTATAGCAATATTTAAATGTTAGGGGAAGATGAGCAAGGAGTATCAGTTCAGACAGTGTAACTAGCAGTCATGATGAAAATGAATAACATGACATTCCAAGGCCTAATCTGATGTTGAGGCTATGCAGGGGTTGGTGGAGGGGTGGGTGAGGGAGACCTGGGGAATGGAAAGAAGGGAGGCTCAGAGCAATGAGACTGGATACCATCTATCTAATTTTGGTTACAAACTGGGGACTGGATCTCAAGAACAGGAGCAGAGTTGGCGATCTCATCCCTACTTCTTCTCATTTTAAGGACACTGGAACTCAATGAATTAATCCAAACTTAATAATTACGGACTCTGGCTGTATTCCATGAGGTTGGATAAATGACTCTTTGGCTATAATTCTTCAGATTTCCCCTTGGATAATTGTAAACTTTTAGTGATTCATCTAACTGTGTGTGTGTGTGTGTGTGTGTGTGTGTGTGTGTGTATCTCAAGTATTTATTGAGTCTATCTGTCAAATAACTTTCCAAATTCAGGGGATACAACCATGAGCAAGATCGATAACACTTTGCTTCCATACACCTTATCAGACTCCATAGAAGGAGTAAATAGGATGATTAGAGATAGTGTTAGCTGTGGTAAAGAAAAAAAATGTAGAGAATAATGGGAGAAATTAATGGCTGGGGAGATGTTATTTTGGGCAAAGAGAGACAGCCTGTCTGAAGAAATGACATGTAAACTGAGGTTGGTGATAAGACGTGACAGAGAAGGAAACCCTGTAAATTTTCAGAGTTATAGTTAGAGCAACAACTGTTAAGTTGACGTGAACTTGATATGTGTGAGAAATCAAAATATAACTGTAGCTTAATGAGCAAGAAGGTGGTGGGTATAACATGAAGCCAAAGATGTAGTTAACACTTTCTTGTTAACAAGTTAATCCTAATATAAGTGAGAAAAACTCATTTTTTTAATCCCTGAAATAATAAGTTCCAAGGTAAACAAATCTTATATAAGGCCCATTATGGTAGGAAGAAATTCAAATGCTACCTTGTGTTTCCATAACTGGGTGTTTGGACAATTTATTTAATCCCACATTCTATGTATTTGCCCATTTTAAAATTGGAATTATGTGATATAGTCTATAATGTTAAATAGTGGTATATATACTTTATAAAATTTCTAGGCAGATTAAGTGAATCTATATAAAACACTTTAACTGAATCTAATATAGATTAAGTCCACGATATATGTTATTATTATTATTGAAGACCAATAAATCTGATATACATCAGCAATTGCTTAAAACTAAATGAGAATTTCCATTAGCTATAAATAAAGATGTCAATGCCCAGTATTAGTTCAGCCATTATCAAAATGCTGCCCAGATACAAAGCAGAGTAAATGAGGATGTGGCTTGTGAGCCATTAGTCATGAAACAAGCTTGGTGTATCAAATAAAGATTTTTTTAAAAAAATCAATACAGACATTTTCATCTGGTGGCTTCTGGAAACAAATTGAAAATGCCAAACAGAGAAAACCCCAATGGATGTCACCACACACTTTGGTCAAGAGTTTTAATATTTTCTTCCATATCAATGAAATTCATAATAGGTATTTGTTATATTTGAAAATGTATTTCAGAAAATGCATGACAATGTTTATTTCATATAGTCTTCCATTAATACAGACTAAAAGAATGCTTGGGATGAGTAAATCAATCGCTGGAAAACTTAAAATAGTATAGAATTGTATTGATTGGGAGAGTAGGACAGCTCATGGTGCTTCCAGAAGTAGCCCCTAAGCAGCTGAGGTTTCATTTCTAGCTTCAGCACTCCAGTGATACATGGGGTGCACTATTTGGCTGGTCCTGTGGAACCATGGAATATCAAAAGGCACAGCATTCCAGGGGGGGCAGGTGAGAGAGCATACTCTCTCTTGCAACATGATGAATAAGGTCCTTCCATACCAGCAGCTGCCAAACAGATGAGCATCTTTTAACCGAGTCAGGGTACACAATACGAGCGGGGCCCAGAACTAATCAGATCTAATTAAGACAGATATGTTATGGTCCAGTAGTGTTGACAGGGTCGGGATTCCTGTAGCTTTAAATGAGGCATGTTGTAATTAGGATCTAATTGAAAATCTGGAAGTGATACAAAACCTTTGCCCTTCAGGGCCTAAGAAGAGGTCTCTTTGGGTCCTGGCGTGAACCTTATTAGATTGTGGATGCTCAATTGGACAGTTATGTAAAAAAAAGTAGTACAGTAGCATGACAGTTAAATATGGTTCAAAGGAGTACAATTTAAATTCACATCTGTCTGGATATGCTTCAGCGTTCTTTCTAAATGTTAGATTTAGAAATTGTCTGTATTTTAGATCTCCTAGTATGTTGTGGCTATTATTATACACAGACAACAAAAATGTTTTGGCTTTGCTTGGGGCAATATGTTTTACTAAATGCTCCTGATGTCTAGAATTTGGAAAAGGTATGCTTGATCAAATTGTCTTCTAAGACATATGTAAAAGGTATTCATGTTCATAATCTCGTACAACATTTTAAAATGATCTTTGTCTAATACAGATTGCCGACAAACTTCACTGTTAGGCATTTTCCTTATTCAATTTGCTTATCTTTTTAAATTATTTAATATTTTAATAACATCACTCAGGTTTTAAGTTTACTACAGTCATTTAACTCTGAAGTGCCCCTTTATCTTCCTGGCCACACGTACAGTCAAACATTAAATAGCCTAAGTCGACCTGGATTTTCCCTTTCATAAACCTTCAGGTGATTCTTCAGACCACTCTAGTTACTTCTTAATAATGTTATGGGTTTGTTTTTCTTGTTGTTGTTGTTAACATTTAAACACTCAATGTTGGGGCAGTGTTCTTGTGGACAAGCATTAGTTGTACACCCACCAATAATACCTCCTAGAGACATCTCTTCAGATTTAAAAGTTGCTCTGTTCTAAATGCAATACTAGCAGCTAAACTTAAATGTTTTTTGATTCTCCCTATATGTTAAGGCTTGGAAATATATCTGATTGTGCTATAGTAGTCGTTGTGAAAACTTCAAGATAACATCAACTATCAATGAAATGTCATTTTGTTGATTTTCCATCTTATAAGTTTGCAATTTAATCTTACAGAAAATCAATCCAAAATGCCAAATAACAAATTCAAGGACAGGTATAATGCTTACTCCCTCGCTGCATTCAGGTCTCCTTGCAAGTCGCATTTTATTAGGGAGGACCTCTCAAACCAGAATATATAAAATACCACTGTAATCTCTTGCCTGACCCTGCTGTCATTCTTTTCATAGAACTTTTCACCATAGGACATATTTTAATAGTTTATCATCCTAATGTCTGTTTCTGTCCATGGGCAAAGGAACTTTCCATTGCTCATTGCTATTTCCACTCTAATTCCCACAGCACTGGGCACATACTAGGTACACAGGTGAATCTGTTGAATGAATGAATGAATGAATGAATGAATGAATGAATGAATGAATGAATGAAAAGATATAAAGTCAATGTTTGCCTTCGGTGGTTAATCCTGAAAATTAAATTTGAGCTTTAAAGACTGAAAAGTATACATTTCAACACAAATAAATGTGCAAGTTTCCAATACCAGAATGGTTTCATTTTTGTCCCAGTTGTAGTCCTTAACCTAAGTTCTTTAAAGTGTGGAGTGATGTGTTGACTTTTATTGACCCTTTGAAATTTTATTTTCTGTACAACTGTACTTTTATATTGCAAACACAAATTATGCAATTTCTATTGGACCAATTAATTAGTGCATACATTTTAAGTGGAAAAACAACTTGCTACATGTACTTATAATTTTTTTAAAAATGTAGTATGTTTAAGGAGACAGAACATTTATTGCTTTTGTAAATTGATACAGAGATGGTTTTCTCCATGTAGCAGTCAGCTTGTGAAAATTTATAGGTGTGAAATTAGCCACAGATTCTAGAAATATTTTACCTATAACTGGACACTCATTGTTGTTAAGAGAATAAAAGAAAGTTAACTTAAATCTGCCTTATTGCTTTCAAATATAAGATTGTTTCCAGAATATATGAGCATGTATTATTTCATATAATTTTTTTCTGTTTATTTGTAACTGTGATATTATTTATATCAACATCCACATTACTTCCAAAGTGGATCAATTCACTAAATTAATTTTTCCTAATGCAATTAACCCAAACCAAAAAGCAAATCAATATCATTCTACTGTTCGTTGACTTTCCAGCTATCTACTTGACATATTACCAAGAAATTCCTGGCTTTTGTGAATACTTCATTGAAATAACTACCAAAATTCTAATAAGAACCATAACATTTCACAGATTACAGTAATTCTGTAAAGTTTTTATAGTAAAAATTATTTTAACAATTTCGGATTTATCAGAGAAATGAATTAAAAGAACTCAAGGAATTACGCCACCCATTAAAATTCTGAAATGTACAAATTATTTCAGTGTATATTCCAGTAATATTTTAAAAGGTATTGCACTATTTTCTAAGCAGTACACTTTAGAATTGTTTTTACAGAATAGTGGCTTGAATTTCACCAGATGTGAAATCATTTGGTTGTGTAAACACTTTTTTTTTTTCTGAAATGCATAGGGTTTTTTATTTCATTTTAAAAAAGAAAAAAGACGGTAAATGGATAATGTCTATGGGTTGAACTGGACATCTCAGAGGGACCCAGACCTCAGATACACTGAGGTAATTTACAGTCTGAGGTAAACAGATTGGTTCAGATAATACTGGCTGATGGATGCTCCCCATCTATTCAGCAGGAAATGTCTTGGGGAGGCTGGGGAATAACTTTTGCAAGCCCTTCTTCAAAGTCTGAGTTTCCCTGACCTCACTCTCCCCCTTTTCCTGAAGAATTGAGGCAATGACAATTTTCTTTTACTCTGAAAATGTCTTCGTAGTTTTTATTTTCTATGCATTTATACATCAGAGGGAAAAAAAATTGGCTAAACCATTTGACAAATTTACCATATAGAATTTTTCATAATAAACATTGAGCTCTGTACCAACAGTGCAGACAAATGTGGAAAATTCTTTTTACATCTTTATGGGCTGCTATAACTAATTGAAAATGATGTTTGCTATAAAGTTTCCGTTTTACCCTTTTATTGGCTCTAGTAAATGAAAACTGCTTCACTATTTAACTAATTTTTCCATGCCTTCTGGGAACCTCTTTCAAGAATTTCAAAATAACTTATCACAGAGATTACATATGTTGATGAATGCTATTATTGTCTTGCGTGCCAGATTGAAATCAGAGCTTCTGAATTTTAAGGTCAGTTTTATTTATTTTGTTTATCTACCACCTATCTTCCTCCCCTCCCAACACCACATTCTGTCAAGAATGTGTAATAGAATTTTTACAATTGTTGTAAAAGATTCACTTAAAATTATAAATTTCAGAAGGCTGGATTAGTAAAAGAAATTCCAAGAAGGCATTACAAATACATCCTGCATTATTTTTATGCATTTTGCTATTAAAAAGTGTCATGCAGTTAGTATCAGCTTGCTTAGTCCTCTGAGAAAAACTGTCTCATTTTTATATCCTGTTACTAATTTTATGCATCCGCGTATCTGTTCCACTAGCCTTTTGGAGATAAAATACTCTGCAAAATTGATTATCATTTTAATACTCTCTTCAGCTGTTATCCTAGGGTTTTTCCAATTTTTCAACCCTCTTCTATACACATTAAAAATTTTAACACATAAGAAAATTATTTGTATTCCTTATAAGCCAATAGTGCATAGTTTCTGGGTTTTTTTTTGTTTTTGTTTTTTTTTTCCTAATGTTGATCTGAGAATGTTGTTATTCTCATGTCAACATTAATAAGACAGTTTGGTTTATACTCTTCCATCACTACCACTGAAACTTTGGGCAAGTTCAACCCTTCTCAACTAGAACTTCCTTATTATTTTCCAACAATAATGGCCTTCATCTCATAGAATTGTATATATCAAAAGAGATGAACTGCATTGCAAGCCTTTGATTTTTAAAACAATAATAAAAATTACTTTCATTTGTTGAGTCACACTTCTGAAAATATTTTCTACAATGTTTATTTTTTCTTCAAAAGTAAGACTTTGTCTTTTTTAATTCTTAAACATAAAGGAAGGATTAAATTTCAATCTTCCTAAAAGTGTGAGTTAGGATTTGTTGGTGAGTGAACACGGTCACTGAGATTTTAAAATGTTGAAGAAAAATTAAGGTAGGTGCACATACGGTTAAACCTAAAAACACAGATTATACCAGACACTGGCTAGAATGTAGAAGAAGTGGAACTCGCACACACTTCTGCAGGGATTGTAACTTTTTGGAAAATAATTTTACAAAAAGTGAAATATTCACTACCATATGACCCAGTCATTCCACTCCTAAGTATTTCCCCCCCAAAAAATTAAAGCATATGTCCACATAAAAACAGGTACATGAATGTTCATAGCAGCTTTAATTATAATAATCCAAATGTGGACACAATTCAGTTGTACATCAGCATAAGAGTGGATTAAATGTGGTGTATTTATACACTTGAATACTATTCAGCAATTAAAAGGAATAACCTCTTAATACGAGGTCTGACAATTAAGTTTGTGAACTTGATGCACCAATGTTGCTAACCTTTTTTGATACCAGAGGGATCATTCATTATAATTTGTACCAATTGGACAGTTAATCAAGTTTACTATTTGGAAGTGCTGAAAAGACTGCATGATAAAGTTAAACGACCTGAAATTTTTGCCAACAATTCATGGCTCTTGCATAATGACAATGCACCAGGTAACACGGCACTGTCTGTGAGGGAGTTTTTAACCAGTAAACAAATAACTGTCTTGGAACACCATCCCTACTCACCTGATCTGGCCCCCAATGACTTCTTTCTTTACCGGAAGATAAAGGAAGTATTGAAAGGAAGACATTTTGATGACATTCAAGACATCAAGGGTAATGCAATGACAGCTCTGATGGCCATTCCAGAGAAAGAGTTCCAAAATTGCTTTGAAGGGTGGACTAGACACTGGTGTCGGTGCATAGCTTTCCAAGGGGAGTACTTCAAAGGTAATCGTAGTGGTATTTAGCAATGAGGTATATAGCACTTTTTCTAGGATGAGTTCGTGACCATAATTGTCCGACCTCATAAATGCAAAATTAGAGATGAGTCTTGCAAAATTATTGTGCTGACTAAAAGAAGCTAGGAAAATAATGATTATGTGTTACACAGTTCAATTTACGTAAAATTCTAGGAAATGCTAATTAATGAGTTGTGAAAGAAAGTAGATATGTGGTTGCTTGGGTGGGGAGGTGGCAAGAGATAGGAGAAAAGGAATACAAAGGGACACGGAGAAATATTTTGGGGTGACAGATATGTCCATTATCTTGATGGTGAAGGTGGGTGTATACATATGTCAAAACTTATCTAATTATGCATTTTAAATACGTGCAGTTTATAGTATGTCAGTTTTACCTCAATAAATCTATTTTGTTTGGCTTTTCAATGAAAGGTAGGATTGCTGCATGGAGTCCTCCTATTTTTTTTTTCCCCTTTATGATGCACATCTACCTTTAGCACCCATTCTAAATTAAATATAGTCCATAATTAATTCAGTCACTGGGTAATTAGTTACTTATTCAATATTAAAACACTTTCAGGGTAGAATAAAAGCATCACAAAAAAAGTTAACTTGGGTTGTTGATTCCAGCTTGTTTTATTTTAATTAACTAATAATCCCTCGCATTGGTTTAACTGCTTTACATTATCAATGGGCTTTTACAGCTAGTTTCATTTTATTATTTAAGACAAATGAGACTTTTAAAACAATGAAAATTGAAGGCTATCAAGAAACCATTTTTTACACTGCACTGTACACCTGAAGCTGAAGCTGAATAATAATGAATGCCAACTATAATTTTATATATATATATATGCATATATATGTATGTATATACTTACAAGAAGCAGAGTACAGCATTAGGAATAGAGACAGTGGAAATGTAATGGCTCTGTGCGATGTCAGAGGGATAGTAGATGGAGGGAGGGGGTTTCACACAGTATGAGGGATATAAATGATAAATGTCTAAGTATTAAAAAAAAAGAAACCATTTTTTAGAAGCATTGTGTTGTTCTCATCAGAACATACGACAGAAGCTTCGTTTGTCCTTACCTGCCCTACTCTCAACTTTCAGTTAAGTTTGACTCTGTACTTTCCTTGGTAATTTTCTTCAAACTTGGCAAAAAAATGATTATATTGTCCATAATTGTGGGTGAAGGAAAACATACCCATGATTGGGTTCAATGTATCTCTATAGTTAATATAGAAGGAGAATTGAAAATCAAATTCAATACCACATTTAATTATCTATACTCATGTTCCAAGTTGCCGTGTCATTTCTTCATGTGATGCCATTGGAGGCAGCAATAGTTGATATGGATGATACATTTTATTTTATTTTTGTGTTAAATTATTTTAAATCCCCTTATGTGAAATTACCGTGTTGTAGATAAAAAATTAAACTTAAAGAATGCAGTAAATCTCTAGTTTCTCTTATTCCAATATTACTAGTTTTAAAACAATGTTTTCTTTTTAATATATAAATATATAATATTTGTTTATTCCATTAATTCAGAAGAAATGAATTTAAAGGGAAAGGGTAGACACGTTGACTTTTTTGGGCAACTGATTTCAATTTGCTTAAAAGAACTAGCCATGCACAGAAAGTGTAAATTACTAACAGTGCTCCAAATGACAGAATTAGGGAGCTATTTCACTTAGGAAATATTTATTTTTACATTCCACTTCTTATACATCTACCTCTTAATAACAGCATGAACAAAATAGAAATAAATATTATAGTCCAGTATTTTAAAGCATCTTGACTTCTATGAGGGTTGTGCTCAAAAGCAGAGTGTAAATTGGAGAGACTATCATCACTCTGTTTGGGCTTAATGAAGCGTATCAGAGGGCAAGCAGTGTAAATGTGGAAATGCTCAGAAGGAAGCAGACTTGTGTGTGCAGAAGGAGAGCAGAGCTTGATTAGATTACTCAGACATGTGCATGGCGTGTAGAGTTCCTACGCTAATGTTCAGTTCCTGGAATTTTGTCTGGCCCCTTCATTTTACTTTGGCCAAGAATAAACCCTGTGTGGTGTATCTGTTCTCATTAACCATTTTACTTATCTCCTGATTACAGTATTGTGGAATGCAGCTTATATACAAAGACAATATTGTAACTGGTGGGTGAGTGGATAGAACTCATACAGTTAAAAGAGATAGCATTTTATGTACTCATTCTGTAATATCATGCTTGTACATACGAGAATCCTATTATATTAGTTTTATGAAGTCAGAAATCTTTATTTTTCCCAAATGTTTGTTTCCAGGGTCAGCCCCCTAGGCCAATACTGCCTATTTCTTATTTACTTTAGATTATGTCTTTGCTTAATATGATTAAAGGACAGTTCTCAGCTTTTGAAGAGAAAAGGGAAAAAATCCTTTATTGTGGTTTTGGAAATTTATTATGTATTTCCACCCAGAGGAATAATGCCTTGACTTTTATTGTTGTTTTGGAAAATTTATTAGATGTTTCCATCCATTGGAATGCATATGATTGTTTTAAGTGATCTAATGAAGCATGCCGAGGGCAAATATCATCAATTCACAGTTCAAGAATCCTACATTTCAAAAAAATGGCAAATAGGTATTTACCTTTAGGCCTAGAATTTTAAATTATTACAAATAAGGGGTGTTTTCTAGCACAAAGCATTTACTTGCAGGAAGGAGACACTTCTGGTAAGAAGTGTCTCTACCATAGACAGTTTATAGATTGAAAATCTGCACATTTAATCACATTTCACAATACTACAAATATAATCTTTGTAAGTTATTTATCACATTTAAAATAAAATCTTCATTTAATTCTTACAAATACTACTTTGATTCCATTTCCTTTCTTATAGAATTAATATGCTAAAGGTTTAAATGTCATTTATGAGAATGTAACAGACCTTTTAGTTCCAGTGTTGTCTTTTTAATCTTTTGTTTTATTTTCTACAGTAGTTATTTAAAATTATCTTTTTCAGTCCTTGCTCAAATGCACCTCACTACTTTTATTTACAATTCGAAACGCTCTTTAAAATTTTGGATGGATTCCAAGAATTCATGTGAATATGTAAGAAAAAAAAAGAAAGAAAGAAAACCTTATTTTTCTCATTTTAATTTCTTCCAGTTAAAAAATTATTTTACCTCAAGTATAATATTTCCTCCAAAAATGAGTATATGCATTGGCAAACACTTTAGAGTTATAATTACTTTATTTTCAAATCATGTCAAGCAAACGATGGTAACAGTATTAATTTTGAAAATTTATTTATGCCTTTGAAAAAGCATATATTATATGGTGCATGACTTATTTCTGTAAGAAATGATAATGACACACCTTCATGTGCCAGGAACTCAGCCAAGTGCTTTGCATATCTTCAGAATTCCCAATAAACCATGTATTAATCCCCTTTCCTAGTAATTCACTTAGGATCAAGAGAGTTAAGTAATTTACTACATGAGACTATAGTCAGTGTTGTAGTCAGAATTAAGACTGAGTCTCTATAATGCCAATGCTCATGCTCTTTTCTCTAAATTCCATTATATCTATAGAAATTAGTTGAGAGCATGAGATTGATCTCAGCTAATGGGATCTAATCTTCAAGATCTAATGATGTAATTTGTGATGAAAAGAATACCACTCTGTTTCCTCAAATGATATACTATATACAATGCCCAGGAAGGGAAGGTTCATTATGCCAAAAGAAAGTACTCAACTTTTTGGTATGTATTTATTAAATCTCTTTGATTTACATGTAGAGGTATTCTCCATGCAGTGAACTCAAAACAACTGCTCATATCCTATAGAACCATTAGATTTTCATTATACTGATTATTATTAAAATCTTTGTAGCACTCAGTTATTTTGACAGCAACAAGCTTTAACTTGTAATTTTCTTTTTCAAGAGTTGAAAATGAAAATTTTCAAATCAAATCATTCATGGATTACTCAATTAGTGGAATTCCTTCAACAATATAATTAAACTTCAAATTATTTTCCTGCTTGTTAAATTTTTTTGAATACATGCGTTAGTGAAGAACTTGCACTTGTTATATCTATTAATTTTAAATTATTTAAAACTTGGCTTACATACTTTCAAGCCATTAAAAGAAAGAAAACTTTACTAGTGATTTTAAAGTTATTTTTAATGTCAACTATAATTTCATAAAAAAATACTCTAGTGGAAGTTTAAGGATAATTTGGCATTCTGTTTCAGAACATCCCAAAATAAAACAAAGAAATTCTACTCCCGTGCTAAAGTAATATGTCATTCCTATTTGCTAAAAGAATGGTTCAATCTTTTTAAAGGGACTATAAAATAGAGAAATAGACAACACAGACCTCCAAAAAATTCTGACTCTTAAACCCTGCTTGCTGAGGGGAGGCATATAATCATTTATACTGTGCTTGATCATTCACAATCTCACCAGTGTCAGGGACCATTAAAAAAAGAAGAAGGAAAGAAAAAACATCAAAGAAGGAGTATAGAATGAGCTAGGTGGGGTGGAGGGAATGTCCCTTAAACCCAAAGGCTTTTTGTCTGAGGTTGCCAATCAATCACAGCAGCTGGTGTGATTATAGGTTGCTCTTAATCTGTTTTCACAAGATCCTAAGAGAATTTGAATCATAAAAGGACCTGCTCCTCCCCACCAAGAGGTATATAAAATAAACTGACATTTAAAAAATATATACCCAGATCGCAGAAGTCTACATTAGTGGATTTAATTTAAACAATGATAGGTATGAGAATAATATTTCTCTATTTCACTAATCCCTGTCCAAATGATTTCACATACAGTGAAAAACGAAAGTCTAAGACATCGAACTTTCTCTTTTAGAACCCTGTAGAAGAGAGAAATTGATTTTCTAAGAGTATACCGCTTTAATGATCTTCATTGCAGGTTGCGTTCCATTACAACATCATACAATGTTACACAGACTTGGCTATCAGAAATGGGATGATAAAGTTGCACTCCAGAACACTGTTGATTAAAAGAAAATCCTAGCAGTTAGTTTATTAGAACCCATGTTAGTCATCCTCCCTTCTAACAATATAGTAATAGGGTCTCACCATATTTCAGTGAAAGAATTATGTCAGCGTATTTAGAATAATTTCTTTATACAGTTTGGAAAAATGGTATTTTGTTTACATGAAGCATCCATTTTTCATTTCTCTCTTCCCATGGGAGCTAACATAAATCAAAACAACTCAAATGTTTTTAATTTCAGTGTGAGATCAGCAGCTGTTCCCCAGAACTCCAGTTGCCACAAAAGAGGGTGTTTTTTTTTCGAGTCACAAGTCAGATAGACAACTAGCAAGATCTAGTTACATACTATGATACTTACTATGCATATGCACATTAGAGATCATAATAACAAAGAATTGTGTTTACTTAAACTCACAGTTTTGCAAAAGTCAAACAGTTATGTAATTGTCCCTATAGCACTGTGAATCATAGTGGTAGAGAAATATAATCAATTAGTGACAAGTTCCTTTGATGTACTCTATAGTGGGTTGACATAACAAATGACCCTTTGAAGAGCACTGGGCTAAACTAGACTGCTTAAAAGGAAATTGAGTTCAAGTGAATATTTCCAACAGTTTATTTTGAATGTTTATACTTTATGCAGTTCCTAAAAAATGTATAATTAGACTATCTGCTTAGTTTTCCAGAGGAAAGAAGTAAATGCGGGAGTTTCATCTGAATGCCAACCACATCTTTTATTTGGAAATAAAGACATCAAAAGCAGACTTTTTAAAACCAAAGTAGAATTGAGAATTAAACTTTGGGATTTTGTGAGTCTTAAGAATTAACTTTGCCTTAAAGGACAATGATACCATAACATTTTCATTTCTCCTTTTGTAAACACGTGGCTTTAAAAGCTAGTTTTCATAAGATTAAATATACCAAATAGAATATATAGTTTTTTTTTATTTTTTTTTATGCTTTGAACACCCTTTGGAGTAGCTACAAAAAAATGATGAAGGATGACGAGCAAAAAGAGTATGGCAGATATGGTTGTGATTCAAAGTCAGTGATTCTGCAACACAACAGCGTTAGGTTCTGAGCTCCCTTTAGAATTTAAAGTCTGTCTCAAAAGCGACTGACCTGGTAGCTGTAGTCCCTGGTCTGTTTTGGTATCATTTAAACTCCAAGTGAAAATTTGGCCTAGAACTGAACTAGTCTCCTTTAAATTCCTTTAAAATAAGATAAATCTATTTCAATTAGAAATCTCTATAACTTCTGCTTGCTGAGCAGGGTCTGTCCAGGACGGGGCAAGCAAAATCCAAACAGGAGGCCTTGGTTCAGCCATTGATGGGCATCGAGTGATCCCAATGAGTCTATGTTTAGCAGCTTTTTGGAAATGCCTCTCAAGAGTTTAAAATCCATTCCTTTCTTATGCCTCCATCCTGTGTGCCCACAGCTCCCGAACAAGCACATAGGAGTGTAAATGCAGATTCATAATTGAGGTCCCTGTGTGTAAGAGTCCAAAAAATTTTACTATGAGTATAAATAAGTGTCCGAACATCTGAACTATTTGAAATTATCTGAAGTCAGATCATCTCAACTCTTTTCTAATATCGCAATTTGAATTTCAGTTTAAAAGATCACAATATATTGTTTATACAGTTCTGAATCCAAGAAAATAAGAACTCAGAGTCAGCTATTTTTAATTGCCCAAATCAGTTTTGCAGGATGAATAAGTATGTGCCTTCCTTGCAAACGTTTGGCATAAATGAATAGATTTCTTGGTTCCCTATGGAAAACTTACTATCATTTGCAGTGAACTATCACAGGAATATGCATAATTTTGAAGAGTCTAGTTAATTTTAACCTATAGCAACCTTTCTGAAAGTTTACAGTAATCTGTTCAAAAGTGACTAGAATTCACAAGTATTTATGTAGCGACACTGTATTAACAACCTACAATAAGCCTGGTACTATGCTAAACACTAAAAATACAAATGTGATTAAAATAGCCTTTGTCATTGAAGACTTACACACCACTTGGGGATCCTGAGGGTGGGGGTGGGGGAAGCAGATAATGAGAGCAATTATCATATTGGAGAGGTGTTATAACACTTTGATGAAGAAGAACCAAATCTTTGGGAGAGCCATAGAAGATGTAGTTAACGGGATGGCGTAAGGTGTTTTTTTAGAAGATGGGTTTGAGGATGCCAGGCAGAGAAGGGGGAAAGTGCCAGGCATAATTAAGAAATAATAATTCATAAAATAAGAACATATCACTGAGGAGTAGAGAGAGGGGGTAAAAAAATGTATGGGTTATATTGTGAAAGTCCCGGCGTGCTATGAATAGGTACCTATAAGGGGTCAACATGGTGAACATTTCTATCATGGGGAACTCAAAAGGAAGTGCGAAAGGGAAAATTTCAAAGGACTGCTCAGTAGTGTTGTAGTGAGGGATCCAATATATGGTGATGGAAGGAGAGCTGACTCTGGGTGGTGAACACACAATGTGAAATATAGATGGTGTATTACAGAATTGCAGCCTTGAAACCTATGCAACTTTACTAACCCTTATCACCTCAATAAACTTTAATTTTAAAAAAAGGAAACTAAAGATTTGGGAGAATTTTAAGCAGTTAGAAGCTTGAGTTTCATTGTGGACAAAATTAGTAATCAATATGGACTAACAACTTAATATACTGAGGTCAAAATTAAAATAAGATGGAATTTTGTGTGATGGCAAAGTTCAAATTTAGTTTCGACTCATATTTTTGGAACACAGAGGCCAGGGTCATAGATAGCTTTTCCACATGGATATTGAAATCCCCCAGGATAATGGAAGGAAATAAATAGACTAGCTTGACATCTTTTGTTGATCTGGGGAGTGACCAGGTGAGAATCAGATGACAGCATGGGGGAAAAGTGGTTTCACTGGATGGGTTGTGCCTCAGAAAAGAAAAATATCTTTACATGAAGGTAGAAAGTTATTCACTATTCTAGAAGTAAACATATGCAAGAAAAAGAATATGGACCCTATCTCTCAGTCCCAAGAACAAAGGAACGTAAAAAATGAAGCATTCTTTCTTTAAGAAGGTTATAGAATTGGTGTTCTTTGAATAGAAACAGGTTTTAGTTATTGATAAGATTAAGATAACCTTCTAGGGAAAGCCTGAAATTATATGTGAGCAAGTGGGTTCACAGTAGAGAGAGATATCTAGAGGACAATATGAAGGATTTCAAGAAGGAGGAAGTATGTAGGGCCCTGAAGTAAACAGCTTAAGAAGAAAAGACTGGGTTGTATAGTAAGAGAATACTATTGAGATGAACAAATCTGATTTTAAGGAAATATAGCAGAAAGGGGCTTAAGCAGATTCGGGATCAGGTTTGAAGCAACATCTGTGTTCTTCCTTACAAGGCCACAGTACAACAGAGGCAAACACAGTACTTAGAAGTAGAACAGAGGAACACAGGAAACAATTGTATGGCTGTATATTCCATTAGAATTCTGCGGACAAAGTTTTTTGGTCCTGCTGTTAATGTGTGCTGTCAGAGCGACCGTGTATCTATTCAAACTGCATCTTGTCCACATTGATGGGTAGAGGTGGAAAATGAAATCTCAGCCTATGAGAAAATGACAGGCTACTTATTAGCATGCTCTTTGTTAATAGGAAGCATCTACATCCTAACAAAATATGTTATTTGGTTAACACATCATAAAACAAAAGTCCGAGCTGATGTAAGTAATTGTAAATTTACTCTAAGCTATAGTTCTGGAAATTTTCTCCCTGTAGTCACAACACTTATTCCTTGCATGCTACTTCTGTCTTCTATAAAATTTATATAATTTTAACCAGGAGAATTAAAAGATAGATAAAAGATAAATCAGGCAGCTCAGCTGTTGAGCATTATCTACAGTACCCACTTAACATCCAGATCAAATCCAAGCTTATATCTCCCTGGGTGGGAGAAGCTACAACTGTGCCTGAATTTGAGAGTGAGACAGTGAAAGTGGTAAAACGTTTCACCTACAGGAAAATTAACAGGTGACTATTGGTTAGAAGTTACCCTCCACTGAAGAAACCCTCAAAACAAATCTGACTTCAAACATTCCTCCCCTTCTCTCTCTCTCTCTCTCTCTCTCTCACACACACACACACACACACACACCCCAAATATTCTGGCTGGTGATATGCTATTTTGCTGGTTTAATGCTAACCATTATGGCTTTCACTAAATTTCTGACCAAAACATGACAAATGACGTTTATCTGCTTGAGACTGTAGTCTTGAAAGTGAGACGAGTGATGCTATTATTAAAGGGTGTGGCATATTATATTTTATTATTATTTTAGTAAGGAAGAGCATTTTTAATGTATCTTTGCAATTCTATCATAGGAGGCACTTACATTACTGGGGAGTTTTTTATTATCTGGAAAAATAATTTCACGTGGGTTAAATTAGACGTTCTAGATATTTCTAACTGCTCTTTTCTATTGAAATCTTTATAGTCCCTTATGTATGGAGCAAAACACACTAAGTCAGGGAGTCCTAATTTGCAAACGTAGAGAGGTGTATGTTGTTTATTATCTGATTACAACAGCATCAAATGTCTTTATCAAAATTTATCATCATTTCCAAAAGGGTAAAAAAGACTAATAAAGCATTTCCTTTTACTGTAACAAAATAGTTCTACTACACAAATGAGAATAACAGATTATTTTTATCTGCTTTCCATACACCTTAAGTACTATTTAAAAAGGGTGGAAATTGGGGGGAAAAAGAATGTGGGGATGTAAAAGGACAATAACAGGTGAGGAGAAATAAAATACTCAATGTTAATAATAGTAATATATATTGGAACAGAGGGTGAAGGTCATTTTACCGGGCAGCTGTAGAATACTAAAAGAAGCTGGTCCAGTAACAGGGGTTTTGAAAGTAAGGAAAGATTGATTGTTCAACAGTCTTTCTACATCTGGCCTCCTTGATTTCAAACATTTCCACATTGTTATCCAAGATTGCAACTGGGCAAACTCGGCATTCAAGTTTGAAATTAGGAAAACACAAACACAGCAAAACAAACACATACATCAAAAGAAAGCAGAAGTTTGAAATAGTCTGAAGGAAGAATGCTAAATGTTGAGTTGCAATGTTTCATTATGTTTTGTTTTGTGTTTTTCCTTTGGTCCCTGTAACTGTGTCTTATGCTTTAACATTGTAAGTATTGTCTTTAAACTTACCTTTAGGAATTATAACATCCCGTCAAAGCAGGTCATTCAGAAAAGAATAAAAGCTGAGGTCATTCAAAAGGATTTCCTCAGTTTCAGAAGTGGAGTAATAATAGTAAATTACAAGTATCAGGGGAATGTACTTTTAGTACTTTTAAACCTTTCACTAGGAAAAAGGAAATGGTGTATTTTTCCCTATTATTATCAGGTGCAAAGTTTGAAAATTGAAGATAGGATATTTTTACATTCAATGGAAAAAAAGCTTAGAAATTTTAAAAACAAATTAATTAATGTGATATAGAGTTTGCTGAATGTTAAAGAAAATTACTATTTAAATTATATTTTCCTGCATAGACACACATAAAAATTAGACAGTTGGATATTTTTTTTGTTTTATTTTGAATGACCAGGATGTTCTCATTTATGTCCGTCTGAATGCAATTTAAATCACCAATATGTATAAAACATGACTGCATACAAAAGAGAAAAAAATAACTGAGACAAAGAGACATAAAGTTACTACCTTGGGAGTTAACTAAATAGAAACAGTTATATCAAAATCAAATATTAGTATGTTTATTTTTCTTTTCTTTTGAAATTCAGTATGTACAGTAAAGTGAGGAGGGCAGGAATAAAAATTAGTGGGGGGGATGGACTGAAATAAGAAGGGAAATGAACAGGATTATGGGTCATAAATACTGGAATAAGATATGTTAACATGAAATTTTGGTGGTATCACTCTCATAATATTTAATGAAGAAGAACCATCTGGAAGATGGGGGTAACTATTTAGTCATTGTGTTTCTCATTTCTCTAGAGTCTGTAAAAACACTTGTGAATGGAAATACAAATGACTAGTCTGTTCTTTCAGTATGTTTGTGATAGCACTTTTCAGTATCTTGATCTACATGGGACTATACAATGATGGAAGTCAGGGAGAATTACAGAGTTTCCATATGTCTGGGAATGACTAGGGACTTCACCTCATATGCCATCTGTGACTCAAACGATTCTTGTTACCCAGGCAATTACCAAAGCAGAGAGATTGATTGGTTATGCTATCAGATTGAATGTCAGCGTTTTAGACACAGGACAGAGGATACATCTGCAACGAAGAGCAAAACTACATGAGTTCAAAATATTTCCAAACCTAGAAATTTTGATGTATATAATTTAATTCAGATGTTTAACTAGTCTGTTATGTATCCTCTTCAATAAACTGAAGAATTTAGTGTTACCATTTCATGATGTCATAATCCTAAATTTTTATAGGATCAAGTGACTCATTGTGCTCTGGAAATCTTTCCAAAATTGGCATGCAAAAGGACATATATGGACAGTGATGTCACTACTTGCATGCAAAAGGTGATGAGAAATGTTTGGAAAAGTAACTCATGTCTTGTATTCACTGTGATTGAACTTTATATAGCAGAGTATAAATTGGTTTTATACCCATCTTTAAAAGTCATGTGAAGAAAAAAAGTCATGTGGATTTGAAAAATAATATACTGTGTAATGAACTCCTCGTGTTTATCTGGAATTTATAAAATGAAGATCAACTCAAATTATCTTCTGTTCAGGTATGGGTTGTGGTATTATTATTCTGATTACACTGTAAACATATATATATATATATATATATATATATACACATACTGTAATATATATATATAACAATATGTGTATATATATACACATACTGTAATATATATATATATATATATATATATATATATATATATATATATATAGTTGACCCTTGAACAACATGGGTTTGAACTGCACAGATCCACTCATATGTGGATGCTTTTCAATAAAAATATACAGCACTTTAAATGCATTTTCTCTTTCTTATGCTTTTCTTAATAACATTTTATTTTCTCTAGCTTACTGTATTGTAAGAATACAGTATATAATATAACATACAAAATATGTGTTAATTGACTATTTATGTTATCAGTAGGGCTTTGTTCAAAAATAGCCTGTTAATAAAGATTTTAGGGAGTCAAAAGTATAGGCAGATTTTCCACCACCAGAGGTGGGTGAATTGGTGCTCCTTAACACCCATGTTGTTTAAGGGTCAACTATAAATAGATACATACAGAGGGTGCCAAAAAAATGTATACACATTTTAAGAACAGAAAAAACTGTATAAAAATTGTAATAATATATACCGATAACAAAAAATGAATACAAGTCATGCGTATATATTTTTTGGCACCCCTGTTATTATTTATAAGATATATATTTTAACTGTAATATATTTATATATATTTATAATGTATTTACATTATATCTAATATATTTATAATATATTGTTAAAATATATATTTTATTTATTTTGTGATTGCCCACTTCTAACTTAGGTAGCCTTTTGGAAATGACCCCCAAGAGTTTAAAATCTATTTATTTCTCAAACTTCCATCTCATTTCCCCACACCTCCAGAGCAAACACAGTAGTTCAAGGGCAGATGAGTGATTGACGTCAGTTTACCTAGGCGTCCGAGAGGTTTTTTTATGAGTATAAATAAGTTTCTAGTCTTTCGTTGTTTAACCTGATTTTCTTCAGCTTCTGTGTGGCATTTAATACAGGGGAAAATTTATCGTCTTTTAGTGCAATTGAGTATAACTCTATCTCCATGAACTACTCTTAAAAATGTTTAAAAAAAAAATGATCCAGGGGAAGAGAATGACTAGACATTTGGAAGAAGGTGTCACTGGGAAGTAAGGGACATTCATTTTGGCATATTTTTTGATTCAACTCTATTGTTTATATTCAACTCCCTTGTTTATATTTTGGGGCCACTTGGCTTTATGCTAAAGTATTGATGACTTACAATTTTTTTAAAAACTTTTTATTTATTTAAGTGTGTTTTTCCAGGACTCATCAGCTCCAAGTCAAGTAGTTGTTTCAATTTAGTTGTGGAGGGCACAGCTCACAGTGGCCCAAGTGGGGATCGAACTGGCAACCTTGTTGTTAAGCACGCGCTCTTACCAACTGAGCTAACCAGCTGCCCCCCCCCTTTTTTAAAGAAATGTGTAATTTTTTATTTTTTTTTTGAAATTTATTTTAAGTGTGTTTTCCCAGGACCCATCAACTCCAAGTCAAGTAGTTATTTCAATCTAGTACGTACTTGTGGAGAGCACAGCTCACACTGGCCCATGAGGGGATCAAACCAGCATCACGCTCTAACCAACTGAGCTAACTGGCTGCCCCCATGATTTACAAATTTACACATAGCTGGATTCACTTGCCAGAATCGTCCCCAAATAACGCAAATGATATTGTCATATTTTTTCCTTTTGTTATAATTTTTCATTATGTCTCATTTCCTTCTCCTTGTCTGTCTTGCATTGTTTTTATTTCATAAGGTTGATTTTACATGTTAATATCTTAAGTGTAAACCAATATGGATAATGAATTTTAAGCATATTTACCTATTTCTCTCAAAGATCCAGTTTACTAAGTTTATATTATCTGACTTCTGAAAAGTCTAGCCCTCATATGTGTTATTGAGAGATAGAAGGCTGTAATGGTCTTTGCAAAATATTACCCCATTTCCTGTATTCTCTCCCCTAGGATCAATTTCACAATATGTCTGCAGAGCTAAGGAAAAATCTAGGGCTTTGATATGTCCCCTTGGCCTTGCTTCCGTTTTATTGCACAGCTTCCCTGAATGGCTCCATGATCAAGACTTTCTTTATGCCTCTGGTTACCAGACCAGACATGACCATGATGGGACAAATAATATTCCTTGCATTGCTAATTTGAAGCATAGGTTGAGGGTATGATTAGAACGAGACACTAGTGTTCTGGATTTAAAGAGGTATTCCATATGAAGTAACTCTACAAACTTTGACCTATTTGGTAATGCTTTGGGGAATTAGAATGGTATACAGGTGTAAGCAATATGTTAAGAAAAACACTGCAGAGATTCATTTGCTTTCCGCAATTTCACATTCTTCCATGGGGGCTATAGAGTTTAAGTCAAGTGAGTGCGAGATTTAATAACCCTTCGCTGCTTCACTATTTTGTTATAGTTAAAATATTATCTTGGAATAGCTTTAAACAATTAGCCATACATAGACTTTTGAATAAATGCTTTAGAATAACATTGATTTATAAATCACTGGGAATGTTAAAATATAATTTTCAATATGTTCAGTTATTCAACGGTACCTAATATAATTACCAAAAAATCAAATCAACAAAGTGATACTAACTTTATAGACATAAGTAGGTATGGGAAATATAAATAATTATTTATGCCAAGAAGAAATGGACACATATGTTAAATATTTATTTAGAATCTTTTTCCTCTGCTATTCTCAGGCCCTCAGTTCATCACAAAAAAAGAAAATAAGGAACCTTCACTGATGTAAAGCTATTAATTAGATAAATTCAAAAAAAATATTTATTCCAAATTTGACCACACATGTGTGTGTGTGTTGGTGAATATATCACGTGAAAAACCCCACCAGCATTCTGGAATTCAGATCAGAATGTGTCTTAAATAACTCATGGATAAATGTGGATCCTTCTGGATACCCATTCTTTGAAAGTGAGAAGAATGCCTACACAGAATTAGCAGATCGAATGGGAATATGGTAGAGAGATTAAAAAAAAAAAAAAAAAAAAATCCTGAAAATTTCTTAAACTATGAGCTTTAAACCTTCTTCATATCCCTAAGGTAATTGGATAAGACCTGATAACGTTTACTATGCTAAACTGTATCGTTTTATTTAGTCGATATTGTCTGGTCTCTGAAATAAGAAAGGTGAAAAACTACAGTACATATTCCTGGTGTATGTACATTAAAGGAAATAAAATTTTTAAAGTCTAAAAGGGAATTGCGGATGAGATGATTGAGGCATGAACCTGTTAATTGGGTATAAAGAATTGTTCAGAATTACGCTGGAACTTATTCATGCATGGCACCAAATTTACATAGGTGCAAAGAGGAACATGTTCAAGTTTTCTTTTTTCTAATTAATTTTATTAAATTTATTGAGGTAACATTGGTTACTAAAATTATATATGTTTCAAGTGTACAATTCTGTAATACATCATATATGTATCACATTGTGTGTTCACCACCCCGAGTCAGTTCTCCTTCCATCACCATATATTTGACCCTCTTCTACCTTCCCCTCCCCCTGTTACCCTCTGGTAACCCACTAGACTGTTGTCTGTGTCTATGAGTTTTTGTTTCTTTGTTTGTTTGACTTGTTCGTTTGTTGCTTTTAATTTTATATCCCACTTACAAGTGAAGTCATATGGTTCTTGACTTTTTCTGTCTGATTTATTTCACTTAGCATAATAATCTCAAGATCCATCCATATTGTCGCAAATGGCAGTATTTCATCTTTTCTTATAGCCAAATAATATTCCGTTGCATGTATATACCACATCTTCTTTATCCAATCATCTATCAAAGGAGACTTTGGTTGTTTCTATGTCTTGGCCATTGTGAATAATGATGCAATGAACATAGGGGTACATATATCTTTGTGGATAAATGTTTTCAGGTTTTGAGGGGTAGATACACAGAAGAGGGATTGCTGGGTCATATGGTAATTCTATTCCTAATTTTTTGAGGAGCCTCCAAACAAACAGCCAACAGATGTATAAAAAAAATGCTCAGCTCACTAGCTATTAGGGAAATACAAATACAAACCTTAAAGAGATACCACCTCACACCAGTTAGAATGGTTGTTGTCAACAAGACAGGTAATAGCACATGTTGGAGAGGTTGTGGAGAAAAAGGAACACTCATACAATGCTGGTGGAAATGTGAGCTGGTACAGCCACTATGGAAAACAGTATGAAGAATTCCAGTTTTCAAAAGATCATTTTTGTTCCTTTCTGGTAGAGATGTGTATTAGTTTCCCTTTAGAAATAATACTAAAATGTTCTAATCAATCTAGATTGTCACACATCTATATAATTACAGTTTTTAAAATTTTGATTATCAGTTGACTATTCTCCATTCTGCAGTGAAATCCTCTTTTGCCCAGGGATTCTCTCTATAGTTTTAAATTATGGAAAGACCATTGACTATAGTGCAAAAGGTCTACATTTTAACCATGGTTCTTCCTCTTGCTAGCTGAATTATATTTCCCTTTGCCTGCTTCCCATATCCTCAAATGTGTCCAAACATGACCTCATCTTTTTTATGCCAAATCTTAATTAATAGTACAACATCTACTTAATTCTCCAAGCCAGAAGCCTGAGACTCTCAGACTTCTCATTCTCCCTTGTCCCACAGACCTAATCAGTCAAGAGAGCCACAAATTATATCTTCTAAATGTCTCTCAAATTCATTCCGTATCTCCCACTTCCACTGTCACTTCTCCTGTCCAGGCTCTCATCAGCTCTTTCCTGGTGGACATTGTTCTTACTATGTCTCACCGTGAAAGCTCTGTGAAAGCAGCATCTTATCTGTCTCATTCACTTAGATCAGTCACTGGTACGAAAGGTCTTGGTTGAAAGAATATTTGGATGGATAAAGAAGATGGTTCTATTTTTGGTTCTCACACACTACTTGCTTGTCCTGTACCCTTTATCTTGAATGCCTTTTTCACCTTTGTACTACCTTCTAAACTTAATTAAGGTTTCATCACCCACAGAAAATCCTCTCTAAATAACTATGTTGGGTTAAGTGTCTGTATTCCCCACAGCACACTGTGATTCTTTTATCTTAGCACGTACCACATTTTATTGATTTTTTTTTTTTTTTCACTTCATGTACCTGGCTGTACCTCCAGACCTCTAACGCCTTGAAAACACTTTTGTTCACCTCTGTATTTCCAGCACTAGTGCAGGGTCAAACACATATTTAGTGCTTAGTATTTCTTGAATTAAATGAAAAATGAATGAGCGGTCACAAATAACTCTGTCATTCATGTTGTTGCCTAGAACAGTACCATACACATAAATATATATCAAAACTACTTAACTTAATGGGCTTGAACCATATTGCTGTGGACATCTTCCTCGATATTTCCAAGGATCAGTTTCCTGATCTACAAAATAGGATGTTTGTTTCCTGCCATTGCACAGTTATACACATAAACAAATGAATGCAATAACTTACCTCTCAGCTGTGGAAAGTTGAATAAACCCCATTGTTATCAACTTAATAGAATATAGAGCAGTGTAAAATATTCACTAGCAAAATTCCCAGTGTTACTAAATAAATGAAAATTCAGTCTAATTAGTTTTAGATTAAATTAACTATAACTGATCACAGAACATCACAACCAAACTTTCAAATGTTCGATAGTGTTTATTTTTTTCCAGACTTACATTATTTTTCAAAGTCACTTCACTTATTGCATTTAAAAAAATGTATCCTAATTTGAAAAAGGTAAAATAATTCCAATTAAAAAAAAGAAATATATATGTATATGTATATGAAGTGGAAAATATATGTCAACAAAAAGATGCATTTTAATTTTCAAAAGCATATATTGCCTTTAGTGAATTTCTTATAACATTTATATTAGCCTAAAATAGATGTCTTATATTTTACTGTAATCAAAGCTTTTCTACTCCAAAATAACATTTAAGCTTCTTTAAACACAGAAACTCAGTACCAACCTATTGCCTTAAAAATCTATTTTAGGAAAGAGCACCTATATTAGAGATTTGGTATTTACAATCTATTGTTTGGTGTGTCATTTTTACCAGTTGGAATATTGTCTGAGACAGCAACTCAAAAGTCAGATTAAAATGAAAGGGCAATGAATATAATGTTAAGTATAAGAACATCTCAATTCTCCATTCCCACATTAATCCTCGTTTAAACCATGAGTGCTTCCCCCAAACAGCTGTAGTTAGTTGTATTTCATCTGTTTATCCTGTGGGTCTTGAAAGTAGATACGGAGCAAGGGTTTTTCTACTGCCGTGTGTGTGTGCTGCCTTAAATGACTTAGGTTTCAACATGTGAATATAGATTCTGTATAATCTCTAAGTAATCACAGAATTATACTCATGCTTCTCAATGTCTTTCTCATTAGCTAATAACTACTGGATGCAATGATTGTATATCTCCCAAGGGTCTGTCTTACTGTTACGTATTGTAATCTTCCTTTTTATGCTTTCAGTACTTTTCTCCTCCTTTCCCCAGTACATTAGAGGTGCTCAGTAAATATTTTGAATGTTGCAACATTTTCCCTTTAAAAATATATATATATAGTCCGGTATTTTCTCTTACATTAACATCTTAATTGCAGTTATAGGGGTATACATTTCCATGCATTCATTTATACTTATGTTCAAACTGTTATATATTAGGTAAATTTTCATGTAATCAGTTTTACTTGATAATTTATTTCAGAATCCATATTTGAAGATACATTGGAAAATGAATTGATTAATTTTAAAAATTTGACAATTAAGTGTTTATGTTGTAGTTGTTATTTATTAAAGCTTTCATTCATTTGGCAAATATTAATTTAGTAACTCCAATGCAGCAAATGTTGTTATAAATGCTGGGAATCTTATACTATGTAAACATTTCCAGGCCCAGGAGAAAGTGGTGGGAGACTAGTAAAAGATACCCACACATACATACATATGTATAGCATCATGGTCTCACCGAGGAGGAAGGGACTCGTTCCTTCTAGGATTTAAGAAAGGCTTCGCATTGGAGGCAATCAGTTACTTGAAGTATCAATAGGAATTTGCCTGGCAGGAATGAGGGTAAGCCATGGCAGTCAGTGGGAAATTGAGCAATACACATTTAAGAAGTAATCATTGCCACCAGCAGTTTTCTTTTGAATTTCCTAACATTTTCCATTTGAAAAACGTATGTAAGCCTCTTTATTATGACAAAGAGCTTCAGCCACGGGTTGGGCTGGATTGTTTAAGTCAATTCTGTATCAAAGCCAGATGCAATGTTAGTGACAAGAAAAGGAAGCTATTTGTAGTGTGGAATCATTTGAAGTAGGACCAGTGATTATGCTCGAGCGGACACTGAGGAGACCTGGAAAAAATACGAATAACCATAATGGATTTGGTCACATATTTGCTTCTAATAATACATTCTGGCAATATTTTGTTTACCCATGTTGAATTTTCTTCAGAGCGAGATAAGGTAAAGAATCCAAGACACACTACAGCTGACTAATTTGTTTTGAAAACATATGTTTACAGCTTACTTTTCTATCTTCTGTTAAATAATAAAATTGGTCCATTCATTGGGTATAGCGTGATAATATTATTTCTTCTGAATCTGAAACTCTATAATTTCCATAACCATTTTAAATGTTAATAATATAAAGAGTCATATTACAATAATAACAATAAATACTTTTGGGGTAAAAGATAATAGCCATTTATTATTAAATATTATTATTTCATGTTAAAGAATAAATACTTAGGATACATATGACTGTACTAGGTCAGAGTTCAGGAAGCATCCTCAACTATTTGTCCCACCAAAACACATTCTCCTGCTGTGGCCCAGGGAGATTTATACGCACAGATCCAAAGACACTACATTGCAAACGGATCAAACTGACTGGCTTCAACAGAGGTCACCCATTGGCAGCTCTGTAGCAGAATATGGCTGGCAGATGTTTCTTGTTTTTCTGCTCATTTATAAACAGGAGAAAAAAAGGGCAGGAATTGTACAATTAGAAGATTTCAAGCAAAAATTCTGATTTGTGGATTCTCTTGCCATATGGACAGGTCTAATAGAGCCGGCCTTCCTTCTTCGTTCAAGGCAACGATTCAGGTGGAGCTGAGTAGAAAAACTACCTGACCTCCTTTCAGTACTGTGTACCTCTTAAGTTTTGCTTAGTCCGTTCTGGGCCACTACACACTTTTATTTCATTTATTTATTTGTTTACTTTGAATTTTTTACTCTTTCTTTAAAGTTAAAGTCATCAATGTTGACAAATACATTCTTTCCCCAGGCATACCAATTAAATATCCCGTGTTATTAGTATTAAAACCATATGATTATACCACAGTTTAATAAACTAAAATCCTCTTATAAAAAAAGAAAAGCCTCTCACAGCTTTTAAATAATGCCAGGAAATCGTGTGTGTGTGTGTGTGTGTGTGTGTGTGTGTGTGTGTGTCTGTGTGTGTCTGTGAAGACTTTGTGTTTTCACCCTACCCAAATTCCACAAGGGATGTCAATGGCTCTTGTGTGTTACTTGTCATGTCCTATTAGATTGTTGATCTGAGTGAGTGGGGAGTGCAAAATAGAAACTGTACTACCCTATTGCTGTCTTTGCCCATCAGACACTCTGTACCCTGATGAATTTGTTTCTTAACAGGCAATCTTACTGCAAGCCATTTTCAGATAACTACTATTTTAGTATGCAATTTGGACACATTTGAATCTGTATTACTTAAGACAACCCTGTAAACACCACAGTAGTGCACTGGAATCCACATTTGTAAAGTAACGTGAGATAGAGAATATAGGATTTTAGGGTGGAAATGGCTCTTTCATTCTCTGTTTATGGGAGTTGTTTCGATCTTGAGTCTTTTGCCAGAATAAACACATCTGCAGCTCATATTCCACAGTATCTCAGGGAAGAACAGTCTCAAATTTTGTTAAAATACAGTGCTAATGACATTTTTAGCTTCCATATGTTCCTTTGAGACTTCACTGACACATTTTTAATTTTCATCCAAACCTCGACATTCACCTTTAATAAACTGGAGAGGTACCAAAGAATGGACCCTAATAAACATATGAGGAACCCATCTCCTCAGAGTCATTATATTATTGACCGTAATCCCCATTAGTGAAATCATTCTGAACAGCTACTCTATGCACATTTTTTCCCTTTGTCTCCAAAACAGTAAATACCTACATTGATTCTTTAGTGTGACCCTATTACACAAATGGAATTAAAAGGAAAGTGGATAGAAGATGGTAGAAGTAAAATAGATATCACTCATTCATTAAGATATTAAGTGTACTCTGAGATAGGCACGATACTAAACACTTGAAATATTGAATTGAATATGACACTGATATTATCCTCTAGGAAAAAATATAATCTAGTGTATCTTTTGATATTAATCATTCCCTTCTGAATAATATGAAGCCCAGAAAATTTAAATACTACAAACACATCTATGTAGAGGTTAATTGTAGATGTCAGGCTCTTTTTACACCCATCTGCTCTCTCTAGTTGGAAGAAACATTCATCTCCCACTGACTGTATTATTGAATAAATGCAATTATCCTGAAGGTAGCTAGTGTTTCAGAAAAAGTACTAGAAAAGATACTGCGATTCGTGTCTATAAAGATAAGGGATAATATTGTACCATATTTTTATTATGAAATGTATAAAATACATGAAATGTTCAAAAGATAACATAGTGGACATTTGCGTGAGCAAACAACTGTTAATTCTGGTATTGAGGAATCAGAATAGTATTGGTTTGTTCTATAGTCAGAACCCATGTCAGTCAACTGAATTTCCGCTGCAAGAGTGGTTGGGATAAGACTGGTGCAGGTGATGTCAGCCAAGCACAATGATGCAAAGTTAGGGACCGAGAGGTTGGAGGAATAGGTAGGCTACGTGATCACCTAAAGCCAACAAAAGACGATGAATTCAAATGGCCAATGCAAGCCAGGATACACAGTAGTGAATCCAAATAAGAAAATGCATGAGCTTGAGACTAGCAGCTCAATTTGAAACCAAAGTGTATAGAAGGAGACTTGAAGCTGTACAACTCAAAACTATCAACTATGCTGATGTGACCAAACCATACTGTTAACAGCCTCATTAAGTGTCACGGACAGAGGCGGAACATTCCCAAATATTGAAATGCAAATGTTTTTAGTTTTGAGATCAAAAATAGTTTGGGGATCGTTAACATCATTTTAATGCAACTTTGAACTTATGAAATAAAAGTTTGGTGTTCTAGTAGGGTTTCTGTTTTGTTTAAATCCAGATGTTTGTTATGTATGAATCCTGAAGCATCAAAAGAACAGGAGCATGATGACATGATAAGATTTGTTTAATGGCCTATTTTCAGTTAAGTGGGGGATAACATTTCTTTCAGAACTCAAAACCACTAGAAAAGAGCTTTGCAATAGTGTATCTGTGATTATTATTCTTTGCACACAATCAGTTGCAAGAGAACTTTGCAATGGACTTTTCTGATTGTTTTTCTTTAGAGTTCATGGACAGTGAATGATTAGAAATATATCATTCTCCTAATTTACCCTGAAATCTGATTTTCCCAAGGATGATAAATGACTCATAATTTGCTTAAATCCCTAAATGACTGGTTGACTTTTATCAGATTTTTGTTTCACTAATTTTAGTGTTCTTATATCATGCCAAATAAGAAACAAAGTTAGATCAAATTGAAAATTGCATTCAAAAGAATAGCAGTTGTGGAAAGGTAATTACATTACAGGAGTTGTTGCTATGAGTTAGGAACAATGCTTCAGGTAATTGCAAAGCAGACCAGTGACAGAAGCCTTCTAAAGTCGTATTACATATAGTCAGCTTGCTATTTTGCATTATGACTATAAAAAGTAAGAGATAATAAAAGCTTCAAATAGATTGATTTCCCTGCAATGTTAATAAGACAGATGGGTCTTTTCGAGGAAAGTTTTGAGCAAATTCAATGATGGAGTGGTAAAAAAACAAAAAGAACAATTGATTTAAAGCATGAGTCCCCTTGTCATCCTCTCCCTCCCCCATTAGACTAGACCTCTTTAGTCGCCTCCTACTGTTCCACAACCTTCACAGCGTTGGACACTGAGGAAGGCAGCAAAATGTCACAAGGCTTGGAACAATTTAAAAACCTCTGCAAACCACGAGAATTATCTTGGCTGGATCTACGAGTAGATCACTTTATTTTTAGAAGCCACTTTCCAGAGCTCTAGAATAGGCTCAATGCTGAGAATGAAGTGGCAAGATTAGATCAGAACACTATCAAGAATGGAGAGTCACTCAAGCTGCACCTAGGAGTATAGGTAGTAAAGAATATATTTTTATTATGTGTTTTTTTCTGTTTTGCATCTAGTGTTTTAGAACGGTGGCATCCTCTGAAATATGGCTGTACAGCTGAGAAGCTGATTTTTAAATTTTATTTTCAAAATTTCAGATTTAAATAGATCCATATGAATGGTGGCTGCCATATCAAATAGTGCTTTTCAATTATATAAAGTTCACATGTCTTTTTACCAAAACCAAGAAAACCTAAGTAAGGAAGCAAAAGGCATAAGTGAAAGGAAGAATAATGGGAGATACTTCAAAATACAAAATAATTTTTTACCTATATAATATGAGAGAGCAAACTTCTAAGTTCATGTAGTTATTCATTGCTTCAGTGTTTAGAAAGGATTTTTACATGTTGAAATGCTGAGCCAAATAGTTGCAAAGTTTATATACACTTTGATTAGCATAAAATGGATTTTCAAACAGAAAGCTATGAAGCGAGTTGGTTATGACTTCATGAAGCTATAACCATCCATTGTCATTGGATACTAACCAAACAAGCCTTTTCAGTGTTTGGACATCAATTAATTTTATATCAGATAACAATGTGTTTTAAGATTTCTGTTAGTGCCCAATATCATTAATAGAAAAATGATCCTCAGGCTAGAATGTGAAGTCCATGCTTAAATGCATCATCTATGTTCTCACACACCATGAAATATTTAGGATTCTTGAAGCAGTTATATTAATAGCAATCACCAACCATAGAGAATAAAGTGGATCCACACATCAGTGTTCGGTATCTCTGAAGGGTATTTTCCGTCTCCTTCAAGTTGGTTCTCACATCTTGGAGGCTTAAAACTTTGGGTGTTTATAATTTTCATATTACCAAATTGATTTTGATCAGACATTTCTTTCCATCTTGCTGCTCTTTCAGTCTTTACATAATTAAATATCCTCTAACTGAAACATATTAACCAAAATTATTACAGCTAGAAATTACATGTATGTGAGCTCTCATTGGATTTCATTCTGATTGATATGCAATTTAAACAATTCATCATCTTAAAGAATATCTGTGGGAAGAAACAGATGTGTATGGGAAGCTTCCAAGAAAAGAAACAAAAGAAGATTTATTTATATACCTGTGCATATAATAGCTTATCAAAGGATACCTTGATTTATAGTAGCATTTACTTTCACAAACCCATCCTAACCTTTGGATAGAAAGAGTAAAATTTTATGTAGTCATTACTAATATTTTTTACAAAGTGTTTTTGAAGATTTTATTGGGGAAGGGGAACAGGACTTTATTGGGGAACAGTGTGTACTTCCAGGCCTTTATTCCAAGTCAAGTTGTTGTCCTTTCAATCTCAGTTGTGGAGGGTGCTGTTCAGCTTCAAGTTGTTGTCCTTTCAGTCTTAGTTGTGGATGGCGCAGCTCAGATCCAGGTCCAGTTGCCCATTGCTAGTTGCAGGGGGCACAGCCCACCATCCCTTGCGGGAGTCGAACCGGCAACCTTGTGGTTGAGAGGTTGCGCTCCAACCAACTGAGCCATCTGGGAGCTCAGTGGCAGCTCAGCTCCCCAAAGTTTTTAACGTGATTTTTTTTTTTTTTGATGCTTTGCTCTTTTGTCATGCATTAGTGTTATTGCAAATTTTGCTTCTTCACTCATAAAAGTATATTTCACAATATTAATATTCAGTACCACTGTGTCATTAAACTTTTATGAATGCATTGAAATTATGCAGAACAAATGACCTCAAAATATTTTAAATAATATGACAAAATAAAAAAATGCAGCTATATTACATGATAATTGTAAAAGATAAGACTTGTTCGGTATAGTAATATCTGCATTATAGGAAACTATTATATATTGGTTTCCCTACTTCAATAGAACATTTGACTGAATAATAATATTATTATTTTTATAACATGTTTTTATTATATATTATTATATATTTATTAATATCACAAAATAACAGCCAACTGAAAGTTCTTCCCTTACCCAGTACAAATGTCCCCTGTTTATTACTTATAATACCTTATTATTTTCCTACATACATTAAAACATTTATAAATAATTGTTTCATGTGGTTTTATATATTTAATCTCTCTTTTCCCTCTAGATGTTAAACTCCACCAGGGCAGGCATTTGCCTACTTCATTCACGTTGTATAATTGTGCTTCACTTGGCACTTGGCTTAGGATAGATTCCCAAAAGCAATCCGTTACATGCATGAATGAGGATGGAATTTATAAGTAAATAAGCACTACAATTTGTTAAGCTCTAACCTAGATATCTCAATAAAAATCTTCTTTTCCAGTTTGGGAGTTAAACCCTAATCATCCTTCCACCAGAAATAGATATTTATCTCTACTCTGAAAATGATAATAGAAACAATTATATATTGTATTTGCTTTGCGTAGCTTAGAATATAATATATGTCATTTGATTTGATAATCTCGACAACTCTATAAAGTAATTTTAGCTTGATATGATTTGGGATGTTGTTTCCATAAGAAATAACTTTCACAAGCCTCATGGTTAAAAAGTAGAAGAACCAGCTTCAGTTCTTATATTTTGATTATAAGATGTTTTCTTCCATACTCTGCTGCCAGCATAACCCAGAAACTTGCTTTTTGAAATCAATTTGATCAATCTGATGTAAAAATAAAAGTTCCTAGAGGAGACATAAAATGAATCCTGATTATGTTATTTAATGATATAACTGAGGTTACTACTAACAGCTGGATATCCCTAAAGATTGAGTTGTGGTGCAGTAAAAAATGTTAGTCCCGAGTTGTTCCAGCCCTACCTATCTGCAAGTAGTAATGCTATTCAATACTGTCAATCCGAAACCTCAAAACGTTCATAGAAAACGTTAACCCAACCTATTTAAAGATTACAAGACCCATCGTCAACAACAGGAGGTCTATAACTAGGCTTTCTGATTTAAGTCCAGTATCCTATCCCTGGGTTGAGGAACATATATTTTAGGGACAATTATTTCAACACCCCTTTAGTAAGTACCTACATGCCAGGTGACATAGTAGGTATGGGTTAGAATACTAAATTAAAAGGTACTCTTCCTGTCTTTTAAGAACCTCAAAGTGTAGTGAGGGGAAAGATAATTACAAAATAATGTATAGATAGTTGAGTGGAGAGAGAGAAACATGAGACACAGAGATCAATTGTGATGAAGAAAAATAATATATGATAATGAGGAGATTGGCTTAAACTGGGGGGGGAAAGGAGCTCTTGGTCAAGCTTACATTTAAGTTGAGAAAGGCAAGCAATTTAAGAGATCAGAGAATACTGTTTCATGTAAAAAAGAAGCATATGTGTAAAGGAACTATGGTGACAAGTGTCTGACATCTTAAAATGTCTCCATTAGTGTAGGATGGCCAGAAACTAATGGGCTGAAAAGCAAGGTGAATAGGTCCTGCATATTCAAATAAGGCCATGGTACAAAGCTTGGAGTAACATTTTTTTATGTTTGTCATTGTTGAATTTAGAATTATTATTGCTAATAAGGCATGTGTGGAAGCCTAGAGACAAATTAAGTGTTTGTGGTTATTGTCAGAGCAAAAGATGGTTTGAGGATGAGAAGTGCTTGGGTTTTAGATGCAGTAATGTGATAAAGAATAAGATATAAGGAGTCAGAGAAGTGGAGCAGGTAAAGATAACCAACAGGTTTTTGGCTGTAACCACCGACTGGATGGTGATACAATTAGGTATTATTTGCCACTAGCTATTAGAGAAAGTTAGTACATTGTTTGTAGTGTTTTGGCATGGGTCAGGGGAGAGGAAGAGAGGGAATGGAAAAAGAAAAGTAACAAGACAATGAAGAAGGGTGATGCAAAATAGCACAACTGATGATAAAAGAGAGAGTAAAATACCAGAAGAGCAAAGTCCTTGAGAAAGCCAGAATGGAATCTAGTGCATGTATAAAGGGGTTGGTCTTTGTTTTCTGGGGGCAGCTTTGTTTTGTTGCAACAAGAAGAAAGATGAAGAAAGTGAAGTATATTGGTCAGTGGATTTGGTTGCGAGAAAATAAAGGTATTCTCTAACCGTTGGCTTCTATTTTCTTAAAAAGTCGGAAACTGTGTTCTAAACTGCAGATTGACACCCATGGAAAAGTTAAAGAAAGAGAAGGTATGAATTAGATGGTATTAATGTGTGTGAAAGCAGTCATTTTGGAAAAACAAAATAAGATTGTTTGACAATGTTGAGTACCTATTTAAAATCTTGGATTTTAATTAAAACTAGTCACGAAAGCTATGTTATCTTATAATCTTTTGTATCACCAGTGAACATTTCTGGCTCAAGTTTGGACACCAAGGATGGTTAATTTCATCTAATAATTGGCATTCCCACATCTCAAACCTCTCAGGAAGACTCTTAAGTGAAAAATGTTTTCTTACCTTGTGTTATCTTTTAATTTAATTTCCTCTAATCCAGTCCAAGTTGCCTCTTCCTTCATTCCTTGCCTAGAAAACTACTTTTTCAGTAAGGATACCTTAGTCATGATGCAGTAACAAATAACCTCAAAAGTCTTAAAACAGCGAGAGTTTAAAACAACAAAAGTTTATCTTTGACTTGTATTCCATATCAAACATCGGTCAGAAAAGTGACTCTGTACATTTCAAAACTTCAAGGACACAAACTGAGATTCTAGCACCAATATTGGGGATATTAAAATTATCTACCAAAATACCTTTCTTCTCATGTTTTTTCCCCCAAAATTTTACTTAGTTTGACATGGAGAGGGCCAATGAGAACCTGGAGATAAAATAAAGTCTCCAACTTTCTTATCATTTTCTAAAGCAAAAGGACTTGAGTGATTAAGAGATATCCCTTAGAGGAAATAATTCAAAGTTCATAGTGCTTGATAAAGGTTAAATGGGTTACATAGGGAATTCTATCCATCAGGGAATTTATGTGTTTCTGTTTTGTTTTAGTTGTTTTGTACTCTACAGTATCAGAGATGACCTGGCCTTTCAACCAAGGAAACAATCTGTTTAGAGCTGGGCAGACTCACATAATCAGGGAAGACCCTTAATCAACTTTGCCTTACAGGAGTACTTCAGATAAAGTACAAACTTCACATTGGTCCAGAAAGCTCTTTTCTAATCTTGAGTAAACCATAGCACTAATCTCATCAGGTCGATTAAAATGTGGAACAACTCTAGAAAATAGCAGTTGATTCCTATTTTCAAACTCGGTAAAAGACCATTTCTTCTTCATTCAATTACATAGTGATGAAATTATGTAGTGCCCCAATTGATTTATATTGAATTCCCTTTCAGATCAAATACAATATCTCCTGTGTCTTATAGAAAGGAGGTGTATAAATATCTTTTGCAAGTAAATTAAAGAATTGTAATACCAGGTCAGCCTGACCAATCATACAATCAAATTAGGTCAGACAGCCAGATAATACATTGGGGGGGTGGGGGGGAGGGTGAATACTATTGCAAAAGAGTAGAGTTAATACCAGCTCCCAAGAAAATGGCCATAAAAATGCATGGTGGAAGAAAAACGTTTTTTCTTTATTTACTCACAATATTTTTAAAAAATCATTATACTGAATATATACAACCTACTTTTATAGCATCTGATACTATTTAGTTTTTATTTCACTAGCTGTTTAATCCTGAAAATAAAAGCAAAATAGAATATTTCTGCAGCTGTTCTACATGATATGAAAATAGATTCTACAAAGAGAGATTCACATTTATATTTCTTTTAGTTTTAAATGTAGCTAAACTAGCAATGTGACATATACAAAACACACTATGTTCCTTGAAAGTCAGAGAACCCTTAAAATCAACTGCAAGGCTAACAATTTGGTTCAAAATTTACCAGGGCCTTCTCTATAGAGAAAAAAAACAAACCAAACCAAACCAAACAAAACAAAACAAAACAAAACAACCTCTCCTTTATTAATATCACTCGAATGTAATGGTTAAAAGTAATACAAAAGTTAATTTCTGGGATGGGACTTACAAATACTGTGTTTTCTGTTGTTTATCTTGGTTTCTTTGAAAAAATCACATTAAATTAAATACAGAATTGATCAGAGTTTTTTTTAATTTAATAGAACGTACATAAAAATTGTATGTTTTAGTTAAGTTGTTTTATTGAAATTTTTTATTGTTCTTGAGATCAGATATGATAATTTGGGGCCCCAGATAATCTAATAAACTATATTAAGTGAAATTGTGATTGTTACTATCAGAATTTGAAGTTATCTCTAACTTTTTACTAATAGTATCCAGAGTAGAATAGTAGACAACAAACTTAGTCCATTGAAATAGCTCTGTGCCCTGATTCAACATTGTAACACTTTCTGAAAAACTCCTTGTAAAGACAAGAAGAAAAATGACACCACAATAACTAAATGTCCTTATATAAGGTTGACGCCAAATTCAGTTAAAACATACAAGAAAATTATTTATAAATCATAGATTATGTATTTCTAGCAGTAACATTTGAATTCTAAGGTTTCACTCAAAATTATTATAAAATTCATTTTCCATAAATTCTTAGGGTCCTAGACAATATATATGCATGCATACATTTATAAATGACATATATTCATATTTAATATATATTAAAAATAACAAACACTAGATCCTTACATATCTAATGGATTGATTCTGAGTTCCACCACAGAATACCAACTGGAGTTTTTCCAAATGTATTTGAAATGGCGTATTTATGGTAAAGAAGCTGGAGTGATTATATACATAATTCCCAAAGATTATGTGGTTGTATAACTGGGGTAGTTTTGAGTTAGATTTCAGCTAAATCACCTGATTTTTTTTTTCAATAAAATTGCAAGAGCCTAGATAGACATAGATATGATATAGATGATATAGATATAGATGATATAGGTATAAATATAGATTTGTAATGGTAAGTAGCGTACATTATTGTATGTTAAGTTTTCTGTTCATTCTTTCTTATTATATGTTTTTCACTTCCGTTTAAAGCTTGATAAACTGGTGAAGGGAGTGTGCAATTAGATTTCTATCTGGCCTCAGAGACCTAAAAAACAAAAAACATGCTGATGAAGTAAGATTGACAAAATGAATTTTACAATGGAAAATGTCCTCTTGAACACTGTTCTCTTATTCTATTATCTTTATCAGAGACTCAGTTTTAGCAGATTATCATGCTTTCTTATTAGAAGGAAAGGTAAGTGCACAGAGTAAAGGTTAGTACACAAAAGTAAAGGTTAGTACACAGAGTTAGTGCCCAAAACAAATTGTGCTTTGAATATTAAAGTTTAGGGTAAAGATCCAAAGTTCACAGATTTTTAACTATATGGTTTTTTCACTACCATTCAAGAAAAGCACCTCTGTACAGCATCAAATCTTTAAAATGGCACGTAATGTCATGGATGTTATAGCAAATTTGTCCATGGTGATTGCCACTTTTTAAATGGATGTTTAGGTGGTAGCATAATGTTCTCAGCAGCTTCTACCTACAGTGGGTTGCCCCACGTTACAGTATCATTCTTAATACATACAGTTTTTGAAGAAATGTTTGAGTTTGAGGTCTGACAATTTGAAATGACTAACTTTTTGGTCATCTGTGTTTGGTGCTCCCAATGGAAATAGAATATTTAAGAGTTTAAACCATAGCCTACAGCATTGAATAATTGAATCCAAAGTGTACTTCAGGCCAAGGTAGTGATGAATTTCAGGAGGAATTCACTCTGAAGCTTTGTTTCTCCCTAGTGTTGTGGTGACACAATACACAAAATATTAATATTGGAATGGACAACAATAAACACAAATGTTAGTGTGATATTTGGTATTCAAAAACAAACTGAGATACGTCCAATATGCCTAAAGCAGGTTAAGATGGGCTGAAGGAGAATACAGAATAAGAAATACATTATATATTCAACCTTTTAAATGGAGAAACTACAAAGTAAACTTACAAATATCACTATCATATTCCTATACTTTTTAAAAATGTAGCCATGCATTTCTTGTGTGTTTATGAATTAAACAATATTCCACATGTACACACTATAATATGTCTGAGGGGAAAATATTTAATTGGTGACATGGAATTAAAACATTAAGTGGTTAAAATAACAACAGCAAAGATAAAATGAAAAAAGAAGTCAAATTCTAGGTATCAGTATAGCAAGGGTGTGACATTAGATATGCAGTGGGAAGGAATACCAAATTCCAGACTTTTCCATTTAGCATCTGGTTGACGTTGTTGTAGCTAAATGTTTAAAGATGGCTAGCACATTTCCAGGAAGAAAAAGACACAGCTTAGTTGAAGTGAGACACAGCACAAAGACTGAAAATCATCCAGTGTCTGTTATGTATGTTTTGCTAAGCAAAATTTCAATTCACGTTGGAAGTTTTAGCCCGCGCAAGCCTGAATCCGAAGTGGCTGCTTTCCTGCCCTAGTTCTTTTCTTATTCTAATCATCATTTGTGGTTTAGGAGAATATTCTGGTTATCATCTCTGGGTGAAAAGGAACATTCGAGCAGGTCATGGTGTAGCAAGATCATAAAAAACCACTGTTCTGATATCAGTTCAACCACTGCTTTGCCAGATGACCTTGGGGAAATCAAGGTCCTGAGCCTCTTTCTTTTTTTATAAAATGAAGGCAGTGTTCCATTTCCAGCTTACTTTAAGTGATTATGGGATCAAATGAGCAAAGGGAATGTGAACAACTTGTATAAACTGTGCCTGCAGTAAATGAAAGGTATTATCCTATGCCAGACGAACCAAAATTGGACCAGAAGGTGGAGGGACTTGCATGATGGAGTGGTACAAACTGGGGATTCATTGCAGCCCAATTATCAGGCTAAGAGAGCGGCTGTTCCAGTTTATGTGATTATTTCAAGATCTGCTCATTTACTCCGTGTCTGCCCCAGAGAGTCAACTTCAATTTGTACTTTTGTCTCCTACTTGATATTTTTAGCAAGTGAGAAGGCCTTTAAGGATTTTTTTTTCCCTGAAAGAATGATAAATTCCTTCTGTCTTTGTCACGTACTAGATTTCATTGAAATTAATCATGAGTCCAGAAATCGAGTTTATACCCTCCTTCACCGGTTGCCAAAATTCACAGACTGACAGTCTAAAAATTTGCTTAAATAAACTCAGTTTTATTTATTTTTTTACCTCACTTTAGGCATTTGTTTATTAATAGATTATTTCCCCCCAGGGTTTAAAAAACATTACAAATGGTGTATAACCTCAAACTTATTTTCTGAAAAGTGACAGCATGTGTGATAGGCCATAGAATATGTTTTTAGGATGTAATCTATTTATGAAAAAGACCAATTTTGCCTACAAAGAAACACTGTGTTTAGGTATTATACGTTGATTTAACCAAAACTACTGAATACCAAGTACCAAGCTTCTAATTAGAATCTAGAGATGTAAAAGTGACTAAGCTAGATTCTAATTACATTTAGAAGCTCTTCACACTGTAAAATGTACATCTTGAGCTCCTGTATCAGAATAATGTGGAATGCTTATTAAAAATGGGACATGTCTATTTCCTGTTTTGAAAAATCAAGATATTGACATGTACCTTACCTTCCCCAGAGGTTTGTCATAAGAATAAAAAGTCACAGAAATGAGATGTAAAGCATTTTTTAAATGGTAAGGCATTTTACAAATTGAAGTCTCATGAGTTCATCAAATATCTTGACAGAAATTTTAGATGCGTTCACAAATTTAGTTTGTGCAAAATTCTATTATTATTTTCTGAATTTGTACTGACTTATCTGTCTTACTAATAAAAGTTTTATCTCATATGGCAATAAAATACTATTGACATTTTTATTTTCTCTCATTCCTCATTTATTGAGGATCTACCCTTTCAAGACCATAATATACAAACTTTGTTAATTCCAATCTGTAACTAGTTCCCATTGGTTTTAGTCAACTGGATTAAGATACTCAGGCTGTTTTAATTCATTATATTCAAGATTTGTCTAATGAAAATGCTTAAAAATGTGAGGTTTATAATGAGCATATTTACCATGTGTCTACAGGCTGTGAGGAAAAAGGGATTCTTCCTAATTAAAGTATTGTTTTGCTTTTACACAAAGTTCCAAAAGGAAATCCAGAAAATCATTATTTAAAGGTATAGACAGAAGAACCCCTGTTTTTAAATGTTTGTTTTCATTATGATTCATGGAGTTACAAGGAAAACCAAAAAAAGCAACGAAACATTGGAATTGAAATTGTGTGTAAGAATTTTGTACTCAAAAGACTTTATTCAATGCAAATTATTGGTGTGCATGCTTTATTACAATTTCTGCCAAATTATGCACTGCACATCATGAAAGAGCCCTTAGGCTAAATTACATGCCTCTGTTATGTGCCACAAGAACAGATCTTGCTGAAGCGATGGTCCAGACTCCATTCTAACTCAGCTTGGAGGCAGATGCTACCTCACTTATGGGAAAGTAATTCTCTTAACCTACTTCTTCCTGCTGTCAGTTGAGGGTGTGGTGGTGATGGGAGGAGGTGATGAATGGTTAATAGTTGACATTATGCAGTGTCTGAGCCTAAATTCTGACTACTGAAATCTTCCTTCAAATACTACCACTACAAAAAATTGTTTGTGTGGGTGTGTATGTGTGGGTGTGCCTGTACTTCCAAAACACACATGTGTTTTTACCAGATAAGTTGGAAAACACACTAACGATTAAAATGTAGAATTTGTTTTTTGGCTTATATACCGCGGGTGCCAAAACAATGTATGCACATGGCTTGTGTTCATCTTTTGCTATCGGTATATATTACAATTTTAACACAGCTTTTTAATGTGTATACATTTTTTTGGCACCCTCTGTAGATACTACTTTATTGACAATGCAAACAGATTGCCTGATGTTGCCTGTTGATTCAAAAAATTACTTAGGTCAGCAGTAAATTCAACTATAAGAACAGTATTATTTTGTCTTAAGGCTAAACTGTATTTTAGGATATAGAAAGGAGAGTAATGAAAGAGGACAAACTTATTTTTCCCATCATGTTTGTATGTGAGTGATGGACACAAAAATTCAGTTAGCCTGATTTCCTTATTTTTCTATATAAGATAAATGATAGCATTGCCCAACAAGTGTGAGGTTTTCATTTTATTTTTCAATTTTTTATTTAAAAGAATATATGAAATTCTATTTATTTACTATGCACCAGTTATTGTTTCAGATGTTTTTGCATTTGCCATTTGATTATTTTAATAACCCTTGTGTATAAGCATTATAGTGTCCATTTGCAGATGAAGAAAATGAGGTTTATTCACTCATTCTCTGATTCCACAAACACTTTTGAGGTTACTAGAATATCCTAGCTATGGCTCTGAGCACTGGGGAACACCACGGAGAAAATGTACTATAATCTTGGTTTATATGAACACAACTTATTAACGGGAAATGCTTACATCTGATGAGAGACGTTCCCATAGTGAGGGAGACTTTCCAAGTTTATGTAGTCAGTGGGAGAACTGGTGTTTCTTTTCTTTTTTACCAAGATTTTTATTAAAAAGTAGCTTACATGCAATATTATATTAGTTTCAGGTGTACATCATAGCTATTCAACAGTGCCCACCTGGCACTATACAGAGTTATTACCACATTATTGATTATATTCCCTGTGCTAAAGAAGTGATCATCATGATATGGCCAGCAGCCATCTGACACCCACGCTATCACGATATTATTGACTATATTCCCTACGCTGTATGTTACATCTCCAAGAATTAATTTGTTTTATACCTGGAACTTTGAACCTCTTCTTCCCCTTTATCTTTTCCCCTTTTTAAAATTTTCAATTACTGTTGACTTTCAATAGTATTTTATATTAATTTCAGGTGTATAACATAGTGGTTAGTCATTTATATCATTTACAAAGTGATCCCTCTAACTAGTACCCACCTGGCACTATCCATAGATATTATCATACTATTGATTATATTCCATGTTTTATATCCCCATGACGATTTTGTAACTACCGATTTGTATGTTTAATCCCTTCACCATTTTTACCTGCCCCCAACCCCCTCCCATCTATCACCCTGATAGATGTAGTACCCATCTGACACCATACATAGTTATTACAATATAATTAACTATAATCCTTATGCTAGACCCTAAATCCACGTAACTACCGTGTAACAACCAATTTGTACTTCTGAATCACTTACCTAATGAGGTGATTCTCATTGATGGTTGTTTTGTGATTTAGTTGTAATTTTGAGGTGGTCATGACACAAGGTTAGCACAGTGTTTACCGTGTGTGCCATCTTGACCAGAACCTCAAGCCGGTATTTCCTATTAAGCCTTCGTTCTCCCAGTTCATTATTATTTTCATAACATGATGCTGTAGTTTATGTCAGAATATTGGTTGATTCTCCTGATTCCCCAGGTTTACTGGACTAAATATCATCTCTGTTAGTTCCTGTCTTGTTTCAGTCATCCATTTGTGATAGAGCGACAATGTTAGTCTGATTGTGTGTGTGTGTGTGTGTGTGTTTCCTTTTTGTGGGGGGGAAAGATGTTAGTTAAGGTTTGGAGGAAGTAAAAACAGATTAAAATGTACCAAATACACTGAAAAGCCTAAATAACTAAATCAAAACCCAGAGAAACAGACTTGTAAGTTTATACTATGTAAAATAGTTCTTAGGACTAATATGGGCTGATAGTCAGTGTATAAATAAAAAACTAATAATATTGTTCATATCAGAGATGTTATTGATCTCATACCCTGTGACTAAAGATATGATTAAATGGTCAGATATTTCAGTAATAATCCATTCCATATTAATTTCAGATATAGCTGTTGTGAGCATATATTGGAATGATTTCCCAGGTACAGATGGCATTTTGGAGTCAAGAAAAGTATTTCAGAAAATTAATAAATAAAACAAGAAGTCACTCAGGGATTTCTTGCCAGGAGGATAAGTATTCCTTACAAGGCACACTAGGAAATTGAATTGCAAGGAAGTTAAACAACCTTGCAACCCAAACCACATAATGAGAAGTGGAAGAACTGGAATTATTATACAGTCACACTCTGCTTTAATCACTTGAAAAAAAAATCCATATGGCTTACACATGGGAGTTACCCAGTTGTACTTATAATGCTCACAGTTATGGAAGAGGCAGGGAAGCTCTAAGCCTTAGGGTCTAAGTTACACTCTCTCTCCTTTTCCTCTTCTTTGTTCAGACTTAGCACTTGCGAAATTTTATATCCTATGAAGACCCAGGCCCAACACCGGCTCAATTTTGCCTGTTGTTTGCCCTGTGCATAACTTTTAATGTTGTTTTTGTTTCACCTTGTTCTAACTGGCATGGAAGAGTTCCTGCAAGCACTGGAGCCCATATTAAACTGAAGGAACATAAGATGCATCCATTATTCTGTCTCCAAACCCAAAGTAGGAAGACACGCAGCCAGTGACCTAGGCCCAATAGCTCCTTCCCACATTTTCAATGCCATTATTTCTAAAATGTTAGGTGATGAATTGGAACACATTCTTAGTATTATAAGAACTAAAATATGTTCTTGTGAGTGCAAAGAATAGCCTTTTATTCATTCCAGAGGATGTTTACCTTAGCATAGAGTCCCTCTTAATGCCCAAACTATTGAGAGCTTTCCTCAGGGTCTTCTAATGACACATCTGGAGTCTGTTAGGGACCGTGTTACCACACAAACATCTCTCTGACTCTGTCTGACTGTGTACCCTGAACTCATATGGATTATTAAAATATTTAGAGAATTTAGTTAACTAATTTCTCTTTGGTCTACACACTAATTATCTATTTGTATTGCATTTAATGGCTATTTTGGTGCTTCATAGATAGTAACAAATGCTATGCATATTTCTGCAGTGTGTAAACAAATGTGACTGTATTTCTTAGTTTAGAATGCATGCAGTATATGCTTAATTCCCAGTGTTCTGACATAAGTTAAGTCACACTTGTCAGGTCAGCTGAATGTTGTTGGCCAGTTTCATGGTCCAATAGTTTTGATAGAACAGGAATATCATTTAATGTAAGCTATCTCCCGGGGGAGCAAATGTGAAAACTAGTGGATTAATGGGATGCTTGTGTATGTGTGACTGTGTACTTCTTGGCAGGGCTTATTTTGTGATTTATAAACTGGTTATAAAAAAATTAAGTAAGAGCCATTTTTGGCTGTATTTGTTATATGAATAGAATCGTAAGTAATCTTGATAAGAAATGTTTCTTTCAAGCTTTCACTTAACACAATACCTGATACATAATGATTATTGAATAAACGCTGGCAGCTCTTTAAATTATTGTTACAAGCTGAATTATTTGCCTAAAGTTGCCATAACAAATTACGACAAACTGAGTGACTTAAAAACAGCAGATTTTTTTTTTCCCTCTCACAGTTCTGAAGGCAAAAAGTTCAAAGTCAAGATGTCCCCAGGGCCATGCTTCCTCCAGGCACTAGGGAAGAATCCTTCCTTGCTTTTCTAGCTTCTGAGGGTTGCTAGCAGTTCTTGGTTAGCATAAATCTAATCTCTGCCTTCATTTTCACATGGACTTCTCCCCAGCAAGTTTTGTGTGTGTGTCCAAATCCCCCCCTTCTTATAAGAACACCAGTCACAAGGACATCTACCCTAATTCAGTGTGACCTAATCTTAACTTGGTTCCATATGCAAGAAGCTATATCCAAATATAAGATCATATTCATAGGTCTTGGGTGAACATGAACTGTGGAGGGTTACCGTTCAACCAAGGACACATACAAAGTTGTATAATTATTTAATGCTTAATGATTTCAAAGGTGTGACCATACACTAATGAAATACGTGTTACCCAATACGCTACAAAATCCTCACATCCATTGTTCATGCAAGGATACACATTGCGCAGCATTGTCACCATCCCACAAAATGCTTGTTCTTTCTGTTTTTTGACAATCACTTTGAGAATTTCTTAAGAAATTCTGAATTTTTTGGTTACATGTAGTTTTAACACAAAATATTCGTACCCAACTTGTTAACCTTCATAATTCAACTGCCGGGTTTCTGAATTTCATTGTTAAAAAACAGATACAGCAATACACAAATAAATACATAAATAAATATACTTTAACAGCAATAACAGTAGTTTGTTTTAAGTTAGGTATATATATTTTTTAAGTTGGATACATTGCAACCACAATAAAACAAGTTCTGATAGAAAAAAAAGAAGACGGAGTAATGGGTCTTGATATACACGTAGTACTTGATATACACATAAACATATCGTGTTTTCCTGAAAATAAGACCAAGCCTGACAATCAGCTCTAATGCATCTTTTGGAGCTAAAATTAATAAAAGACCCGGTCTTATATAAGATTCATTAGAGCTGATTGTCCAGCTAGGTCTTAGTTTCAATGAAACAGGTATTTACTTTTCTACTATTTATAACAGTCTGAGGTGAAATATGTTTAAAATGGAACTCTTTTTCTTCCCTTTCTCCTAAACTTGCTCCCTCCTTAAAATCTAAAACCATTCAGTAAACAAAACAAAATATTACAGGTCTTTCAGTTATAAGATGCATCAGGTTTGAAGTCCTAGAGTAAACACAAAACAAAATATGATAGATTCAGTTATGCAAGCTAGAAATCTAGGAGTCATCTAAGATTATTGCCTTTCCATGATTCTCCACAGCCATCTCTTCAACAGCAAGTTCTATTGACTTTCAAACTATTGCTTAAGTTTGAGGCTTTATCTCACTCTACTGTCATCTCCTTAAACAAGCCACCTCATGTTTTTTCCTAGATCATTGCAACAAATGCCTAACTGGTCTTCCTGCTTTCACCTCTACTACACATCTTTATATATTGGATTACAATATTTCTCTTTTTAAAACCTTTCAATTATTTCCTATCAGACTTACAATAAAATCCAAACCACATGTGTACTCTGCATAAAGCATTACTCTGTTATCCTTCTGTCAGCCTTTGTTTGATTTTTCCATGTTCCTTACTGAAAATTGCAATTATCTTTCTGTTTTACTCCTCTTTTTCTGTCTTCCCCTCTAGGATCTTATCTCTCTTAGGCATAAACTCTGTCATCTTTACTTTTGCAGCCCAGAATTTTTCACAATGTCTGGCACACAGTGGGCATCCAATAAATATTTGTTAAATGAATGAATAAATCTACTAAGCCATCATAAAAGTAAACAAGGGATCACTTATCTCAAAGTAGAAATAAAAGTGGCTAGAAATGCTTTCCTTGTTACTAGAAAAATAAAGCTGGAAGCTGATGGCAATAGCATTTATTTTTTTTTCCCAAAATCTATCAAAAGTTTCCTCGCAACTGCTTCTTTAACAACTAACGTAGACCACAGCTTTTCCTCTCTTCTTTAAACATCAGGAGAACATCATTAATGTTTAATATTTGAGCACAGGCCAAGATTTCTGTTTGTAAGTCTCAGGAGGAAAGAATTTTGATAATTGAATGATTTCCGGCAGGGAAGCACATTCCCAAATCCACATGTACTGATGTCTGTCCCAGTCTCCACTGCCAAGATGCTTATTTATTCTGTGTCTGGGGGTTTCCAGTTTAAAAAAAAAAAAGAAAAAAAAAAAAGCCCTGCCTCATTACTGTGTCCACTTGTATTTGGTGTATAAATTATTTTCTCATTGATTCTACGCCATCGTATATTACTTGAGGAGTATGTCTTGCAGCACACAGAAGTTCCAATTTGCCTGTAGCATGGTTGCAGAGAATATTGAATAATTTTTCTTGTTGTGGACTGAAGCTTAGAATAAGATTTTCAGCTATTTATGATCAGCAGCTGAAAAGTTTCTGTTGTCAGCCACTCTCAAAATAGCAAAGAAAGTTGGAGAGATTCTGTTATTGCTTTTCCTTCTCCCAGTGCCTTTAAAAATGTTTATTTTGTGTTCTTAAACAGAGTTCTTTTAGTAAATGTACCTCCCTAGATACCTTTGTAAGGCCCATGGCTGCCAAGCCTTAAATTTCACTGTTCCAAATAAACTGACTTTTCCTTTCTTCTGTTGTTTAAACCTTTCAAGTCATCTGAAAAAGATGAAGTTAATAAGCTGCCATTGATGATTCTGGTATGGGGTTTGACTGTCAGGACAGTATAAAGTTGTTTTTCTATGTTTTCAAAGTTGACTATTTTGTGGTTTGTGCACCTTGGAACAATTTAACCGTTGTTTAGAAAGAGAAAAAAGATGGCACAGTTATAGTTCAGTCTTTTAAATGTTCTATCTGTGTTTATAGTTTTTCCCCATTGAATCCGCCTTGGTTCTTGTAAAAACTAAATGAGCCTTATTGTTTTTCATTAAAATTTTATGCAATAATGGGAAATGCAAGGTCCGCTGAGTATTAGAGGAAAGGAGGATGAGATGATGATAAGGGGACTGCCTAACATCAGTAACAATTGTCATCACTGGCATTTATTTAGTGATTACTTTATGCCAAGACTTCTGCAAGTGCTTTATATGAATTAACTGGTTGATTTTTTACTAGAACTCTCTCGGCTCTCGTTATATATGGTATACTGTTATTATCCCCATTTTTGTCATGAAGAAATGAGGCAGAAAGGACATAAGCAGCAGCCAGAGTCACACAGATAATAAGGGGCAGGGGCAGGAGTGGAACGCAGGCGGTGTGCCTCCGGAGCTGCACAGCACAGGTACATGGTAAGGAAAGGACTTGGGCCTTGCGCTGTTGTATGAATAAGACAATGGAAAGGTCATTCATAGGAATACTTTTAAGCAGACTTTCCAGTCAAATAATGAATTACGGATGGTAAGAGTCTTTTCAACGTTTATCACCATAAAAACAAATGACTGCTGTAGAACAACTTATGTGTGTTATTACTTCGACGTAGGAGAAAGACGTTGGAATTTGGTTACCAATTACACAACTAATGAACCAGAGAATGTCCCTTTGTCTCTGTTTTCTCACCTTTAAATTGGGGATAATATTAGTGCCTACCTAATAGAGTTGTCCTGCAAACTAAATGACTTAGTATACATAGAATCATAGAAGATGTCATGGAAACATAATAGGTTACGTTTTAGTTATATCATTACGCACGAGGGTTTTCTGTACAAGTTTGGATGTAGGCCATCTAAAAACAAAACACTGCATCCATACAATCAAATTAGTGTCAGCAACTTTATTCCTCAGTTTTAAAAGAATACAGTGTACATACTTTAAATATCTGATACCAGAGAGACAGGTTAATTAAACATTTTATTCACAACCCATCATTGGGCTGCACATAATTAGGGACCAAAGGAGTCAGAGACTCAGCCAAACCCTACTCGAGGGAAAAACATATTTGAGATGTGATCCCCAGAGGAATTCAGGTTCTGTGATTCAGTCTGTGTTCCTTAGGGAACATACTGCTCAGTGATAAAATGTAAGATTCTTTCATTATTGTTTCAGTCAATTTAGGATAAACCTTTCACATTCAGTTTTGACTCTGTGTAGGTTACTTGTCATTAGCCATGATAAAGCATTTCCCCCAAGGTCTCCGGTGAAAGGAACTGGCAGTTTTCCTAATTACTCTTTCTTTGTTTCATTTTACCTTCCACACTGTACCTTTGCCTTTTTCCCTTTACACTTTTTTCTTTGCTGCAGTCATGACCTAATTTTTTTTTTTACTTCATTTTTTCTGTGTAATATCTTCCTCAGGGTTCATACTCCCTTATGTTCCCCAGCATTATATCTGGAAAGTCCTCAAAACTAGGCAGCTGGTTGCCTAATCAAATCAGACCCCAGGTTAGCTACAAGTCTCCAATACTCAGGTAGATGAATATATAAATTAACACAAGGAAGGATGCAAATGTCTGTGCAGTTTTTAGCCATATTCACATAACCCTACTGTAATTATAAAGGATACATTACAAATCCTATATGAAGTACGAATTCAAAAGATTAAGTACATGTCTCCCAGTAGTTTTCCATGTGAAAATATTTTGTTTGAAATTTAGTACTAAAGAGTATCTGGAGTTAATAAAAAGTAAAATTTTATTCTCTCCAGATGAATGAATTTAAAACCAAATTTTTTTACTGAAGAATAACAGAATGTATGCTCTTTTGGAAGCAATCTTTAATAGATCTTTAGGAAGCAATCTCAAATAGGTTGAAAAATATGTATGTTATGACTAGATGTACATTATTGCATTTTAAACATTTAGGCAATGAACCAAAATTCAGACATTTCAATCTTGCATGATAGTTAATTTGAATTTCACTTGATGGGCAAGTCTCTTGATATTCTTTGATGCCAGTTATGATTTCTTGTAACTAGAATGTTACAAGAGGTAACAATTCTATTTTCAGAAAAGAAGAATAAGGGGAAAAAAGAAACATGGCAAATCAAAGAAAAAAACGGAAAACAACCCATTATTTTGAACACCTTCATAATATATGTAGAGAGATATATATGTATATATAATGTTATATTGAAATACAGAAATACCGTAAGGGAATAATTTCTAAAGCGAGGCTTGAACTGCTTAGTTTCATATGTAGAATCAAAGCGTAGATACTAAATTATTTCCATAGTTTGATCTAAACATGCCCATCTCCTATCTGTTTTGACCACAGGTTTAGAGCCCATGGGTCTAGCTATATGATGCCATCACAGAAAATGTTTAATTAAAAACATATTTGGCAAAAGAGTCAAATATATGGTGACAGAATGAGACTAGACTTTGGATGGTGAACACACAATGGAATATATAGTTCATGTACTGTAAAGTTATACACTTGAAACATATATATTATTTACCAATGTTACCCCAATAAATGAAAAGTGGAAAAAAAAATTTGGCAACTATTTCACAAGAAAATAAGATAAATTTAGGAAGAAATGGAGAATGTATTTTTTCTGGCACTTATTAGCTGTGACATTTTCATTTATTTTTAATTTTTTAAGAGTTGTATCAAAATATAGCTAACATACAATATTACATTTGTTTCAGGTGTACACATACACCATAGTTATTCAACATTTATATACCCAAAGAACTGATCACCATGATAAATCCAGCAACCGTCTGACACCGTACCACACTATCATATTATTGACTATATTCCCCATGCTGTATATTATATCCTGATGACTTATTTGTTTTATATCAGAAAATTTGAATCTCTTATTCCCCTTCAAATTTTCCCTCCTTTTCAATTTTTCAATTATAGTTGACATTAAATATTATTTTACATTAATGTCAGGTGTACAGCATAGTGGTTAGACATTTATATACTTTAAGAAGTGATCCCCGTGACTAGACTAGTACCCACCTGGCACTACACATAGTTATTACCATATCATTGACTATATTCCTTATGCTTTACTTTATGTCCACATGACTATTCTGTAACTACCAATTTGTACTTATTAATCCCTGTCCCTTTTTCACCCTGCCCCCAACCCCTGTCCCATCTATCACCCCAATAACTCTAGTAACCCATCTGACACCATACATACTTATTACATTATTAACAATATTCTATATGATACACCCTACATACCTATGACTACTTTATAATAACCAATTTGTACTTCGTAATCCCTTCCCCTATCCACCTACCCCCAAAATGTTTTCTGTATCTATGTATTTGTTTTTGTTTTGTTTGTTTGTTTATTTTGTTCTTCAGATTCCACATATAAGTGAAGTCACATTGCATCTGTTTTTCTCTGTCTGACATACTATATTCTGCACAATACCCTCCAGGTCCATCCATGCTACTGCAGATGGCAAGAACTCATTCCCTTTCATGGCCAAGCAATATTCCCTGTTATATATGTACTATCTACTCTTTATCCATTCTTCCATAGATAGACACCCAGGCTCCCTCCACATCTTGGCTGTTGTAAACAATGCTGCAATGTAGATATGGATGCATGCGTCCCCTCCAAGTTGTGTTTTAGGTTTCTTCAAATAAATACCCAAAAGTGAGATTACTGGGTCCTTCTCTGTCACTTGTTATAGCCTTTGTTTTAAAGTCTATTTTGTCTGGCATAAGTATTGCTAACACAGCTTTGTTTGTTTGTTTGTTTGTTTGTTTGTTTCCATTTTGATGAAATATCTTTTCCCATCTTTTTACTTTCAGTCTGTGTGTGTCTTTTGATCTGAAGTGAGTCTCTTGTAGGCAGCATATGTAAGGGTCTTGTTTTCTTATCCATTCAGCTACCCTATCTTTTGATTGGAGCATTTAATCCATTTACATTTAAAGTCATTGTTGATAGATATACAGCCATTGCCATTTTATTATTCATATTTCTTATCTTTTTTTCTCTCTCTCTTCTTTTTCTTCTTATAGAAGTCCCTCTAACATTTTTAGTAATCCTGGGTTGGTGGTGATGAACTCCTTTAACTTTTTCTTGTGTGGGAAGCTCTTTATCTGTCCGATGATCCTAAATGATAGCTTTGCTGGGAAGATCAATGTTGATTGTAGGTCCTTGCTTTTCATCATTTTGAATATTTCCTGACATTCCCTTCTGGCTTGCAAAGTTTCTGTTGAGAAATCAGCTGACAGTCTTATGGGAGCTCTCTTATAGATAAATAACTGCTTTTTCCTTGCTGCTTTTAAGATTATTTATTTGTCTTTAACCTTTGGCATTTTAATTATGATGTGTCTTAGTGTGGGCCTCTTTGAGTTCATCTTGTTTAGGACTCTCTGAGCTTCCAGGATTTGTGTATCTATTTATTTTACCAGGTTAGGGAAGGGTTCAGTCATTATATCTTCAAACAGGTTTTCAATTCCTTGCTCTCTCTCTCTCTCTCTCTCTCTCGTTCTCGCTCTTTCTTTCTCTCTCTCGTACTCCTATGATGTGAATGTTGGTACACTTGATGATATCTCAGAGGCCCCTTTAATTATCCTCATTTTGGTTGGATTCTTTTTTCTCTTTGCTGTTCTGATTGAGTGTTTTCTGCTATCTTATTTTCTAAATTGCTGATTCGGTCCTCTGCTTCATCTAATCTACTGTTGAATCCCTCTAATATATTCTTCATTTCTGTTATTGTATTCTTTATTTCTGACTGGTTTTTTTAATGTTTTCTATATTTATTTTTATGTTCCCTATCTCTTTGTTGAAGTTCTCCCTGAGATCACTGAGCATCCTTATAACCAGTGTTTTGAACTCTGCATCTGGTAGATTGCTTGTCTCCATTTTGTTTAGTTATTTTTCTGGAGCTTTGCTCTGTTCTTTTATTTGGGATATGTTTCTTTGTCTACAAGTTTTATCTGCCTTTTCATGTTTGTAGGGTGGTTATGTCTCCTGGTCTTAGTAAAGTGGCCTTATGTAGTAGGTGTATTGCGGGGCCCACTGGCTCAGTCTCCCTGCTCACCTGAACTGGGTACTCCAGGTGTGTCCCTTGAGTGAGTTGTATGTTCCTTCATGTTGTAATTGAGCCTTGGTTGCTGTTTGCACATCAGTGAGAGCAACTGATCCTTGGGTTGATTGGTTGTGAGGACTGGCTCTGACTACAGTGGAGGAGTTGTGCTGCAGGGGCTGACCCTACAGAGCAGAATCTGCCTCAGCAGGGCTCTGGTGCCTGCCAGTCTGCCCTTTGGTTGTGTCATTCTTGGAGGTAGCTGGATGATTCTCAGGCTGTGTCTGAAGCTTGCAACCAGGCATGACAACTCTGGGGACTCTCGGGAGCCCCCCACACCCCCCCCCACAGGCAAATTTCAGCCACCTCCTGTGCATTGCCAGGTAGCAACAGCAATGCAGTTGATTGCCACCTGCACTACCTAAGGAGGCCAAGTCATAAGCCAAGGATGGCTGTCACTAGTTTCAGGCTTGGGGCTGATCAACCAGAGGTACGAAACATGATGAAGCCAGATGCTGCTTGTTTGGGTTTTGAAAACCTCTGAGAGATTTTACGAATGTCTGAAGCATGAGCCAAAAAGCTGTTTATATGCAAAGCCTCTGGAAGCAGCTTGGGTGGGCCTGCAAGTTGGGTGGGGTGATGTCTCAGGGAATCAGGGTTAATGAACTGTGTTAGCCAGGTTGATGGAGACTCAGAAAAGGTGGCCATCTGAATCTGCATGCTGTGAGGGGTGAAGAGCTCAACAAAGAAACAATGGCTTCTGCCAGCTCCTTTGTCTGTTCAGGAGAAAGCTATTCCTCCAGCTCTTGCCTTAAAGCCAGACAATTCAGTTCCTCCCTGCATGTGCCTTTCTCCTTTCAAGCTGCTGCCCTAGCGATGGAGCTCAGAGTGAGTGAGTCCATCAGCAAGTTAGTCCATGCATGTGCCCTTTAAGAGGAGTGCCTGGGAGTGCAGCCACCCTCCATATCACTAAGCCACAATCTCCATTGGTTTTCATAGCTGGACATTTTAGGGACTTCTTTCCCCAGCATTGAAATCCTGGACTGGGAAGACTGGTGTGGGGCTAGGACCCCTCACTCCTCCATAGGGCCATCCACAACAGAGATATCCCTCCTGATTTTTAACAGTCACATGCAGGTGTGGGACCAGCCCATTCTGAGTCTCTGCCCTCTACCAGTTTCCAGGTGGCTTTTCTTGTATGTCCTTAGTTATAGGGCTTTGGTTCAGCTAAATCAGGTGATTATCAATGATGGGTATTCTGTAGTTAATTTGTAATTTTGATATGCTCACGAGAGGAGGTAACCACAGTGTTTGCCTACTCTGCCTTCTTTAACAGATCTTCCAAGAAATGGAGAATTTTGCATAAGAGCTTCTGTGTGCTAAATATTTTCTAAAGACAATATTTGAAAGATCATACTGGGGACATTTTTCTTTAAGTACATGTCTTAAAAATAGATTATGTTTGCAAATGCATCCTTTCTTTTCAAGGACTAAGTGAAATTTTCTTTGTCACACATCTTTTATTTATTCTTTCATTGCTTAAAAATTATTGAGTGCCTATGTGAATAGTATATGGCTCCAGGTGTTGAGGAGCTAACCATCTGAGGGAGAAGGGAAACAGTTAACCTAAATAAGTTCCTGTTATACAATATGACCAGTGATTTAATAAGGAAACAAACCAAAGTGAGAGATTACGTAATAGAAAGAACATGGACAATGGAGTCTGATACACATGTGTTTAAAATCTTTACTTGGATACTTCTTACCCATAAAATGTCAATAATGATAACCCCTGCTTCATGGGGGTTTTGGTAGAACCAATAGAAACAGTTATTTTCCTGGGACATTATAGATACTAAATGCATAAATTAGCAGTATTATGAGAGCACTGGACTAAGTGAACACTCTTTTTTTTCCTTTTGATAAGAAAGACTTCTTATTTGTCAACCTGCTTTAGATAATCAGTAAAAATTGAAAAGTTGATCGAAGGAAAACATATATGGTAAATGTGATAAGTGATGCAGTTTGTGATTTTGTTGAGATTCAAAGACTAATCCATTGGTCTCTTTGTGGTGCCACTGCAGCATCTCGTGTGCACCTTCATATGTACCTGCCTTCCTACTTGTGAAAAATTCCACGTGTCATGGTAACTTTCTTCATCCTCTCTTTCTCCAGAGGAAAGAACACATACTATCCATTTATCCTATGTTCTCACTATTTGTCTCATAGCAGGTGCCTAATAAATTGTGTATTGGTTAAATTATAAAAGGAAATGTTATTAATTTGTTAATCATCAAGCCAACACTCTACCACTCATGAAATTTCAGGCCCTTTTGGAACTGTCATTTAGGTATACCCAGTGCTTGCCACTTAGGGAAGATAACAATAAAGTTATCCTTAACTTTTAAAATACCTGCATTCCAGAAAGTCTGACTTTTAAGTAGTTTTTTAAAATTATATGTACTGTAATCAATCTTTTAAATTGTATCTATCATTAGTTTACATTTTAATATTTGAGATTGATGGTCATAAGAATATTTTTTTCTCATCAAGACTAAATTGATATTATACTCAAGAAGGAAACATATTCCTGAAGCTATGTATCTAAATAAAGTCAAAAATAGTTGAATAGACATGAATAGATCTTATTTTAAATCATAAAACACTACCCTACCATGTTTATGTGAATAGGATGAAGATTTTTATAGACAGGCAAGCCAGATCTTTGAATATTGGAGTTTTAAGTGGAAAATATATCGGTACTGTAGCAAAGACCTGAAATAGTAATGTCTTAAATAAGTGAGAAATTATTTTTTTTTTCATATAACAATCTGAGTATAAATAATATAAGTGATTTCATGAGGTCAAGAGATTCAGGATCCTTTTATCTTTTTCCTTCGCCATTCTCATCACAAAACTTTCAGATCTTATTGCAAAATGGCTGTTCCAGCTCCTGCTATCATGCTCACATTCCAGTCACATAAAGAAAAAGAAGAAGGGAGAGGGAGATCCTTCCTTTAAGGCTACCAGACAGAGTTTTAACATCGTGTCATTTCATATTGCAGTGCTCAAATGTGTTTTCATCTTACACCTAGCTGCAAGGGAGTCTAAAAAATGTATATTTCATGAAAAGAAAATAAAGCTAAAATTCATAGGACTTATTACCAAAAGAATGAGGAGCAATTGGATATTAGGGACAGCTGGCAGTCTCTGATACAAGAGTTTAAATCAAGAGGGATTTTACATGGAATTCGCATCATGACTCTAAGTCTTGCCTTTCAAATCACCTCCAAGCACCATCATGCTAATGTTCAGAGAAAATGCATATGAATCATATCCTGCGTAAATGTTGGTTATTACTGTCTAAGGTGAGTTCAACAATCCCATATTGCAAGCTAAGCATATATACAAATTCTATTGTTGATTATGAAATAATATGAATAATAACTAACAGTTCATGAGAATTGGTTATGTCCCAGGGATAGTTTTAAGCATATTAAAGTATTAACAATAACTTATTCAGTTGTACCACATCTCTTTGAGGAAGATGACTATTATTAGGTCAGCTTTCTAGATAACATAAGTTAAGGGGAAAAGTATTTCCCATTTGAATATAAGTGCTAAAAATAATTAATAATTGCATTTTCTTGACTAATAAGGTGTTGAATGTATGAATGAATAGATGGATGAATGACAAGCCAAAATTTACATACAGGAACATAGGTATTCCAATGATTGTATCCCCTTGGAAGGAATCACCTTCTGTAGTGGATGTTCTACTGATCAAAAGATTCATGGCACTCCAGTTATGGAGCTGTCTAGAAAGTCTGTAGCATAGTCTTTTGAAAATGTATAATGATGAGAGATTTGGTCCTTATTTATTATTTTTTATTTCATTTGCTTTTTGGAAAAAATGAAGTCATTCAGGAAAAGTCTATTGGAAGATTAAACTTAGAAGAAAGCAATTTTAGTCAAAAATGAAGTGTCCTTGTAAGTTAATGAGAATGCTTCTCTCATGTGGTAGATAAATTGATTAGTTTTGTATAATCCTAGTTTATTTGAGTTAAAGGTAAAAATTAAGTTTATATATTTTTTAAGTAAAAAGAAAAAGTTACGTCTATACATGTGGTAGTAATTTAAATATTTTTCAGAGGCAAAGACATTCTTTGTCATGAATGTTTACGGTGAAAATCTTGACTTTATATTTCTCTCTCAAAGTTATAAAAAAACCAAAAAAAACAAAATCACGATCAAGAAAAAAAAAAATTTAGCATGAAAAGACTGAAAAGCCAAACACGTTTAAATGTTTAACGTAGTCTTTCTTAACTGAGATTTGATCATAAGTCAATACTATTGCTTTCTATAGAAAAGAGAGTAGCAAGACATGGGGCTGGAAACTGGGCAGGAGTGTGATTTGAAAGGGCTTTTGGCTGTGTTACTGATTTTGCAGTTTATCTTTAAGGGAAGTGACATGAGCTGATTTCTCTATAAGCAAAACAGTCTATAGGATTAACCTACAATATAGAAACTAGATTTGAAGCAGACAACTTGCAACTAGAGACCAGGACACAACTGAGATAGTTCACGGGGTAGACAATGGAACCTAAAGCAAAGCAGGGATGCTGAGCAGGGAAAGAGGAAATGGCTTTGAGAGAGTAAGAAGTTAAAACCATTGAGACTTAGAGACCAATTATCCAATCAGGACTTGAGAAAGGGAGGAGTCAAGAGTGATCCCTAGGGTTTTGTCTTGACCAGCACAATAGTGTCAGTTGCTCACTTCTATTGAGCACTTTATGTCAAGCAGTTGGCTAAAGTCTTCATATTTATTACTTTAATGTTCAAACACAAACTATGATGCATGCTTTATAAATTAGGAAAGCGGAATTTGAAGACATTAAGTAATTCCCTAGGTCAGAGTACTGATCTTCTATCAAAGAGTTGGCTACTATGTCTCAGGAGAGATTGGACAGGTAGACTGGAGAAGAACTTGTAAGAACAGGATTTTAGAGACATTACCTTGGCAATTGCGTGAAGGGTATTACATTTCCAGATATTTTAAGTATACAGATTTGTCATTTAAAAATTCAGGACTTTGGAGGCAGGACCTTGGAGTATAGGTGATGTTTTCAGTACCCTTTATATTGTACATTTACAATCTTATGTTTTAGCTAATGCTTAAGTGCATTATACATAAATTGCTAAGTTCAGACTTACTAAGTTAAAAATGAGATACTACTCAAATGCTTTGCTATATTCCATTTTTAAAAATAGACACTACTAAATGTCTTTTCAATTAGATAATTGAAAATTTACTAACTGGATTAATTTTTACATGGCTTTGTAATTTGTTTCTTCACTTGATGTTAATGTTTTCAGACATAGACCAAATTTTATTTCCTGAAGCAGCGGGGAAGCCTGAGCAAGGTGAAGAAGTCAGAGGAGTCGGAGAGTGTATTGTGCCAAGACCCAAGGGCGTGATTCATGTAGGTCGTGCTTGGCAGAAGGCCATACTACATTCTTGGTACAAACGCTTGATAATGTTCTCTGTTTTACAACGCACGGCAGTGTCTTTACAATATCAACTCCTGAGTGGGCTACTTTTGTCTTAATCAAGTAAATTTGATCATGGTGCTGCTATTACTGGAATTTGGGGCATCCAAGCACTTTGGCTGATAAAATTTTTCTCAGTAGGATTTTTTACTTTTACTTTTTGTATACTTAAATTCAGCAACAGATAGCTCAAGAATAGTTGATTTTTCTGCATTATCTGGCAAAGAGTATTTGACAAAGTGAAGTCTGTGATTCAGGTAGAATGATTATTGGGGAAATTGACTCTAGAATTTTGAGCAATTTCTGTAGTTGAAACCAAAGTCATTCTCATCGAGCATAATACTCTCTCTGCCCCGGGTCTTCTGATTCTCAATGGCTTCTGTTTCCGCTAGGATGTCCCTGAATTTTGAGTACAGTTTTAAGAACATTATTGCCAAAATAACATTGAGTTTTATAAAATCCATGTGTTTCATTTGTCCTATTTTTCTTTTCTTCCTGTTGAGAGCAATTCAAGTATTAGCAAACTAAGATGCTTTATAACCTCTTTTTCTTTTCTATCATTCTTTGAGTGTGCTCAAACTCGTGATATTTTTTTTAATGATCAAGTTTAAGCTATGGAATGTTTCTGCTACTATAGTAAAAATTTAATATCTATCTAATATTCTTTGCTCCTATGTTTTCATTTAACTTCACTGTCAGCCAGTAAATTAAATCTGTACTGTTCACTATCCTTACCTAATTTCAAATATTTTTAATAGTACATTGTTCTATTCTCTCCTTGTTATTATTAATGAAAAATATAAAAAGATTGAGCTTATGCATGCCACAGAGCCTTATGCTCTCTTTTTCTTTTAGATACATCTTTGCAAATAGCATAAATCTGGTGATGCATTATTCAGAGGGCATAATGCTCATTCGAATTCTAACTCTAAAGAGTAAATTCACTAAATAATATCTAATAGATCAAAAGTAAAATTAAGTACTCATTCAAACAGTCCCTGGATTTTACCTTGTTGGCAGTTTAAAAAAAAAAAAAAAGTGCTGTTCTTGGAAGATCTTAATGTGCATGTGTCAATTGAAGCCACTGAGAGTTAGGGGTATAACCACAAGGAAAATGTAAACTAAAAAGGATCACTGTCCACTTGGAATTTAGCATCAGGGAGCCACTGGTGACTGGCAAACATTGTGTCATGAAATTGTTGGGCCTGCGGCTGGATTGCCATGAATTGTAAAGGGAGATGAGTCAGTGACGAGGGTAAGTAGAGGGGGCAAGCAGAGATAATCAGTGTGGTTTATTTTATGTTTATTTGTTAAAGATTGATGCATTGAGTTAAAGATTGATGCATATGCTGCCATAAAGTGTTCAATATTGAAGAAGTGAAATATATCAAAGAGATATGGATATCATATCAAACATATCAAAGAGTGTGGATAATCAAATGACCAAAGAAGCTGAGAATCAGAGGTCCAGAGCACACCCTTGAGGGAGGGGAGGTGGTAAGGAGGATAATTTTTCTAGTATAAGAGGCAGAAGGACAAAAGGATGGATTGGAGAATGTGAAACCATGCTATAAGTTTGAAGTGAGGAATTGATCGGCTGTCATCTGTGTTCTCTGTGAATTGGAGGTTCTGTCCTCAGCTGCAAGATAAACAGAAGTCATGGAGTGGCATACTGGAGGTTAGAGGTGAATCGGCAATATTGAAAATAGCCATTATGAATAAAATTGAAGAGAGCAGACCTAGGTTATTATAATCAATAATCTAAAGAAATAATTACTGTTTAAAAATAAATGGCTTAAATTTTATAAAAGTGGCAGTCCCCCCCGCCCCCTATGAGGTCAGACAATTAAGTTTGTGAACTCATCCTAGAAAAAGTTCTACATACCTCATTGCTGAATATCACTATGGTCACCTTCGAAGGACTCCCCTTGGGTAGCTATGCACCGATGCCAGTGCCTAGTCTACCCTTCAAAGCAATTTGGAACTCTTTTTCTGGAATGGCCATCAGAGCTGTCATCGTATTACCCTTGATGTCCTGAATGTCATCAAAATGTCTTCCTTTCAGTATTTTTTTATATTTGGGTAAAGAAAGAAGTCATTGGGGCCAGATCAGGTGAGTAGGGAGGATGTTCCAATACAGTTATTTGTTTATTGGCTAAAAACTGCCTCACAGACAGTGCCGTGTGAACTGGTGCATTGTCATGATGCAAGAGCCATGAACTGTTGGCGAAAAGTTCAGGTCGTCTAACTTTTTCACGCAGCCTTTTCAGCACTTCCAAATAGTAAACTTGGTTAACTGTTTGTCCAGTTGGTAAAAATTATAAAGAATAATCCCTCTGATATCACAAAAGATTAGCAATATCGTTGCAACAAGTTCAAGGTCTTAATTGTCAGTCCTCATATATCTATAAGAAATAATATATTGGATAGAAAAGCAAAGAAAATATCAAAAAAAAGCTCAGGCTTAAGGATTTGGACTAGGGTCATGGCAGCAACAATACATCAAAAAAGCTGATTTATCTAAAATAGGAAATTAAAAAGGTTTAATACTCTAGGAGATTGGTCAGGGAATGAAGGAAAGGTGAATATATATATTAGTATTGCCACATGGTTTACAATATTGTTTTGAACTAAGCAGCATCCTTCCTTGAATGAGTAAAATTAACTCGGCAATTATTAATGTATTAGAATGGTTTCTGTCAGTTTAACTTATTTTATTCTTAATTCTCATTTGTTATATGAGCTGCTTACATTTTCTTTTATACTTAATACGACACCTCAGTTGACCAGACCTATTTGTGATATTTGTAGTTCATAAATGAATGGCCACAGTAGTATATCATGGGATATACCATATTATTATCACAAATTTTATTAGTACTACACCTTTCTTTTATATAATGTGCTATATTTATAATTTAATTTGACCCTTATTATAATTTTAAAAAATAACCTTAACAAATTTTTTGTATTTTTTTTAACACACTAACACACAAAATTAGTTTTAAAATTTAAATATTGGTATCTGGAAAGCAGATTCTGAGTTAGAGATCACTGTGCAAGAGCAAAACTGGAGAGTGCCCTCAAGATCAAAAATGAGAAAGTGGGGGGATTGATGACAAAAGGAAACGGGACTAGAAAGGAGAGAAGCTGAGCTGTGTTGTAGTTGAAGCAGAGGCCACATATGATCCTACAGGCAACTCTAAGTTAGGGAGAGCCTGAGATTTTTCCCAAATCCGGGTGAAGGAGCCTGTACCGACAATTCATTTGACGCTGGCTATCCCAGAAAAGGCGGGGTGACCTTAGATTCGGTGTCTTTTTTCAGTCAAGGTCACATCTCATAGTGGAAGTCAGCTGACAGCTCTTCCTGCCAACACTCCCAGTAGCTGGGTGTATATTCTAAACAGGGGGTCTGCACAGTACACCAGAGCTCCCTCTAGAATTACAGAATAATTTATTATGGAAAAACCTGCCTTGTTTCTCTCCACCCCCAATATCATTATCCAAATGCAACCACTCCAATGACCTCTTATTTCTTTTCATCTTTCATGATGATTAGTATCTCAATTCTAAATAATGTGCTTGGGTGACACATTTTATCAATTTGAAATATTATGCAAAAAGACAAATATGTTTTTTTCTCACGTCTTCTGATTTTTTATTTAACTTTTCCTTTATTCTCAATATAATCACAGCACTATTTGTATTTCTTTGAGGTCGATCTGACCCTAAAGTCGAATCAAGGTTCAAAGATGGGTGAGAATGAGGATTTGCACATTGTTCATGTTTGCTTTATTTGGGTTAATTTTTAAAGTAGCAAAAAGAGCAAAGGATAAGAAAGTGAGAAGGCTACAGCTAGGAGGACTTGATTCCTTGTGACCTTGCACGTTTGTAGGAGTGCTACACGTGGATTAGGTTCAATGGATATAGCGTTCCTGAAACAAGGGAGGTTTCCACAGGGGAGACAGAGCCACAAACACGGGTTCTCTATCTTTGATACCACCCGTTACATCTCCACCCTTCTTCAGGTCCGCCGCTCAACTTCTGGGCCAGATTTACTTCTACCATAGTTATTGCCTATGCTTATCTATAGGTTGTATTTAAAAGTTAAAAACCATTAAATAGAGTTATATTATTATTATTTTTAAATATTGTTTAGAGCAGAGTCTATTGCAATGGGATTACATTCCCTTGTCTATGGTTCACGTTATGCCATTTTTACATTTCACCAACAGACAGAAATCAAGTCCCCTTTTGAGGGCTTTATATGCTTTATTATTTCAGCCATGCCTCTCACATACATTTTAAATTTTAGGTTTATTTCTTTCTATTTTTCTTTCTTTTCTCTCTCTCCATTTTGCTTTAATTATTCTTTTTTTTTTAATTTTCAGAAGAAATGCTCTTATTTAGAAAAAAACTTCTTAGGATATTACCACTTTTTCATTCTGTAACATCCTTTTCCTTTTTTCTTTTCTTTTCATTTTCCTTTCTTTCCTTTCCTTTTCTTTCTTCCTCCCTTTCTTTCTTTCTTTCTTTCTTTCCCTCTCTGTCTCCTTTTTTATTTTATTTTTTTGTATTATTTTACTGAAGCTCGCTGTGTCAAGAGACTTACCATCCGACACCTTTCCTCTTCTTGCTAAATATAACTGTTCCCTATGCCATCTAAGCCGTCTTCGGAGTTCTCATTCTTATGTTCCACTCATGGCATCCTGTTTCTCAGTTTATTCTCTTATTTTTCTATGTTGTACCCTCAAATAAGGATGAGTGGGAAGTAAACTTTCTGAGTTCTTATTTGTCTTACAGTTTCCATCACATGACTGGTGCTCTGGCTATATCTTGAATTCTAGGCTCAAAATTATTTTCCCCTGTAACTTTGAAGATATTGTTCCATTATTTTCAGGCATTAAGTTTGCTGATGGAAATTTGAATTATCTTTTGTTTTGTAGATGGGCTTTTTTTCTTCCTATGTGAACGTTTTTACATGTTTTTTTTCTTTTTTCTTTTTTCTTTCTTCTTTTGTTTTGGAAGAAAATCACTTTATTCTAATTGATTCACAATGACATCACAAAAGCTGGTGTAAGGAGGCCACACAAACATTTGCTGAGCCCCAAACTCACTACCATCTCAGTGAACTTTTGTACAGTTATGAACACCCATTGCACAGTTATGTCCATTGCAGTTCTGCAGCAAGGAAGCTATTAATGCTGGAGGAGAGGTTTAACTGGTGGTTTTACACTTTACACTTTCACTAGCAATTATAATTTTATACTAGATTAGCTTGGTCACGAGAGATGAGTTTCCATGTCTTCAATTTGAACTTCTTTATTAGTCTAATCCATTTGCAAATCTGCACTGTTTCAGCACCTCACTGAAACCCTCACAAAGCTTAAGGTCACCTTGTTTCTGACACTCCCAAAATTGTTTCATCTCATCATGGCTTGGGCCAAACTGCTGTTGCTGCTGGTATTCCCTGAGGCTGGGTTCCCTGAGTTGCCGGCTGGGTTCCCTGAAGCTCCTGGTAAGTGATGTCACGTCTTGCAGGCTCAGCATTACTTCCTCCACTGAAGGCCCCTGTGATGGCATGACCTAATGTGTGGCCATCAGCTGAGCCCACAGCCACACCAGCCGCAGTGGTTGCCCTCTAGGCCATCAGACCTGGCTGCCGAGGTGCCGGAACAGGTGAGCCAACAGCAGATGGTGGAGCTGCTGCTGGTGGCTGAGCTGCTGGTGCTGGCCTGGGCACAGGTCTCATCTGAAGTGCCCCGCTGGCCAGAGGGGCCACGCGGGAGTTCTGGCTTCGGCATCCATGCAGCACCGCAACTGCACGACGGCTGGGCATGTACCAGGCAGAGACTGGGAGGAGAATCTGGCACCTTCTTTTTGTGGTTTTGTAGAATAGGTGTGGAGTTTGGTCTTTTCTTTAATCCTATCATGCACTTGATTGGCCCTTTCAATCTATTAAAAGGCTAGTGTTAGCTCTAGAAAAATGTATTGATCTGTTGCCCTGAGTTTTCTCTCTTCTCTGTAAGGCAATCTTATTAGTGAAATATTAGATCACTTGGATTGACTCACTATATCTTTTCTGTTTTCTTTTATATTTCTACCTTATATTTTTGTACTATTTACTAGGAAATTGCCTAAACTTTATTTGTGTGTGTGTGTGTGTGTGTGTGTGTGTGTGTGTTTTAAAATCTAGAAGACTGCCTTAACTTTCTTTTTTATCAACTTTTTAATCTGTGGGAGGAAGAGCATACCACATAACTAATGACTCTGAGTCTCTTTTGTTCTCTGGTTGTCCTTTCATTGAAAAGTGAAAAAAAAAGACATAATTTCTGCCTCATTGGAATTTAATCTTTGGCTGGGACTATATCAGTTATCCATTGCTGTATAACTAATGGTTCAAAACTTAGTGACTTGAAACAACTGTCTTTTATTTGGCTCATTATTCTGCAGGGTGGAAATTTGGGCTGGGCCGTGTTAATGGGCTGGGAGCTGTTCAGTTGACCTCTCATGAGGTCACTCAAGAGACTTCAGTTAGATCCGGGTCAGCAGAGGCTAGCTAGTTTCTGACGGCGTTGGCTGGTAGGTCTGGGATGGCTGGGAAGGCAGAAGCCTTTCTCCTTCTGTTGCCTCATTCTTTAGCTGGCTCATTTGGTCTTATTCACATAATAGGAGCTGGGTTCCAAGAGTAAATTAGAACACAAGACCCAAAGTATAAGCATTTTTCCAGTCTCTACTTATTTTCCATTTGCTATTATTACATTGGCCAAAGCAGGTCACAGAGACAACCCCAGAGTCAACAAGGGAAGGGACTGTGCAAGATTGTGAATGAAGGGAGCCACGATAAAACGGGAGCTCCCACTGCAATAATCTATCAGTGATAAAATATAAGACCAGAAATAGAAGACAGGACAATTTTGAAACCTTCTTTAAAATTGTAAAATTAAACCCATGATTTTCATGTTACAATACGGTATATTCTAGAAGAATTCAGTGAAAGAAAAATAGAGCTTGAATACCCTAGGAAAGCTTCATAAAGGGCTTAGACTTCACCAGGTTATTAAAGATCCTGGATGAATTTGGATAGGCCAAAAGTGACGTGTGGACTCATGGGGACATTGGAGATGTGGGAGCTCAGAGGGGAGTCACATGATTTCACGGACATGTTATTTCATTAAACTTCAGATTTTCTCTGTGAAAGACTAGTAGTGATAGTGGCTAGTCAAATTACAGTTACTTGCCAGGAGGCCATGAATAGCTGATTGGAATACTCTGTTGATAACATTTTAACATTAGGTAAAATGAAAGAAAGAGTCCCTGCTGGCAAACATATACTTTTTGAAATTCAGAAGTTCTCAATTATTTTCCAGAAAGATCTTCCATAAGGAAAATTATGACCAGCGAGTTAAGGACATCAGATATTTTGAATAAATATATAATCTAAGATTTATTCTGGACTGAAAGAACTTAAAATTTACTTTTATGTTTATCATATTTTTTAGCATATTGGAAGATATCTTTCAAAGACAAGCACCAAGCTATTTAGTTTAATGTAAATATAGACCAGCATTCTAATTTTTGAAGGCACTTGTGAAACTCAAGTAATTTTTTCTGAAATTGACACAGTTTTAGCCTTTCTTGATGCCAGTCAACTGACTAATACTTCTCCTTCATTGTAGTTAATTAATCTAATTTATGTAGGATTTTTAGCCAAATTATTGCTCACTGACAAAAACAAAAGTACTTAATATATTCTGCCAAACATTATTAAAATAAAATAATGCATTTGGAATTGTTTAAATTACACACTTAAATTCCCTACAATGCAATAAATCAAGACCTGTGTTTAAGGAAAAGTTAAATATAAGTTTCAATTTTTATGCAAGAAATATATATTTTATTTAGTAAATTATAAACATTTTTTATGTCTATCTGGCTATCTTCATTTTAAATAATGTTATTGGAAAATACACATATATAATGCTAAATACACTATCCTTATTGATATTAAACTAATTTAAAAGACTTAAGGATTGCATTGGTTTTGGGGTTTACTGGGATGAATCACTAAACAGATACTTGCATTACCTGATTTCGTTCCTAAACATGAAATTAGTCGGTATCATTGATAATTAGTGTAATCTCTGCTATAAGTGCTCAATGCCTTGCAAGTTTTATCATTTCCTATTTAATAAAACTCATCTTTGAAAGGATATGTGGTCTGAAGAAATTGGAGGCTGAAGAATCTCTCCATATTTATCCTGAGTTGTATGTATAACTAAACTATGTAAATTACATGACTATAGAGTACAGTCCATTTCTAGACATGAACCTTAGTCCTCTCCTAATTTGGAGAAATATTTGTAGCCACTTGTGAGAATGAAAGCATTAGAATTTCCACATAAACACATTTTATAAAAAGAAAGAAACCACTGTGACAACTGGAAATAATACTAATCCCTTGCACTAAATTTTAAGTATATCAAAGTAAGATCTCATAGTCTGATTGTTCCAAGTATACCCTCAAATAGCTTCTCATCTTGTTTATTGTCCTTATCACAAGATGCAGGATACTTCACATTTACATTAATCACAAAACTGTCAGAGACTATTGATGTTTCACACTATTTGCAAAGGCCCTAAATCTTTTCCTGCATTTGGAAAACCCTGAGTGACCTTTCAGAAAATACAAATAACTATAACTATATGCAATAATCGTCTGTTTTTGCAGCTGATTTGAGCTACTTCTCTTTTCTACACTTTCCCCATCTCTTCTCTTATTTTCCTTCTTGTTTTTCTACTTCTTTTTCTTCTCCTTTTCTTCCTTCTCTCCCTCCTCATCTTTTTTCTCTCCCCTCACTTTGTATACATGTTCATTTGCATATATAAGTACCTAGGGATGGACCGAGAATGTCCATGAATTAATAACATTGATTTTTCTCCCTATCGTTTCAGTAGCAGTGAAGTTTATTACAAAATTCTATTGCAAACTATTTCAAAATTTTAAGGTTCAATAAACCAGTCTTATACCATCAATCATGATTTCTGTCTGCAAAGCAAAGACCCTCATTTAAAACAACAGCAGTAGCACACTTTCCCTGAATTTAATCTGCATTGTCAATTTTAAAAGAATCCCATATAGATGGAGTAATATGAAGAAAGAATTTTGATATGCATTATTCTTCTTATTTCCTTTAATGTATGAAAGTATAGTAATTAGCAGTAACATTACTAACAACAAATTCATATGTGTATGTTTATGATATATCAAAATCTATCCTAAGCATACTACATCCATCAATGTGTTTAATCTGCAAAACAATTCCATGAATGAGGGTTCATTCATTTCATAGTTGAGCAAACTGAAGCAGAATAAAGTCACACAGCTGGAAAGTGATAGAGCCAGTTGAGTGGTTTTGTTTTGTTTTGTTTTTTTGTTTGTTTGTTTTTGTTTTTTTGGCAGGGGAAGGTGCTGTTTTTGCTTTTCTTTTTGTTTTCTTTCCCTGATGCACATTTAATATAATTGCTTATGGGGCTGAGGAATTTTTTAACTTTTTAAAAGGTATACAATAGTTTAAGAATAGTATAAAGCATAGGTATATCACAAAGAACAGCCATAACCTTACACACCTGTTAACATTTTACCCTATTTTTTTCCTTTTCTTACAACACCTCAGCTTGTATTTCTTAAGAATAGGAATATTCTTACATAATCATAGGTGAGTTCTCAACTTCAGTAACATTAACATACATACAACAATTTTCTTTAAGCCATATTTCAATTTTTTCAACTGACCCAATAATTCCTCCACGGTATTTTTTTACCAACAGCACGAGATTCAGTCTAGCATCAGATATCACGTTTAGTTTTAATGTATCTTTAGTCTCCTTTAATCAGAGCATTTCCACTGCATGTCTTTGTTTTCATAACACTGACATTTTTAAGAATACAGTGAGACTGTGGTCTTACGTGCAAACAAGTGGTAATTGCGAGGCTGATGGTGAAAGAAACAGATCTGAAGGAAAACTTTAACATGAAGGATGGTCTACCAAAATTTTACTAGACATGCTAAGGAGGTAATTGAGATAGTTGAAACTATATTTATTCTGATCTTTTAAGGGAATCTAGAATATTTTAAGAAAATAGAATAGTTATTGCACACATTGCCAGTTTTCCACTAAACCTAAGTGTCAAACTCACCAGAAGAAAGCTCAAGACACCGGCAAAAATGACACAGTATATAAAATGAATTGATTATCTAATTAATTAATTAATTAAACCTACCTACCTATAAGTTTCTATTGATTTGCTTGTTTCTTTGATATTACCCAGATAGAATATATAGAATTCGCCTTGCAAGATCAAATAGTTCATTAAGATAATGGTAGCTTAAACAAAACTGCTGGCAGTGGAGATAGAGAGAAGTGGATGAATTTGAGTATAATTTACATCCTGAGACTGACAAGATTCTGTGGTGAATTGAACATAGGAGGTGAGCTGTAGGGCAAGACCAGGGATGAGTCCTGAGCTCCCACTTTGCATATCTGATTCCGTGATGTCATTCACTAAGCCAGACAAAGAAGGAAGACTACCACATTATGGGAGAGGAGGTCAAGTTTAGTTGGGATATAGTCTCTTCTTAGATATTTGGATAGCAATACAGCATTATATGTACAAATCTGAAAATCTGCAAGGAGGGTTGAGGTGGAAAAACAATTCTGGGCATCCTCTGCACATAGACGATAGTAGACATATTGAATGTGGAATAGTTGCCTGGGAAGACTCTAGAAAGAGTGAAGGAAAAAGAGGCCATGGCATAGTCTTGAATAAGGCTCGCATTAAAGAGCTTGGTGGAGGATGGTTAGATTGCCAAGGAGCTAAGAGCAAAACAGCAGTCAGAGATGTAGGAGTAAAACCAGAAAGGGTGTGTCACAATAGACTAGAGAAGACTGAAGGAATTAAGAAATATTCACCATTATCAAAGGTTGCCAAGAGAGAAAGAAGTGTTGACAAATAAACTAACTTTGGAATCACCCTGGTGATGATGACTTTATACAGAACTTTTACTGTGGAGTTAAGAGCGTAGATTCCAGATTTGAGTGAGAGGATATAGGAAAATGATAGTGAGGAAAATTAATCAAAGAATAATGTTTTATTTTTTCTGTTCTTTTTCTAATTTTAAAAAATTTTTCAGTTACCATTGACATAAAAATATTACATTAGTTTCCAGTGTACAAAACAGCGTAGTGATTAGACGTATATACTATATGTATATGTGATAACAAATAATTTTATTACCCTGTGCATTTTATTACACTGTACATAGTTATTATAATATTATTGACTGTATTCCCTATGCAGTACTTCACATCCCTGTGACTATTATTTTTTCAATTGTAGTTGACATTCAATATTATATTATATTAGTTTCAGGTGTACGGCATAGTGGTTAGACATTTATATAATTTATGAAGTGATTTCCCCGATAAGTGTAATACCCACCTGACATTACACATAGTTTTTACAAAATTATTGATTATATTCCCTATACTGTATTTTACATCCTGGTGACTATTTTGTTACTATCAATTTGTACTTCTTAATCCCTTCACCTTTCTCACCTAGCTTCTAAACCTGCTGTCATCTGGTAACCATCAGTTTGTTCTCTGTATCTATGAGTTGTTTCTGTTTTGTTTGTTTATTTTGTTTTTTGCATTCCACACGTAAGTTCCATAAGGTATTTGTCTTTTTCAGTCTGACTTATTTCACTTAGTATAATACCCTCTAGGTCCATCCATGTTGTCACAAATAGTAAGATTTCACTGTTTTTTATGGCATAGTAATATTCCATTGCATATATGTACTAGATCTCTTTATCCAACCATCTATTGATGGGCATTTAGGTTGTTTAAATATCTTTGCTATTGAAAATAGCACTGCAGTAAACAAAGGAATGCATATATCTTCTCAAATTAGTGTTTTGGATTTCTTAGGATAGACACCCAGAACTGGAATTTCTGGGTCATAAGGTAGTTCTGTTTTTAATTTTTTGAAGAACCTCCAAACTGTTTTCCATAGTGACTGCACCAATTTGCAAACCCACCAAGAGTGCATGAGGGTTCCCTTTTTTCCACATCCTCACCAACACTTGTTTGTTGATTTATTGATTATGGCCATTCTGACAGGGGTGTGGTGATTTCTCATTGTGTTTTTAATTTGCATTTCTCTAATGGTTAGTGACCTTGAGCATCTTTTCATATGTCCTCTTTGGAGAAATATCTATTCAGGTCCTCTGCCCATTTTTCAATTGGTTTGCTTGGTTTTTTTTTTGGTTTTGAGTTGTATGAGTTCTTTATAAATTTTTGATAATAAGCCCTTATCAGATGTATCATTGGCAAATATATTTTCCCATTCAGTAGAATGTCATTTTGTTTTGTTGGTGGTTTCTTTTGCTGTGCAAAAACAGTTTAATTTGATGTAGTCCCCCCTCCTTTTTTTCTTATTTTCCTTTGCCCAGTGGGATATATCAGAAAAAATATTACTAAGGATAGTGTCAGAGAGTTTACTACCTATCTTTTCTTCTAAGAGTTTTATGATTTCGGGTCCTACATTTAAGTCTTTAATCCATTTTGAGTTTATTCTTGTATATTGAGTAAGAAGATGGTCTAGTTTCATTTTTTTGCATGAATCTGTCCAGTTTTCCCAGCACTAGTTATTGAATAGACTGTCTTCACCCTATTGTATATTCTTGCTTCCCTTGTCATAGACTAAATAACCATATAGGCATGGGATTATTTCTGGGCTCTCCAGTTTATTCCATTTATCTGTATCTGTTTTTATGCCAGTACCATGCTGTTTTGATTATGATGGCCTTGTAGATAGTTTGATATCAGGTAGTGTGGTACCTACAACTTTGTTCTTTGATCTCAAGATTGCTGTGGCTATTCGGATCTTTTATGGTTCTGTATAAATCTTTGGATTACTTGCTCTAGTTCTGTGAAAAATGTCATTAATATTTTGATAGAGCTTTCAATGAATCTCTGGATTGCTTTAGGTAGTATGGACATTTTAGCTATATTCTTCCTATCCATGAGCATGATATATGTTTCCATTTATTTGTACCTTCCTCAATTTTTCTCTTCAATGTCTTATTATTTTCTGAGTACAAGTCTTTACTTCCTCAGTTAAATTTATTCTTGGATTTCTTTTTATGAAATTGTAAATTATTTTCCTAATTTCTCTTCCTGATAGTTCATTAGTGGTGTATAAAAATGCAACCCATTTCTGAATATTAATTATGTATCCTGCTATTTTACTAAATTTATTTATCAGTTCTAATATTTTTTTGGTGGAATCTTTGGGGTTTTCTACGTATAGTATTGTGTCATCTGCAAATAATGACAGTTTTACTTCTTCCATCCCAATTTGGATTTCTGTTATTTTTTTCTTGTCTGATTGCTGTGGCTAGGACTTCCAATACTTCTTTGAATAAAAGTAGTGAAAGTGGACATCCTTGGATTGTTCCTGATCTTAAGGAGAACGCTTTTCATTTTACCACAGTGAGAATGATGTCAGCTGTGGGTGTGTCATATATGGCCTTCATTATGTTGAGCTATGTTCTCTTTGTTCCCACTTTGCTGAGAGTTTTTATCATAAATGGATTCTGGTTTTTGTCTGCATCTATTGATATGATTATATAATTATGATTTTTCATTTTGTTTATATGATGTATCACCTTAATTGATTTGCGTATGTTGAACCAACCTTGCATCCTGGGAATAAATTCCATTAGATTATGCTGTATGATCTTTTTAATGTATCGCTGAATTTGGTTTGCTAATAATCCTTGAGCCTTCTGGGGTGTATGATCATCAGAGATATCGATAAATATATCTGTCTTTGTCTGGTTTTGGAATCAGAGTAACGGTGGCCTCGTAGAATGAGCTTGGGAATCTTCCCTCCTGTTGAAATTTTTGGAATAGTTTGAAAAGAATAGGTGTTAATTCTTCTTTGAATGTTTGGTAAAATTTACCTATGAAGCCATCTGGTCCAGGACTTTTGTTTGTTTGGAGCTTGTTGATTACTGATTCAATTTTGTTATTAGTAATCAGTCCATTCAGATTTTCTTTCTTCTTGATTCAGCCTTGGAAGATTGTATGCCTCTATGAATTTATCCATTTCTTCCAGATTGTTGAATTTGTTGCTGCATAATTACTTGTAGTATTTTCTTAATTTTTTTATATTTCTCCGATGTCCGTTGTAACTTCTCTTTGATTTCTGTTTTTATGTATTTGAGTCCTCTCTCTTTTGTTCCTTTTTTTTTTTAACTTTTATTTATTTTAAGTGTGTTTTTCCACACCCATCAGCTGCAAGTCAAGTAGTTGTTTCAATCTAGTTATGGAGGGCGAGCTCACATTGGCCCATGCGGGGACGGAACCGGCAACCTTATTGTTAAGAGCACTGCGCTCTAACCAACTGAGCAAACTGGCCACCCCTCTCTTTTGTTCTGATGAGTCTGGTTAAAACTTTATCAATTTTGTTCATCTTTTTAAAAAACTAGATTTGGTTTCATTGATCTTTTGTATTATTTTTTGAGCCTCTATTTTATTTCGGCTTTGATCTTTATTTCTTTCCTTTTACTCACTTCAGGCTTTTTTTGTTCTTTTTCCAGTTCCCTTAAGTATAAAGTTAAGACTGTTTATCTGAGATTATTCTTGTTTCTTCAAGTAGGCCTGCATTGCTATGAATTTCCCTCTTAGGACTGCTTTTACTGTGTTTCATATATTTGGGATCGTTGTGTTTTCATTTTCATCGTCTCAACGTATCTTTGATTTCTACCTTGATCTCATTGTTAACCTACTCATTGTTTAGTAGCATATTATTTAGCCTCCCTATATTTGTGTGTTTTTCAGGTTTTTTCTTTTTTTTTTTTTAATTGATTACTAGTTTTACACCATGGTGATCAGAGAAGATGCTTGATATGATGTCAGTCTTCTTAAATTTATTGAGATTTGTTTTGTGGCCTTACATGTAGTCTATCTTGGAAAATGTTTCATGTGCACTTGGAAGAATGTATATTCTGCTGTTTTGGGTTGAAATCCTCTAAAAATATTTATTAATTCCATCTTGTCTAGTGTGTCATTTAAGGCTGCTGTTTCCTTGTTGATTTTCTGTCTGGAAGATCTGTCCATTGGAATCAATGGGGTGTTTTGGTCCTCTACTATGATTGTATTACTGTCAGTCTCTCCCTTTATGTCGGTCAATATTTGCTTTATATACTTAGGTGCTCCTTTGTTGGATGCATAGATGTTCACTAAGGTTATGCCCTCTGGTTGGATTGATCACTTCATCATTATGTAATGTCCTTCTTTGTCTCATTATAGTCTTCATTTTAAAGTCTATTTTTTCTGATACAGATATTGCTACCCCAGGTTTTTGTTTGCTTGCTTCCATTCACATAAATTATCTTTCATTATCCCTTTACTTTCAGTCTATGTATGTCTTTCAATCTGAGGTGGGTCTCTTGTACATGGCATATGTATGGGTCTTGTTTTCTTATCCATTTAGCTACCCTATGTCTTATGATCCATTTACATTTAGAGTGATTGTTGATAGCTACATAGTTATTGTCATGCTGTTATTCATCTTTTTTATCTTATTTTGTTCATTTCCTTATTTTGCCCTTCTTAAAGAAGTCCCTTTAACATTTCTTGTAATACTGGCTTGGGGGTAATTAATTCCTTCAGCTTTTTTTTTCAGAGATAAAGGAAGCTCTTTATCTCTCCTTCAATTTTAAATAGTCTTGCTGGGTAATCTTGTTTGTAGGTCCTTGTTTTTTTGTCAGTTTGAATATTTTATGCCCCTCTTTTCTATCCTGCTAAATTTCTGTTGAGAAAGCCCTTGTTTTCATACTCTTGCTGCTTTTAGGATTCTCTCCTTTTTTTAGATTTAAAATTTTGATATTTATTAATGATAATTTTCATTCTGCCTTTTAAGTTCAATGCATTTTTTTTACTTTTTAAAATTAAATTTATTGGCGTGACAATGGTTAGTAAATTTGCATAGGTTTCAAGTGTACAATTCTATAATACATCATCTATGTATCATATTGTATGCTCACAATCCAGTCAGTTCTCCTTCCATCACTATATACTGAGGTGCCAAAAAAATGTATACAAGGGGACAGTTTGGTCAGCATTGCTCAAGCAGTAGTTTGCCATAATCAGAAGTGTCTCAACGGTGATGGTAACCACTTTGAGCACCTCTTCTATTTGCAGAAGTCAAACGTAACTTGTATTCATCTTTTGTTATCAGTATATATTGAGTATCACAATTTTAATACAATTTTCTTAAAATGTGTATACATTTTTTTGGCACCCTCTGTATTTGATCCCCTTAACCCTCTTCTACCATCCCTCCTGCCCCTTACCCTCTGGTAACCACTAAACTCTTGTCTGTGTCTATGAGTTTTTGTTTCTTTATTTGTTCGTCTTTTTCCTTTGCTGCTTTCAGTTTTATGTCCCACATATGAGTGAAGTCACATAATTCTTTATTTTTTCTGTCTGACCTATTTCCCTTAACATGATAATCTAGATCCATCCATGTTGTGCAAATAGCAGTATTTCATCTTTTCTTATGGCTGAGTAATATTCCATTGTATATATATACCACATCTTCTTTATCCAATCATCTATCGAAGGACACTGGTTGTTTCCATGTCTTGGGCACGGTAAATAATGCTACAAAGAACACAGGGGTACATATATCTTTACAGATAAGTGTTTTCAGACTTTTTGGGTACACAGAAGAGGGATTCCTGTGTCATATGGTTATTCTATTGTTAATTTTCTGAGTAACCTCCATACTGTTTTCCATAGTGGCTCTACCAATTTACATTCCCACCAAGGGTGTATGTAAAAGAGAACCCTCTTTTACATGTTATATGTGTATGAGGGTTCCTTTTTCTCCACACCTCCCCAACACTTGTTAATACTTGTCTTGTTGATAATAGCCATTCTAACAAATGTGAGGTGGTATCTCATTGTGATTTTGATTTGCATTTCCCTAATGGCTAGTGATGTTGAGCATTTTTCCATATATCTGTTGGCTATTTGTATGTTTTCTTGGGATAAGTGTCTGTTCAGGTCCTCTGCCCATTTTTTAATTGGATTGTTTTGTTGTTGTTGTTGTTCAGTTGTATGAGTTCTTTATATATTTTGGATTTTAGCCCCTTATTGGAGGTGTTATTTGAAAATATCTTCTCCCATTTGGCTGGTTGCCACTTTGTTTTGTTGATGGTTTCTTTGGCTGTTGTGCTAAATATTAAGAGAAGTCAATGAAGGGTAGAAATGGCGGCTTGAATGTGTTGAAGCAGGCAAAAGCTTTGATGAGGATAAAATAGCAATTGTTTTACAAGCAAGTGAAAGAAGAGAAAGCAGTGCTTCATTCTATGATTTTAGATATGGAACAATCTTTGGTGATGTTAAGTACCTTTATGTGACAGTTAGTGTGTCCAAGAGGTGGAACAGGAGAAATTCTCTAGCAATGAGATGATTAAAGACCTGAGAGCTCAAAGCACTTAGGTGCTGAAAGCAACCTGAATGATGAGCATGGTTAATTGGTGATTCATGGAAGTCTGGGAGCCACTGCCGGAGATTTTAATGAAGGGCAGCAATAGAGAGGCTGGCAATGGCAGGAAATAAGAGGAAGCAGGAAGTTTTTTGATTGGTTTTGTTTTGCTTTTAACGAGAGAGCAAGGAAGTCATGATTTGGAAAGTGGAGGAACCAACCCATAGTCATGATCTATCTAGAGAACTAGAATATAAATAGAAAGTGCTTGAGAATGCTGCCGGCATAGTGGTGTCTCCAGAGTTGAGCCAAGTTTCAGTTAAGCGAGGAGGTGGAGAGGAAACTCCTAGAAGTTGAGAATGAGTTAGAATTTTCTGATTCAGATATGTTGGTTCTAAACACGCAGCAAAAGGGATTGAAAATAAAATCATAGGATTGATATAAAGGAGAGCTTCTAGGCACTGAAGAAAAACTGGAGCCCGACAATTGGTAATTTCCATATAACAAAACTCTTTTACATGTTATATGTGTATATTGTGTATGTGTGTATGATTATATGTGTACATTTGAAGAAATATTTTTCCAGTTTTATTCAAATATAATTGACATACAGCACTGTATAAGTTTAAGGTGTACAACATAATGATTTGACTTACAGGGACAGTTTATTACCCAAAAAGAATTACTAAATTTTGTTTCTATTTCCACATTCAAATGTACCTTACAAATGCCATAAAAGGCAGCTTTGCACATGTTGTTCCTCCTGTCTGGAATGTTCTGTCCTAAGAGATCTACTTGGCTCTCTTCCTCACCACCTACACATCTTTGCTCAACTGACACCCTTGCTGTGGAGCTTTTGCAGAAAGCTCTTCCTCCCATCCAAGCCCTCCATATCCTCTTTCCCAGCTTTATTTTATCTTTAGCACTTTCTGTCCTCTGGCATGCCGTATGATTTACTTGTTTATTTTTGCCTCTCTCTTCTCAAACTAAGATGTCAATTTCTGAATGGCAGACGTTCCGTCCTTCCCTTTCATTTGCAGCTGTCACCAGCAGCTAGAACCATACCTGGAACATAGTAGAGTTCAATAAATAATTGCCAAACAGATGAGTTAGTACATACATGAATGAATAGACATAGAAATGCAATGGGGTCTAAGGACAATTTCAAAAAAGAAATTACAAAAATATTTGGATCAATGACTACATTGTTGAAATAAGTATGGGCCCCTCCAGAGTTACAGAACACAGCACACATGTGGATGAATAACTTATGCTATGAGCGTTTCAAAGTGGGCTCTTTATTTCAGAGTCACATCCGGATTGTAGGATGATTTTAATGTCACTTGAGAACTCAATCCCCTATCAAATAGCCCACTGCATAGTCTCCTTTTGGTTTAATTTTCAAAACTAAATAAAGCATAGTGCTGTTACCCTGCATGAGGTGGACTTTGCAGCTGAGCGCCTCCAGGCATGTCAAGGCCTGGGCTTAGATTAACTGCCACTCTCCGCAATGCAAAAATCAAGCTACTGAACCTTGAAAGCTTGAGAATGGTTGAAGAAAGCAAGACTCTGTTTCACTGTGACACACTTCTCAACATTGCTCTCGGAATGTGGTTAAGATTCCACTGATTGAATGTAAGACACATTGTGGCGTTTTTCAAAACTTTTGTTGTTTTTGTTGTTAAAAAAATGGTCAAGACATTTTTTTTCTCTGTGTACTGAGTGAGAATTTCAAAACTGATTAACACAATGACTAATATGGAGTTTTAAAGTGATTTTTCCATCCGGATTTTCTTTTTTGTCTTTCTTTTGTTTCGCTTGTTTTATTTTTAAAATGACCTTAGTAAATCTCTTCTTTTATGCATATAATCATATACATGTAAGATACACATATACATTTGTCCTAGAATAAAATAAGGACATTTTTGGAACATTTTTAATTAAACGTCTCTCGTCTAAGTAGTCAATGTATTAACATTATTTTACTTGTATGTTGTGAGTTTTTGTGCATGTGCACATACATATGTGTGTGAATATATATATATATATATTTTGAATTTTCACAGAAATTATTTTCTATCAAGAATATATTAACTATTTGAATGGACTTACAATCTTTAAAATATCCCTTTAACTAGACAGCTCTGTATTTCCCATCTTTTGGAGTCATCTGTGTAAGACTGATTGACATTCAATGAGGGGAAAGTGTAATGATGTCAAAATAGAGTAATGTTTGACTACCCATTTTGTGCCCTAGGCACAGACCTGCAAGAAGATCCATCACTAATTTCAAATTTCCTTTTGAACTGGCTGGTACTGGATTGTTAACATGTTGTGTAATGACCTGTATGAATCAATAGGATGTCTGTCCAATCCTGGGAAGATAAATATGGATGAGGCCCATGTCATCAGTCATTTGGCCTGCTGATGTGCATGCATATTCGTCCTCACTGAAGTCATTCAGGAGAGGGAATTGGTTCCAGAATGATCCTATTGCTGCCTATGGGTCTCAAGTATCAGGAGATAGATCAGATTCTTTATATTTGCATCTGGAGAGACTGAGAATGCAGCTGGACAATTTCCTTCTGGCTTTTACTGGAATAAGATAGATATTGCTGCTCCTCAACAATGACTGCAGAGTTAAAGGAAAAGTTTTTCAACAGAGAGAGAGAGAGAGAGAGAGAGAGAGAGAGAGAGAGAGAGAGAGAAAGAAAGGAAACCTAGATGTTTCAGGTACAATTCAGCTGTTGCAGAAATATGTTTTTTTATGGTTCTGATAAATGTTCTCTGATCCTCTGGCATTTGCTGTTCCGTTTGTGCCCCTTGCTTCATGGTTTCTAAGTGTGTGCTATCCAAGACAATTGAAGTTAAAGTTGAAAGAAACATGGCTTTTGAGCAAAATTGAGCAAGAAAGTCAGAAGGCAGGTATGAAACACATCATTTGTATAAAATGTCTTCGAATGATTTGGTCACTAATTCCTATAATAATCTGGTGATAAATAATAGCTGAGTACCAGCTGAGTAAATGACATACTGAGTACCAGAAAGAAAATCTAGCTAATAACAACAGCTTCCAAAACCTTAGAAAATCGTATCTGATCTAAAAACACTTCTCATTTTTAAATGAAATAATTTATCTTGAATATTTAAAAATATTCGCCAGACATATAAAATGTTTTGTAATACATATTATTGTAATTCCATTCAAATATGGAATATAATCATATTGTGTTTATAAAGGTAAAGCTTAATGCCCAACAAATTTTTAGAAAATCTAGGGATTTATGCTGATAATAAACAAATGGGAATAGATCTTTATGGTCTCCTTTTTAAAAAAAAAGTATTTTACAATCAATAGATGCAATCATTTTGTGAGACAAAGTAATCTAAAGGAGATAATTAAAACCCACAGTACAATAACCCTAAATTTATAATGAAAGCCGTTTTATATTATATTAGATTTCCTCAATATTTTATTTTATGCATACTATAATATACTTCTCCCAAAGGTGTACAATGCTCTTGAATTTTGAGCCTAGAGAAGAAAAATATTTACTTTTTATGGGGAGTCTACTGTTTGACTAAAAATATGCTAATCATATGAGGTAACTTCACTTTACACATGAAAAAAACTGAGACTTCAGAAAGTTAATTAATTGGCCAAGTTCACATATCTGATGAAAGAAACTGTGCTCTTTTTATTTATATCACACATGCAGCATTTCCTTGGTTGTTCCTGGGAAACAGGTGGAAAACAATAACAACTAGCAAATAATATGAGATTATGATGGGTGAGGAGATAAGAAGAGAAGTAGATATCACAGGAAAAGGATGAATATAGTGAAGAAAAAAAAAAGAATTAGTGAGGAAGCCTGGCACAATACACCCAGTGTAAACTCCAACTCTCTGTTCAAAAGCTATTTCCTACACTATTGAGTGCTCGCAATTATAGTCAGCTTCCATTGTGTAAACAAGATGCTTTTAACAATGCAGAACAGGAGTGAATGGATACAATTCTATACACTTGAACAGTATTCATGTACATACCTGAGGACATTTTCTACCCTGTGTCCTAATCTCAGAGAGATACCATCTTATTTCCATAAAACTAGATCATTAAAATTACATAATTAGAATCATTGTAAGATCTGTTAATGTTTACCTGCAGTTTTAACGAGTCCTTATAATTTTTCACTCTAGCTTGGAAAACATTGCTTCAAAGAATTATTAAATATCAAAAATGTATGTTTTCTTTCCCTTTACTCAAACTTTTATCTATTGCATTAGATGTAAAATGGTTTGGTGGCAAATTATTTGCTATTATTTGGAATTGAAAAAGCCATTTTCGAGTTTAATTATGCCTTTTAAAAATTATGGGAATTCACCCAGACACTAAGCTTTGAACTAGGACCCATAAAACTATGGTAATTTAAGAAAAATAATTGACTAATTTAGAATCGTTAGGCAAGCTATGTGAGTATGTTAAACAGACGCATTAAATGTGACAGTATGTACCCTTTGGATGGACTCATTCTGAGTTAAAACTTGAAAAAAAAACTGGGTCTGCTTCTCATCAGTGTCAAAAATATCATATAATTTTCTATAAAAGTGTATTTTCTTCAATTACTGACCCAGGTTCCCCCTTTTTCTCCATCCCATGGGTACCCACATTCTGGAAATGATTTAAAATGATGATGTATATATACTTGGAGCTATGTATTACTACCCCCACACCCCCACCACCGATTATCTCTTCCTTGTCTGGAGGACATTACCATTTGTTCTCTCTGGAAGAGAAAACATACCTTCCCTTCCATAATTGAGTGTTTGAGTGTGTATTGGGAATGGGGAGAGCTGGCCAAAATTTCTCATTTCAGAGTATTAATCTGTTCTTACCTGGGGTTGACTTTGCCCCCATCTACCCAGGGGACATTTGGTCATGTCTGGAGGCATTTTTTGGTTGTTATAACTGGGGACATAGTTGCTAATGGCATCTAGTTGGTAGAAGTCAAGAATGATGCTAAAACACTCTGTATTCACAGACCATGCCCCTACAAGAAATAATTATCCAGAACAAAATATCAATATTACTGAGATAAGACATCTTGATCTCAATGAAGAGAGTATGAGGCAACTATTTGAAAATAATTGTCGATTACCTAGTTTTATCTGAAAAAAAGTCACACAAGGAGGCAAAGGGAAATCTAATTTTTATTATTTATGTAGTAAAGGATTCATTCTCTTTTTTCTTTAAAGATATAACAGAGCCTAATCTTACTCCTTGACACAAAGCTGGGCCCTCATCAACAAACTTCTCAGAGAGAATACATATATGCTCACACACACACAAACATACCATTGCAATTAGAAATATATCTTGTTACCATGGGCTTAAAGACTGCTCCCACACACTAAGTCACTGACCTATTTTATGCTGTAGGAGGAAATTCAGGTGATAAATAATTGAATCACAATAAATTGGAAATAGAAATGGATATTTCAACTGTTTAACTCATTGAATTTTGGTTATTTATTATACTTTAAAAGCTGATCTCATTGTTGAAAACACCACAGGCACTCAAGTGGCAAACAGAAATATAAACACTAAGAAAATGAGAGAAAGGGAGAGAGGAAGAGAGGAAGAGAGAGGAGAGGAGTTTCCACTAAACAAATTCTATAGCCAAATATTTTGAGAATGTTTTTCTTCTTGTTCTGGCTGGCTATTACTCCTTCATCTGTTTCTTCATAAAATAAATTTCTAAAGGAGCATGTAGAATAAATATATACAGTAATAGAATTTTTACATCAGAGTAATTTCAATGCAAGATTTATATTCTATTTTCTCTGATAATGTATACATTCCCTTCTCTCCTCTCACTACACGTCCACACGAAATTGAAACTCTTCTCCATATTTTAGCTGAATAAATGAATATATTTGTTTCATCAAATCTGTTCTTTCTGGATTAGTCTTCACCACACCGTAGATATGGCTAGCCTTTAAATTGCTAAATACTTTCACAATTGTAAAGATATGGCTTATATTTGTACCCCATAAACAAATGGAGAAGGAAATGTTTTTATATCATGACCTTAGGTGATCAAAAAATATGTATCACTGCTGTAAGGAAATAGCTGCCATTAATGCTGTCTTTGGGATGCTTTTATGGGATTCCTATAAAAGAATCATTCATGTCAAGATCGAAAGTAATGTTTGATGGCAATGTGGAAAGGACCATCAGACCAGTTAATGAGCAATTCTGGTGATTCCCATAAGAATCAGCAAGGGCATATCATCATTCGATTACTAGAAAAATGAACAGCACTGTTCACAAGAGCTTGGCAATTAATTAAATGATATGCTTGTTCATCCTGCAGGTCAAGCAGATAATTGTGCTGAGAATTGCTTTGAAATCATGCATGGCTCAACTTAGCCCTTTTGAATCCCAGGAGAGATTTGCAGGTCACACTGCACATCACACTTCTTGTGGATGGGGGACTAATACTAGCTAATCCTGTTAGCATACACAATGGGATAAGAGATAGCTAAAGAGTCACAGTTACATGGTACAAGTTAACATGCCCATTGAAGAGTCCCTGCATGCTTTCATTTACTTTTTGTTATGTAACTATAATATAATAATTATGTCAGATTTTGCTTGGCCTATTTTTCTATGAATGTCTATAATGCCTTCAACTTCATTTGACCTTTATGTATTATAAGTTTATACCCATCACTTGTAAAATTTAGCACCCTTTTCCCTCCCTAAAAAATAGCAATTGAAAAAAAGAGCTGATACTGATCTGTCCCTCACTGCTGAAATTCCCAGGCATTTTTAAATAAGTTCCTGAAGTCAACATTGCAATATTTTTAAAAGACTACTGTAAGCAAAAGTAATGCCTAGATTTTCTTCAAGCTGTTTAATAATTTAACTGAATATTTTTGTCGATAATATATATAGTATCTTATTATTACTTTGGAGCAGATTTTTTAATTTATTAAATGCTTTTGAAGCCCCAATAAACAAACACCCAAGCTTTCGCGTCTTAATTGTTTTCTATATAATGTAAAACATTCTTAACCTTAGCTAAATTAAATTTTAGAACTGAGTTAATGACCAGAAGTTAAAGAGCAAAGAAACTTATAGAAGATTATCTAATGGAACCATCTTTGATTTCGAGTTAGAGAACAGAGGTCCAGAGATGTTAAGCAACTTGCTCAAGATTACACAGCTATCCAATGCTGGCAGAGGGAAGGACCCTCAGGTCACTTGATTTCAAAGAGGTTTTCTGATACAAGTTACTTAATAACCGTTTCTGAACTGAGTCCCTGCCTACCTGTTCAGCTGCACAGGAAATCAATCCTGGAAACAACCAATAAACCAGCTATAAAAACAGAGGAACTAAGGAAAAATAAATGGCATGGAAGAGGCAACTAACTCTACTTCTGTCAAAACAACTTTCTCAGAAAGACCATGGATTATAGGTTGGCTAATCTTTACTTTGGAAACTTTGGCTTTATTCTATCTAAAATATCCTATACAATTGGACACGTCTTGGTAGAGAAATGAATACTATTCCTTGTTCCTGAGATCTATAGCATCAAATAAAATGGATTTGGGCTTTTTCAATGACAGAAATAAATAGGAGTATCTGTACAAATTTGTACTGGTAAATAACAACTTTCTTTTGACAAAATCAAGAAAATATCCCCTCGGAGTGCAGGGAGCACCCTTACCTGTTACATTTTAAAAATGAAAGATTCATTATTATTTAGAGAACCCTTTAACTATAACACTTAAAAACGAATATTGTGTAGTTAATCTTTTTGCTGCTATTCTGGAATATTCTTGTGAGTAATTTATTTGCAAGCATGTTAGAACATAGATATTTAATCAGGTACTATAAATTTATCATACCCCTCTTTGCAATAAAATACGATTCAGTATAAAAGTGATGCAATTTGGACTCTGTCCAGAAGAATATTTTTATTATTATAGAACATTTTTATTACAGTGAAAGTTTCAAACAGCAGTGCTTACCAGGTCCAGGCAGGTACTATATATGCATGAAATGACCAGGATATAAGAAAATTGAAAGTGGTGGGGATGGTTTAGAGCACATGCTTCCCCAAGCCAATTCTTTCCATATGGGAATTCTAGCCCACTGTTGACAGAACTTCAGATTTCTCAAAGGACAGTAGTAAATAAGATTTATATATAAAATTTCTCAATTTATAAATACCAGAATGTATCACTCACCATGCAGAACAGATAAACATATTTGAGGACCGTATGCATGGTGCAGAATGCCAGTTTACATTCATCTGGGAAAGTTTCACAGAAGGTAACTTAAATTGTCTATGTAAGAAGGTTTCAGTAACTAATGAGCATTTTTTTCTGCTTGTACTGTTTTATTTGTCTTTACAAATATGGAGATTTTTTTACTACTTTTTCATATCCAGTTTTTGGAACTACCTCAGGTATAAGAATTTTTCTAGATCAAATTTTAAATATTTATTTTTTTTTATTGCTGCGAGAGCAAACCTTGCTACTAATAGAACCGTGCATCATTTGCCAGTATTTGAAGTTGATTTTATTTGGAATCCCATCAAACTTGATTGTTTAATAATATATTTATGTGGGACAATTATTCTTTAAATATGTAACTACAAGCAACCTAAAATAATAAATGTTTATTTTAAACTAACTTTCTCAGCACACATGAAAATAAGATTCCCTCCCCCCCCCAAAAAAAAACCTCTCTTTTTAAATGGATTTTACATACTTCTATTTTATCCATGTGGCTACTTCTATAGTGATGATCCGTGGCTGAAGCAAGAATGTAGAAATTCAGAAACATTCTAAGGACAAAGCAATGTAATCTACACCCAAGATGCCCACCCAGAGGAAGGTGATAAAAATAGTGCCTGTGCTGAGCTAAACAGAATAATTAAGAACTCTTGAAGAGCCATGGGTTAGAAAAGGCTGATCTAAGAATGTGTTAGAGGATAACTTCCTTAGAAGGAATTTGTAAAAATTTCAAATTTGAGGTATGACCGCCAAAGCCTTTGTTTTGTTTTGTTTTGTTTTGTTTTGTTTTTCCTGAAATTGTAGTCCTCTTACAGCAAAAGCATATCTGAAACCAAATTCTAATCCTGTAGTTAATTTTAGTTAAGTAAGTAGTCTAAAAAATCAGGTGGAATCTTGAAAAATATATATGTTATCTTATATGAGCCTAGGGGATCTCGCAGCTGTTCATATTTTCACTTTATAGCACGTGTCACTGTAACAAATGAAAAATATTTTCATCCTCTAGGATTATTGGCTTGCTGAAAAGCAATAAACAAACTGTAACAAGAATTATGTATGTAACTGACAGTTAATCAGACTATTTGGAGTGGTAATGAAGAGAATGAGAAGATTGGATAAAGTGTTCTCTGCTGACTAATGGTCTACACTATATTAATAATTTATTAGCTAAAATTTGTGATGATTACTGGATAATGTAGTTAGCATTGATATATTTTAATGATTTCTCAAAAAACACAGGGTGAAACTAGCAGACACAGCTCGCTTTGAAGTTATATTTCCAGTAGCTTTTTCAACTCCAAGGTGCATTTCTATCAGTGGTCCTCTTTCAGAAAGCTTATTCTAGCTTTCTAGAATAAGTTGTCTAAGATTTATAAATACGAATTTACTCTAAAAATATATTTGATGAAAATCTGTTTTTATATATGTCAAAATTAATACTTAATAAAAAATCATAAAATTAATAAACACCTAAGAAAGGATTTATGATGCTCCCTGCCTGATGAGGTGGAGGCAAACAGAAAACCATAAAAATTTAAAATTATTAATACTGTTTATTTTCTAAGGTTGTGTGCTTGCACAAAATATTTTTCCCTGAATTTCTAATGATACATTGGTATGTGTTTTGTTTTTCCTCTAACATCAAAATAGTATTTTTCCTCTTAAAAAGCATGAGGATTTTATTTAGTTGATGTAATGTTCTTGTATGTAGATATATGACATAAATAACGATATAAGAATCCATAATGTCTACTATTTATGATGTTTAAGTGATGGAATGAATGCAAGTGAAGATGTCCAAGGGGGAACATATTTTAATAAGTGTTGCCCCAACAGGAAGAAAAAAACGAAAGTCTTCTGTACATACACTGATCGTGCGCACATGCTCTCCAATCAAACTTTAATTTCTATGTATGTAAATGGGTGGACTGAGACTATATTGCTATGTATTATGCAAACAGTCCTTTGTCCTGTCAAGCGGTTGAGGAAAAAGACCATAATCCTTAGTGTCCTGGAGAATGTATGCTGATCCTCAGGGACTGACTGTCATTTAATTTAGTCAAGTTGTGTCTGCCTTGGCTCCGACTATTTACATATAAATTGTTTGTTGGGGTGAGAGGAGGCAGAGAGGGAAGATATATTACAAACTACTTTCCCCCCAATTACTTTATGATGTCTGCTTTCATGTGGGGTGTGTCCTCAGAAAATGAGTAGTATAGCGGGGGCAGGTTGTTACAGATGGAGGGAGGATCCGTATTCCCCCAGACGTGGGACGTGAGCATCAGCAAAAAGCAAACTGTTTGCATGTGAGCTATTTCTACACGTAATGAAAGAACTGATTTAATATGGAGACGTGGCTATTTTGGCACAAGTGCACATGATCAGCAGAGCTAAGATGTCCTAAGGACGTGCCAAGTAGGACTCATGGATTGCCCCAGGATTCTGTGGTTTTGCCCCGATTCATTAGCATCCAGGGATCCACCTACAAATGACCACTTGCCCAGGCCTGCAGGAAGGAAGATACACATGCATAGCAGGGGTTTTAGGAGAGGGAGTGTGTTTGACAAAGCTTTTTACAGATTCTATCGCCATTTTCTAAGACATGGGATTTCAGACGTAGCCGTTCGAAGATTTGCAATGTTGGAGTAAGAGCAAACTGATGCAGCATTCATAACCCAGCCTTTTATGGTGGGGGCAGGGGTTCAGGGTGGTGAGGTGAGGCAAGAGACTATTAATCTCAAAGTAAACATTACACTACAAAACAGCACAATTAATTGAATAGCAATTATTAACAGAAACTGTAGCCAAAAATAAAAGCACCAGGATTGGATCTTAGTGCACCTTAGCATATATGAATCACCTCCTATGTTGTGTTTTATTTTTATTTTCCCAAAGTTAATATTTATTGAGCACTTCCCATGTCAGGCATTGTACTAAATACTTTATAGGCACTTTGAATTCCTTCTACAATTTTATAGGGTCAGTAATTTCATTATTCCCATTGTCCAGATTAACATGAGGTTAAGTAACTTGATTGAAGTCACACAGTGAAGGAGAGCCAGACCCAAATGAGCCCACATTCCACATTTTAACCATTATGTTACGTGACCTAACATTTGGCTCTTGAGAAGTGAAAATCAGGAGGACCTTCCCAAATTGGGAATTTGTACTCCTAATTTTACTTACTTGCCTTCTCTTTATCAATTTCCTTTATCATTGTTATTGTACACATGTGGGTGAATTGAAAATATTTGAACTAAGGATCCCTTACCACGGCAATGACTGTTTACTTTGGCTTTACCTGGAACACACCCAGCAACTCAAATTGACCCTGTCAGCATATGATAAATGGAGGATTGCTGTATATTGCTATTTTGGTTCCTCTTATTAAGCTTTTACTGGACCAAAAAAAAAAAAAAAAAAAAAAGTTTACAAATATTTCATGCCCAGTGAGAGGCTTTGGAATGGAAGAATGTTAAGATGGTGGTAGTTAAAGAAACTGCCATCAAGAAAGATGGAGAGAGAGAGAGAGAGAGAGAGAGAGAGAGAGAGAGAGAGAGAGAGAGAGACCTATTTCTCACAAAGAAATAAATTCCCTTGGCTTTTCTCAAGGTATCAGAAAAACATAATGCTTTCTTCCGCACCATGTGAGATCTTTGCAGGCAACTGATTGACCTAAGTTCATGTCATTTGACTTATGTAGAACTTATATAATATCTACCTTTGAAGTGGTTGGAGACAGCATGCAAAATTAAACATAAACAGCAAAAAGGGTCATTAGGGATAAAACAATAGAAGAGGAAATTACTACTTCTAACAATTGACTATGCATTTGACACTAAACCTGTTGACAGTTTAGCCTAAAAATAGGTGTGGTAAATATTTATATTTTACAACTCAAATACAATTATAAGTTCAAATAATATAATTCATGAATTATTCACTGATCTGTCATAATATGACTTGGTTTGATGTTGATTTTTAGCTTTAATATACATCTTTAAGGAATCTTTTTTTTTTTTTTTTTTAATTTAACAAGACTTGAGAAATGGCATTGAAAGCCAGACCTCAAGTAAGAAAAGTTCCAAAGTCTATACTCAGACCTAGACCCAGAATGAGCTCATCCGCAAGACCTGGATTTGGATCAGTGTTCTCACACATAGTATCTGCATGGTCTTGGGGAAGTTATGAAACTATTCCAAACTGCAGGTTATTCATCCATACAGGGAATTTAATAACACCTCACAGTTTTTTGGTGTTGTTGAAAGTATGGCATGTAAAAAAAGCAAGTAAAATGTTTAGCACAGTTTCTAGCACATAAGCCCTGAATAAGTAGTAGCCCTTCCTATTATTTGTTGGGAAAGTTGAGGGGAAAAAAGTGCCTTAGAGACTACAGAAAGAAAGTTGTTGGATTGACGAAGATATAATATAATATAGTATAATATAATATAAGCATATATACATATAAATTTTTATAAATGTTTCATATATACATATATATATATATATATATATATATATATATATAATAAAATGTAAAATAAAACAAAAATAATAACTAGGAAGGCAGGTTAAAGGTGAGTTAACTATCTCTGGTTCAGCTATACACGGGTGCAGCTAGGAAACCAGCCAAATTTTATATTTGTGTTTTTATGTGTTACAAGTTTAAAACTTTATTTTGTAACGTAACGCCGAGTTCAAAGTTATGTCTTAACTTGACACACATATTATGGGCTGGTTGTCAATTTCAAGATAGGCTTAGATTTATTAGGTAAAGTTGAATTTAGTAAACATGTTTAAACTCGGCCTTTTCAGTTTAGTTTTACTTCAAAAAAACATGCTGGTAGTTGTATTTTCCCAGCCTGCTTTTTTTTTAACACTGAGCTTTTTAACACTGAGCTCTATAATATTTTAGAAATCTGTAGATGTGCTGACTCACACTTGAGGCTGGTCTTTGAAATGCTATGAAATGTATTGTGAAACTTCTATATGTTTAGAATTTTTTTTTAATATCCTATTTACTTCCCAAGTGAATTTGAAAAAAAATTCACAATAAACAGGAACATTAAACATACACACACGAGGAACTCTGAAATAGAGTCAAGGTACTTAAAGAAAGGAGGATGGGATGACACACAGCTATGAGGACCAAAATGTAGGCTAAGGTGGTTGTGGCTGCTGAGTATGAAATTAAACGAGGAGTAGTCCAATTATAAAGGTAAACATGGTGAGTTTCATCAACATCCTTACCAGGTAGAGACGGGTTTCTCCCTAAGCTCCATGAGGAATAAACACATCACCCTGATTCCTCTGGAAAGGACTTTGAACACCTATAAACAATGTCTTCTTCAATAATGACTTTCTTAAAAATGTAGAATATTTTCAGTATTATTTTTGTGTGTAATTCAAATTTAATTAGAAACCCCATGTGTAATATTCATTAAAACTCATGACATTCAGCTCTTACCAATTTGCTAGTACTTATAAGTAGTACTACGTTTTGTTTTGGTTTTTTTACATGTCCTGATATACACAGGTTATTACTGAAAACCTCCTGCACCCACATCCACCATCATTCTCTCCACCCAATATTGGGATATTTTTCATATTCGACAGTTTAAATATTTTGTGATTCACAAAAAACAGTAAGTCAGTTTGATTTCAGATTTGCAGAAAGGCATTTCCCAAATTGCTCCTTAACTAGCCTGTTTTGTTGGATATCTGCTTAAATAAAATACATAAATCTATACTGTGGCAGAAGTGAAAAAACATGAATGGGATGTAGTTAAGACTAAGTATTTTGTTGTGCTTTTGATCAGTTAAGCAAAAAAGGGAAGCAGCTGATATTGATCCAGAACCAAACCTAATAGCTTGGGAGCTATCTGAAGCAACTCAAAATGCCTCTGGGAAAGTTATTTTTAAAAATGTCTTCCCATCTCATTTCCTAACCTGGCACCTCTGCCCCACAGGCATTCATACATTAGAGAGCTGCTGATGCCCAGATTGTGTCTACAAAGAAAGCAATGTTTTCCTTCTTAATAGAACCCCAGAGAAATTTTCTCAAGTTACCCACTCTGCTGTTCAGGCTTATTCTCACCTTTCCGTGCACTGTAAGAGATGGGTCATGTTCAGAGCTCATCTCTCTCAAAAAAAAAAAAAAAAAAAAAATAGTTTTGATCAGTGCTTCCCTAAATATAACATATGTTTTAAATTATATTTCTTTTCAGTATAAAATTAAATTTCATTAGATTATAAAGAATACAATTACATTCTACCCACTAGATCACAGAGGCAACCAATGTATTCAGGTCAGAAAGTTGATTCCAGAACTTTGAAAAATAATAGCCCCAAATTAACAATATATCCTTCCAATACCTCTTATTTTTCAGAAATAACAACAGAAACCACAAAGCAATATTCTTTTGTGATGCATTTTTAGAATTAAGTGCACCCTCCCTTAATAGAATAACTTTTTCCTATATGTTCTATTATTAACCAAAATATTCAAATGTTCTTTCTTATAAAGATTCTTCAGTTAAATAGAGCTTGTTATATTGTTTTCTGCATTGATATTATATTCTTATCTTATAGATAAGAAAGTACAACTTAATTCCAGAAATAACGCCCTTAAAATCTTTTATGTGAAATCACAGTGACCTCAAATAGAAATAAAATCAAGATGTTTGATTTTGACCTGCTGTCTATATCTTCTTATACTTGTATATTATGTCTACAAACCAATGGTGACATAACACAAATACGATTCCTTTCCAATTTCATTGCAAATATCATCTAACATAGCAATTTGAGAGAATAAAAATTGTTGAAAAGTAATTTTTGTTTTTATAGATACCAAGTCTTTAAAAAAAAATCTTAGCTTATTTGTTCTCATCTACAATTAAAAGGCTATACTTGGCTCCTATCTCTCATGCTAGCTTGGTAGGTTATCTGCTGTGTATCATCGAACCTCTGAGTCTTCCTATTATCCTATGTAAAGATGGTTGCTCCAATGAGCTTATGTCTGTGGAAATTGTACTTCTTCAATTGTGTTACCGAGGAAGACTTAAAGACCTATAGAGATAGGGTACCTTAAAATAATAATACATTTTTTTTAAATGGGGCAATTTGAAGCTCATCTCTCCCCACATAACCAGAGAGTGAACTGACTTTGTTTTGACTCCCTTACTGGAAACACTTCAGTGACGTCTCCTTGCCGTCTATGTATGGCAAAAACTCCTTAGCAATATTTGCAAAGTCATTTCTGAGCTGCTTCTGGTTTGGTTCTGAAACCTCATCTCTCACCCCCTCCGTTACCAACACCGAACCCCTCCTACAGCCCACCACACCCACACACACACACACAACCATATTAACTTTATTGCAAAATCTTGCTTTATGTATTCCCTTCTGCTTCTGGGCCCTTGTATAGAGGCATCTCTCTGATATCCCTCTCACCCTCTTCCTCTTTAAAGTCTAGCTAAGAACTCACCTCCTTCTACAGGAAAGCTTCTTATACTCTCTCCTGAGATAATGTCTTTCCAATGAGCCCCCAATTTTTTTTCAAGTTTATCCAACTTATTCAATATACCTCTTGGTTTATCTGACTCTGCCAAAAAAGTTCTTGCTGGCAGTACCCCCAATTTTTTCACCATTGTATTTGTATATACACTGTGGAATAGTAAGCATTAACTAAATAATTTTTTTCAGGGAAAAAAGGGATGAGGGGAAGTGAAAGAGGGAAAATTGGAATCTTGCTGGTGATTAGTGTTAAGTGAGACAAGAAATCAAAATAAAACTTAAGAGTGGGGAGGATGGGTAATCTAGTCTTTAACTAGCCTACAATTCAAAGTTATATGTCCTAGAGAGAAGGCTAAGAGATGGCACAGACTGTTTTCAGAGACTTGAAAAATTCTTCCAAGTATCATGGATAAACATGTTCCAATTCGAAAAAGATTATTTGATTTGTGCATGGAGAACTTAGATTACTTATTGTCAGTTATTGTGACATTAAAGTAGTTTAAATTTACAAATACGTTTTTTTGTTGGAGAATTTCTTTTACTTACGGCTCTTGCTAACTATTCCCCTTGAATAGGTAAGGGGATAATGGATGATTTATCTATGTTCAAGACCTAAAATGCCATAAATACATCAAATTATATCTACTTTGTAATGGTTTATATACTGAAAAATAGATACGAACTGAAGTCAATTTTTATTTTTCAGTTTTAAAGGTCACCAATTCAATTTATGTGAATTTCCATGCAAAAGAAGTTAAGTGAATTCTCGTGGAAGGCTTAGGTATTTTGTTGTTGCCAAAAGAACAAAATAATTCAACTAACTCAAGTAAATGTGATTTATCAAAAAAATAAGGAGGTGGCATTGGCTATCCATGTGCCTAACACCAGACTGCACTCTATTCAACCTAAAATTCATGCATTCACTATCATCTGAGGAACTTGGCCTTTCATTAGTGAAATTTCAAAATTGTGAAAGAAGGAATCTGAACTTTCAATTTAGACAATGCACCTTGCTTCAGTCCGATCAATTAGGATCCAGAAGTAGATGAGGGTTGGTGATGTTAGGATAATTAAGGAACATAAGACTTTCTGTACCTTTCTGATACAGATTATCTTGGAAACATTTGTAGATCAGCTGACCATGATTGGCCTCCTTCAAAAGAGGTTGACAAATAATGAGAAGCACTGTTTTATGAGACTCTAAAAGCTCTTTTACTAATGAATTTGGAAAATGGAATTTTTGTTTTCTTTTCAAGTGGTGTACAAAAGACAGCTTATTCTAATTAAATTAGCTGTTTACTAAGTTTCCCTCACCTCCCAACCTCTTTCTCATGATTTTATACCTACAGCAAATTTAAATTTTTTCTTATGGTTCATTTGCTTTAAATGAGATTTAAATGTAATGCAATAGGGTACAGTTAAAAGTGACTCGATTCAATGTAATTGAATATCAACAGGCAAATGCAGTTTACATAAATATACTTGAACCTTTACATGTTTTTTTGTAAATTAAACTCATGTAGGGGTGTCATTTTGAGAAATATAACTGCTTGATTTCTTATGAATCTCGATTGTAACATACTTTATGAATCAAGTATTCTTTAATATGCAACTAATGGAATTATCTCTAAAATACTTTTATAACATAGTTAAATTATTTCCTCAAATCTAATTTATTCATTCAACCCTCCTGGAGGGACTGGTTTTTCTCACAGAGATCCTGGTAATTTATCTCCATTGTCATTTTTTTCCCTAGAGAATCAAAGTTATTTTAACTATTTCGTAGTGGAGGTTAAATGTTAGAATATGTTTCCTTTTGACACTATTTTATATCCTTGTTTTGGTTGCAAGTAACAGAAAACATAATCTAAATTAGCATAATTCAATATTTAATTTATTATCTCACATACTTGGGAAATCATCCTTATGTCTGGCTTAAGGTAGAGGTCTAAATTGGCCTTAGACTTGTCACAAGCACACAATTTTCCTCTTTCCACTGTCTCAAAAATGCTCTCATTTCATGTTGGGAAGATGGCAGTTACACACTATTCTTACATACACTTCCTGATAGTAGCAAGCAATGTCCCAGAATTGACCCTTATAGATTTCACTGGGTCTAAAATTGGTCTTGTACTCAACTCTAAGTCAATCACTATGTCCAGGGGATTGCTGATTTCTCTTGGATGTCATTTATACTTTCCACTCTTGAACAGGCAGTGTGCTGCCAAATACATGCCCAGAGAATGCAAAGAAGCAGTTGTCCAAGCAAATTTAGAGCTATATCTAGAATAAAATAAACAAGGAGTACAGTCTATTACAAGCATAGACTAAAGGTGTAATCATTTAGCAAAGATAATATTTATTTATCCCCATCATAGTCAGGCCCAATTTAGGCATTCCCCATGCATCTACAAAGGCAGATATTATCTCCATGTTATATTAGTGGTGAAATGGACACATGGAAAAGTTGATTATCCAGCCCAAGATTTTACAGTTCATTTTTTTTTTTTAATTAAAATTTATTGGGGTGACAATGGTTAGTAAAATGACATAGGTTTGAAGTGTACAATTCTGTCATACATCACCTATATATCACATTGTGTGTTCACCACCCAGAGTCGGTTTTACAGTTTGTATGTGACATTTGCTGGGCTTGGAGTCTTACCCCCACAGTATCCTAATCAAATCACACACACCCTAAACTTTTTTCAACGTTTTTCACCAAGGGCCATATGCAGTAAAATATACAAACAACCGGGCCACTCACTCGAGGTGAAGTACGTATTGCCTCACCTGGTTTATTTAAGTAAACTAAATATATTTTTGGAATTTGCTGTGGGCCAATTAAAAATGGATTGCGGGCCGCAGTTGGCCCGTGGGCCACAGTTTGGACACCCCTGCTCTGAAAGATTATGGTATTCTCATTTTCGTAATGAGGAAGTTGGCCTTGATGATCTCTAACTTGCTTTCTGTCTTGAAAATTTGATGATTCTATGGTTATAAATTATTAACAGTTGCTCCTACCAAGCAGATGGCTTTGAATTCTGACCATGCTTTTCAGCCCCGCTGCCAAACTATAATCCAGGCCAGCATCTTTGATCCTAATCTTTCAGCATCTTATTTGATGATCTGCCTCTAGCTCTTCTCCAACTCATCCTCACCATGGTTATGTGATATTGTGTAGTAATAACAAATTTAATGTTATTCTTGTTTGGCTTCTGCTTCTTCTTGTTGATTATTGGATTAAGTTCAGACTCCTTAGCTTGATACACAAATCAATTAATCTTATTACAACTTGCAGTTCAGGACCCTTACTCACATTTAACTTTTACCGTTTCCTAAACTCTCCATGTCCTTCAACATTTCCATTCTCCCCGAGTTCTCATTTTTGGCCACCTCCTTCTGGTCTTTCAAAGGACAGATGAAAAATAAAATATTTCTATGCAACCTTCCTGACTCTCCCTGGGAAAACTAGCCAAGCGTTGCTGTGTGCATCGTTAGCATTTACATGGAGAAACATAAAGAGCTTTTGCAAATAGATCTGCATTAAAAAAACTTTCTACCTAAAAACTTGGGTAAAATAAGCATGTTCTGTGTGTTTTCATTTTGCTCATCTCTAAAGTCAGTATAATTAATAATCTCTAGCAATTATATCTTAACATGATACCAGTGTCATATATGGAGGCCAACAAGCGACTGGTGCAAATATATAGGTGTTCATAAATTGATGTCTTCATATTTCAAAATTGAGTCCAACTTTTTCATTGGACCTAAATGTGGTTTTCAGAAACTAAATAAATATTTTTTAATGATATTTTAATTTTTAACAAGAACTTTAAGTGACAGGGAATTGGCACAATTGAGTCTTATACTAGGCATGCTCAAAAACTACAGTGAATGTTTAAATTTTAGAAAAGTTATTACAGTAAAAGACACATTGTCCTTAATACCCCTCAAAATACTCCCCTTTGCTTCAAACACACTTATCCCATTGTTATTACCACTTTCTGAAGCAGTTCTGGAAGTCCTCTTTTGTGAGTGTCTTTAGTTGCACTGTCATGGCTGCCTTGATGTGCTGAATAGATTCAAAACATTTACCTTTCGTGGTCATTTTGATGTTGGGGAAGAGACAGAAGTCGCACGGTGCCAGATCTGGTGAATAAGGTGGATGAGGACACACCATAATGTTTTTATTTGACAGAAATTGCCCTACCAAAAGTGATGTGTGACACGGAGATTTTCCATTGTGATCAAGAAATACGATGAATGCTGCTGCCGAGTACCATCCAACAGAAAGGCAGAGATCTTCAATATGGGAAGTGGTGTATCCAACGTTAGTAACAGTGTGTGACATTTCAACTTGTTCGAGGCAGTCAGTCGTGTGTGAGCTACAGTTGAGAGAAGGTGTATGTTAAAGTGTGCCATAAATCATCCTCCATCATGACTATGCTCTATGTCACACATCACTTCTGGTATGGCAATTTCTGTCAAGTAAAGACATTACAGTGTGTCTTCATCCACCTTATTCACTGGATCTGGCACCGGGCGACTTCTGGCTCTTCCCCAACGTCAAAATGATCCTGAAAGGTAAACATTTTGAATCGATTCAGGACATTGAGGCAACCACAACAGCACAACTAAAGACACTCATGAAAGAGGACTTCCAGAACTGCTTCAGAAAGTGGCAAGAATGATGGGATAATTGTGTTTGAAGTGAGGGGGAGAATTTTGAGGGGGATTAATGGTAATGTGTCTTTTACTATATATATATTTTTTATTTAAACACTCACCCTATTGTTTGATCACACCTCATATATCATCTTTCCATGTGAAATTTCTAAAATGATAACCTGAAAGCTATAGGGCAAACATGGAGTCAGAATAAGACTAGTTGGATGTGTGATCTAAATGCTTAGTGTAATAGAACTATTTAGTAAAATGTTTCATAGCTTTATCCACAATACACAGAATATAGAGGACACAGCAAGTGATCAAAGGTGCTTCTTTAGTGGATGGAGTAATTTAGACAAAAGTGAGAGGAAGTAACAGCCTAGAAACTTAAAAAAAATATACAGGAATGAGATAAAAGTATGACTTCAGTGACTAATAAGGACATTGGTTCTTTTATTTTCAAATAATATGCTCCACACTAATATACTCCAACACAGATTACAGAGTCTATGGCCATGGGGGTACAACAATCTGGAATATATTAAGGGGAGAAAACTGCTTTATGTTATGTTGGATTGTGGGAAGACATAAAACAGGAATTTAAGAAACAAAGTATACTGTTGTCACATGATGTATAAATTTAAAAAACAGGCAGGACTTTGAGGGAGACATATGAATTGAAGGCAGTTTTTTCAGGACCGTGTTTATGAACGCTTCACAAAATGATAAGATGGTAATAGTCTGTGATGACCAGAAGCTATTGGTGAAGGAAGTGCCTACTTTTCTATGATCTAGATTCATGTATAATCATATAACTTGAAGAGACCAATTTTAATTGAAATTTCTTTCAGTGGATCAAGGGGGTCGAATACATGGTAACAGAAGGAAACGAGACTTCTGGTGGAAGCACACAATAGAGTACACAGATGTCAAATTATAATATTGTACTCCTGAAAATTACATAATATTATTAACCAATGTTACCCAATAAATTTAATTAAAAAATAAAGCCCTTTCATTAAGTAGAATCAAAATCCCACCTTCCTTTCAGGCAACAGATTAAAAGCCCATTTACCTGCTGAATCTGTGGATCAGTGCTATAGAAATCTGGACTTTTAGTTTACATCAAAGCTTACTGGATATTAAAGACAGAATTATGTATTTCCTCATGAAAATATTACTCTACATCAGAATTTTTTTCCTATGGAATTTTGTTCTCTAAACATTTTTTTAATGGATAAAACAGGGTAGCATAAAAAATAATGTTTTCATGTAGAATTTGTGCAAGATAAAACATTAATCTTCACAAGTTTTCCAAGTTTAACATTGCAAAATGGCATTTCTTTTTTTATGTTCTACCAACAAAAAAGTTTTTATTAGTTTTAGGTGTATAAAACTACATAATGATTAGACATTTACACCCCTCACAAAGTGATAACCCCACCAAGTCTACTACCCATCTGACACTGTACATAGCTATTACAATACCTTTGACTATATTCCCTATGCTGTACTTTACATCTTATATTTAATTATAGCTGACATTCAATATTATTCAAAATAGCATTTCTTATTGACTCATACTGATTGTGTATATGTGCGTGTTTACTATTTTACTTCATTTTGAATATGTAAAGAAGGGAATACATGCTGAAAATATTTTGGAAAGTATTTTTGTTTTTCATTAATTTCTGAAAATATTTAATTTATAAAGAAATTATTTCCTATTCTCTAATATTAGATGAATGTTATAAAGATAAATATATTTGTATTTAGCTATGTTATTTACTATTTTAATTAAATGTTCTATGCAGTGAGAAGGGACATAATTTGGCACTAACTTTTGGGTTTTTATTACCAAAAAAGGCAAAATCATTGTCTCAGCCATTTTAGGCTTATTGTCAAGCTGACATACTTTCTTTTAACTCTTTAAATAATATATTCACTCTTGAATGTATGTCCCTGAGAAGAGTCATGTGCAAACATGAGCCCCTATATTCTTTTAGCTAATGATTCTATATGCTGTTTGAAAGCAATTATTGTAGCCTAAAAATTCTGTTCAAAGAAGAAGCCCATGGGAAAAGTTAAGAGACAGATGAAAGACAGAAAAGACGCACTTAGAAAGTCAAAAACGCACAAGGGATTTATAACTAGATTATAAAAGTAATTTCTCCAATTCGAAAAGAAAAATAAAGGGCAGCAACCACAAGAAAAATATGGGCAAAGTTATGAAAAAGCAATTTGCAGTGTAGGAAACCCAGAAGATTAACAAACATGAAATATGCTCAAACCCATTAGGAATTAAAGACAAGCTAATTAATACAACAACAACATATCACTTTACACCCATGAGATTAGCAAAATGTAGAAAGCGGGATAATGCCAAGTGTTGGAAGGAGTAGCAGGAAATAGGAAACATCCTGCATAGAGTGTGGAATAACGCAGTCATCCTTTTGAAAAGTAATCTGTAGCAGTTTTAATCCAATTAAGTTCACATACCTACTATATCCCCACAATCCACGACAAAATATATCCTGGAGAAAGTCTCATGCAGGCTCTGACAGAACACATAGAGGAATGTTCTTCATGTTATCATTTGTGCTAGCAAGGAACCAGAGGCCATCTACATTCCTATCACTGGGGAAGAGATAAGTGAAGGATGGAGGCTTCCCACTACAAAAAAAAACTACACAAGAGGCAACATACTAGATATTCATACAGAAATAGGAACAGATCTTTAAAACATAATGCTGAGTTAAAAAGAATAAGAAAAAAACGTCAGTAGCAAATATTGTTTCTGTTCATTAAAATACATATGCACAATATCACAACATTTTGTAAGAATACGTTAAAATAAAAGGATACCCATCAAACACATGTTAGAATGACTTCCTAAATGAGGGGAGGGATATGACAAAAAGGACTGGGGAATGGAGATAGATTAGATAGATAGATAGATAGATAGATAGATAGATAGATAGATAGATAGATAGATAGATAGATAGATAATTGATAGAATAGAATGGAATAGAATAGAATAGAATAGAATAGAATAGAATAGAATAGAATAGAATAGAATAGAATAGAATAGAAAGAAAATAAATAGGTAAGCCAAATAAAAGATGAGCTTCACAGACCCATGATGTATTGTGCCAGTAACTATGAAGTATGATTGACCCAACTCTCTTCTGCACTTGTGGTCCAAAATGACCCAAAACAACAAAAATTGAACTGTTACATACAATGAGGTGCAAATATAAGCGGAAAACATATTTTGGGATTCACTAGTTTCACTGATATTCAAATAATTTACCATATACATTTCTATACTTGAGTCAATTTGAATTCCTTGAAACAATAAGTCTGCTCACATCTAAAATGGAGATTTCCAGACATAGCTCCTGCTAAGATTCACTTGGGAGCACTAACCCAACTTCAATATCCCTTTCAATGAAACTTCTCAAATTTCAAGGAATCTGTGACCCACTTGACTACATAAAGAGCCATTCTACTGAAGCGGGTCATTTATAATTTTGAGTTATCTGTTTAAACGGAAAGGGAAGTTCTCTTTGATTTCTAATAGAGATAAACTCTTTCCTGGGAATAGTGTTGCTTGTGGTTAAAAAGTCTTAATGATTCAGGGCCGTTGCCTTTTGTTGTACCAATTCAGGCACTTTATGTGTCCAGACAAGATCTCTCTCAGCAAGATGGCTTTGATATAAAACCACTGATATTTAAATATCAAAATGTAACTCTGGCCTGGCAATAACCTTCCATGTGGGAGGCTTGTATGAGATTTCCAGACCTGCTCTCTTGTCCTTGGAGCTGCAGCATCTGGAAATGATACTTGTGGTCATGGCAATACTTCAATCTGTCAGAGTATATTTTATCCAAATCTTTAAGTGTGCTTTGCAATTTATTAATCCTTGCAACACCTCTAGGAGGTAGGCGTTTTTGTGTTTTGTTTTGTTTTGTTTTGTTCACTGAGGAACTGAGACAATAAAGCGTGGAAATGAGAACGGCACAGGGCCAGGCAACTGGATGAGAGGGTGGAAGGAAGTCCTTTGCACTAGGAGAACGGCCAATCCTATTAAATGGTGAACTCATTTGACGCTACCATTAAACATGTCTTGAAGGAAATTTTATAGCTTGTGAATAAAGAACAGTGTTTTGAAAACTAAAATTAATGAAAGCTTAAGGAACTGAAATATAAATTCTGACATTTAAAATGTTCTTCTTAAATATTCTACTGTAAATTTCAAATTGAGTTTAATCAGTGAGACTAGAACACACCAAAGATATTATACTCAAAGCTTGAAAGTGTGTGGGCCATGGTAATATCTGCTTTAGGGGAGTATAACAACTCTTTGAAAGTATTTCCCCCCCCTTTTTTTTTTTTTGTTATAGTGATTTTTTGATGCTGGTATCTCTTCTTTTTGATTTTTCACGTAGACTGATATAATTTCCCTGATGGTTTATGGTCAGCTTGTCCACACTCCTCTGATGGCTTGTGGAGGTGATAATATTAAAGATCAAAGAATGGCTTTTTTAATTCTTTGTTAACCTTCTCTGTGAATTTGTATTTTTTCCAGATCCATTTTAGATTCTATTAGATTCCATGAGATTGTTTTTAGGTCACATTCTTAAAATGCAGGAATGTATAAAGATAGTCTCTAAGGTAGGTCATTCATTTATTCCACATTCCACATTTATCTCACAAATAAGTACTTACCAGACCTACTAAATTTCAACCACTGTTCAAAAACTAAAGATACCAACAGTGAACAAGAAACAACCCTATTAAAAAACTTTTTAGTTACTAGGAACTCAGGCTTAAAAAAAAGAAAAGAAAACAGGGATTTACCGTAAAGGAGACTAAATGTGAATAATACAAGATTCTGTTAACTTAAGCGGGCTACTGCCAGAGACATGAGGAATTGTGTGTGGGTTCATGGAAGAAATAAGTGATGTCTAAACTGAGACCTGAAGACAAATAAAAGTCACTCAAAAGAAGGGAAATTGAAGGATGGAATATTACCGGCACTGGGAACAGAATTTGTAAAATTCCATAGATATTATATAGCCTATTCAACCAAGGAACTGAAAGGAATAATGATGTTACCATCATAGCAATAATAACAATACCTTGTATTTATGAATATTTATTAGGTGCTAAATACTATGATTTGTACTTAAAGAACATTATCTGTAGTTCTCCTCACAACAGCCCTCTGAAAATGTTATTAAACTAATTTTCCAGCTGAGGAAAATGGGGGCTAGAGTTATTAATAAGTTTTCCAATGTTACCATCCAGTAAAGAGATGATTTGGCAGTTAAAACTTTGTCTCGTTGACTCCAAAGCTAAGAAGTGGTTCAGAGCACAAATGTGGAAACACTGCCTAGGTGACATTCTCACTGTGTGGCCATGGACAAGTTTCTCAACCTTTATATGCCTTAGTTTCCCCACTAGTAAATGGCATTTGTAATAGCACCTTCAATAGGATAGTTATGAGGATTGAATGAGTTTAATAAGTTGGTAGTGCTTAAAAGAATATGTGGTATATATAAGTACTATAAAAGTGTTTGCTATTGTTTTGTTTTTATTAAACCCTACAACCATATTGCCTTACTTTTCTTTCTTTAAATTAAAGTTTATTGGGGTGACAATGGTTATTGAAGTTACATAGGTTTCAAGTGTACAATTCTGTAATACATCATCTATATAACACATTGTGTGTTCACCACCCAGAGTCAGTTCTCCTTCTATCACCATATATTTGATTCTGTTTCCCTTCATATTGCCTTTCTTGACAGAACTATAAAATGCAAAGGTGACATTGGCAAGTGATAAGGCCAGGGCCCATTTTAAATAATTGCAATTTTCTCACAAGGACAATGGAAACTCATTGAGGTCTTTTTCTTCTTTTTGTTTTTGTTTTTTGTGGTACAATATGAAATTTAACATAAAATTAATGACATAAAATTTACATCTTAACCATTTTTTGAAGTCCACAGTTCAGTTGTATTAACTATATTCATATTGTTGAAAAGCCATCACCACTATCCATCTCCAGAACTTTTCATCTTGCAAAACAGGAACTCTATATCCATTGAACAATAACTCTCCGAACTCTCCTTTTCCCCCTCCCCCCAGCTCCTGGCAACCACCATTCTACTTTCTGTCACTCTGAATTTAACAATTCTAGGTACCTCATATAAGTGAAATCATATACAATTTGGCTTATTTCCCTGAGCATAACATCCTCAAGTTTCATCCATATTGTACCATGCAATGAAGTTTTAAACAGTGCTTTTCAATATCATTTTGTCTTCAAACAAAAAGCAGTTAGGTGGCTTATATAACAATCCAGGACATCTTAGTCTGCTTGGGCTGCTATAACAAAAAACCATCGACTGGGTGGCTTAAGCTACATACCTTTATTTCTCACAGTTCTGGAGGCCAGGAAGTCTAAGGTGGGAATACTAGCACGATTGGGGGGTTGAGTGAGGTCACACTTCCTGGCTTGCACCTTCTTGATGTGTCCTCATGTGGAAGAGAGAGAATGTTCTGACATCTCTTCTTCATTGTACATGGCAACTAATCCCATCATGGGAGCTCTACCCTCATGACCTCATCTAAACCTAATCACCTCCCAAAGGCCCCACCTCCCAATACCATCACATTGGGGATTAGGGGGTGGGGACACAAACCTTCAGTCTCTAACACAGGACTATGATGACAATGTCCTGAGGGAGGACATTGAGAATGAGGACAGACAGCATAAATAAAGGATAGATTTGGTAGGTAGCCAACAGGTAACATTCATAATTTACTGAATTGGGGGGATGATGCACAAAGAAAGGAACCAGTGGTGTCTGAAAGACAGGAGAAAAACTAGTTGATTGAGAGAATAGTTGTGTGTTCAATATTGTGTATGTTTAACTTTTGGTGCCTTCTATATTATTCAAGTGGAACTATCCATACTAAAACTGGATAAATCTACCTAGATTTCAAGAAGTTGATCTGGGTTTAATCTTGAGGACAACACACTGAGAGTAAGTAAAACTATGGGATTGTGTGAGATTGTTCAAGGACTCTGTGAAGTGAGATGGGAAAGCTGAGGTGAGAACACTGAAGCGCATCAACATTTACAAGATGAGCCAAGAAAAGGGAACATCAATACTGTAGCCAGAGAAGACGGGAGAAATGCATAGTTCCATTGACAGAATCATGGAAAGAGAATTTTTCAAGGAAAGAGGGATCAGCAGTACCAAATACTTGAATGAAAACATATATTAAATTGGACATCAGATAGGCGATTGGTGATATTAGGAACTTAGTTGCAGAAGTGATAGCCAAGTTTGATTTGAGATTGCTCAAATATTACATGACTTTTATATTCAACCTGAAATACATGTCTTGATATTTTTTTAAATTTTCCTTGGGTTTCCAAAACATACACTACCACACTAGTCTTTGGTCATTCTATCATTCATTCACTCATTCCCACATCCAGCGCATCTTTCCTTCTGTTTCTGAGTCCACCAAGCTCTTTCCTATGCCCCGGTGTTTATACCTTTGCTGTCTGATCTTCCTGTAAATACACAAGACAGAGAAAACACTGAAGAGGTTGTTTTAATGCTTAACATAATCAATAATGGTGGGTTACAAAGGAGCTATGTTTGTTTAATTGTGAAGATAATAAAAAAGAAACAATGCAAAAGAATTCCTCAAATATATATGTGACTAGTTCTCTGCTTTATAGGAGTTACAACAGAAGACAGATTTATTGATATTGTCTTTTTTATAGTACATGTTGGCCATTACATTAAAATAGTAAGTAATATGCCTTTTGCAGAGTGCAATCTTTTTCTCATTAATATTTTAAAATTTAGGGTAAAAAAACATACATTTCTATCAGTCAATACATTGCTTTTGTAGTGAATGTTCTTCCAGTCAAGGGTAATATTATAAATAGACTTTTCTCAATGACTTTCATATTTGCATGGAATGCAAAACCATTTATACAAGGTAATAGAGTAACCTTTTTAAATATTAGATTGTTTTGTTATTAATGAGTATAATGTCATTACAATATTAGCATTAATATTAATGCTATAATAATATGTGACTATTATGTATGTTACTAAGATAATTTTTTTAAATGTTAAGGATTTTCTAAAAAGAGGCTACCTTTCCTATTAATAAACAAGCAATTAAAATTTTTATCATGTTTTCTATGTGCACTTGCAAGGTACGCTTCCAGACAAAATGATGACATTCAGTTTCTCCCATTTCAATTCCATTTAGCTATCACAGACTACGTACCACACAGATATGGTGACATAATGCAGTCTGTCAAATGCTTTTCCTGATGTTAAACGGGCCTATCATACATATGTCCTCTGTGGCCATACAGATAATGCAAGAATTGGACAAATATTCAATGCAAAATATTTCCTAGGGGATCCAGAGTTTGCTCAGTGTTTGTTTACAAGAAAACTTCATCTCTCTGGAACCTTTAGCACAGGATCTGTTTTATGTAGCAAAGGCATAACTTAACAAAAATGTATGTCAAAGTGCTTCATCGAATGCAGAGCATTATCACTTTCCTTAAAGCTAAAGATGTATCCTTATATACATCAAAACATACCAGAGATTTTTTGAAACTGCTTCTGAAATGATCCTTTTAAAATACATTTCCCCCATTGTTTTCCATGTTTGAGGAGACGACGAGTGTAGACGTTTGGTTACCTCATGATGAATGGGCTTTTCATGCTGTGTTGTACTATTTGCGATTCCCTGGCCAAGCATTGCATGTTGTGCTCTTGCTCATGTTCTTCTTTCTAGAAAACTCTCTGCTCTCTCCCACCCTAAAATTCCAACTTAACTGACACATCTTTGTGACACTGTCCAGGCTGTGTTTTCTTACTAAAATATATAACATTTAATCGTTCTTCTATTATCCCTTTTACCCCAATGGTCTAGTTCATCTAGATTTGTTAGAGTTAGCAAACTTAAGGTACCAGGAAGTATATAACTATTTTTTTAATCCCTACATAGAGTTGTCTAATGTCATTGCTTGTCTTCCATCAGTAGTGAACAAAAAACAAATACTTATTTCCCATAAATGCATTTTTACATTATAAAATATGTCAAGAACCGTCCTGAAACTCAGAACCATGTCATATGAGTTTAACTGACCCTTCTTCATCTTTCTCAAGACAAAAATATCAGTAACCACAAGACTGCATTGGATTAAAATGATGACCAATTCTTTTCTGTTTCCACTCATTACAATACTTCTCACTCCTTTGCTTCACCTGCTTTGACCCTTTGATTATGATTATTTTTCTGCTTTCCTTCGTACAAATGGCTCTGCTTCTTGTCTTTCTACAGTTACAGCATTGACAGTTCTCCTTATTTTTGTAATTTCTCCCCTTTGATATTTGTGTTCACTCTATACTTCCATTTTGTCCTGTCCCCACAATTTGTAGTTCATGTTCTTCCAGTCAAGAATAATATTATAAATAGATTTTTCTCAATGACTTTCATTTTTGCATGGAATAACCACTCAAATTTAACCAAAAGTTGTTAGAGTTGAAGAAAATATAAAAAACTTTGCATCAGCCACCTTCATTTTATGCACAAAAAGAAAAAGACAAGATTTCTGTTTTCTTTTTCCCAAGTTTCTGTAAGCAAAACAAGTTGGTACATTTTAACTGCAATTTTATACTGATTGTAACAATAAAGCCCTGCAATTGAATTGTCATGCCACAAAGATAAATGTGTCATTAAATTAGAGTCACATCCTAAAACTATGTATCTCATAGGAATGTTATTTTAACTACTTTGGTATCTAGGAAGAAAGGATATAAACAAAAAAATGCTAATCAGATTTTAAAGGTATACAATCCTTGATGCAAATACACAATGAAGATTGAACCAGTCAGACAGAGATAAGTCATGATAAACACAATGAAGAAAGAGCAGTAATACATCTATCTGCATGAGAGAGAATTTGTAAAATTACACTTTAAGCCAGCTCAGCATTATTAAGGTGTAAGAGTCAATTTTCCCAGACATCGCTTTACAACTATAATAGTTTTGAGTGGCCATTTTCACCATTTCTGTCCTTAGAACTGTTTTGTGTCCTCTGTTCATTAAAAAGATTTTAAAATAATACAGTATAAATTCTCAACATTTGGGGATGTTTAAATATTTCAGTGCTTTAAATCTAATCAGCGAGAATAACTGACAACAGCTTGAATTTATGCCTGAATTTCTTTCAAGCGACTCAGTGAATGCTTCAGTCATTCATTCCCATTCTTCTTTATTATCACAACATCTCTATCAGAAAGATAAGTATACATTCACTAGTTTATCATGTGGAAATATGGAAAAGCAGCACAATTTAAGTAAACCATATACATACACACACACACACACACACACACACACACACTCACACACACATACACTCATACCAAAGACACCCAAATAAATACATTTAAAAAAAAAAATCATGGTATAATCTAATTATTTCAAATTCAGAGAGAGGAGAGCCCTATCTGAAGTACTGACATAGACTGAAATATTTCCTTGACCTGGATTTCACATATTTGTATATTCAATATTCTTAACACAAGAAGAGTTAACCTGGAGACACTAATGAATTGCCGTGGGTTCTGTCTATGTCCCAGAGGTGTTACATTTAAAACTACAGAGGGACAAGTTTAAAAGCAACTTGTTTATTAGTAGCAAATCTCAAACCCTTCTTCTATGAGGCTGAATCTTATTCATTTGTGTTGTGTATCTTAGATTTTCTTCTACCCCGTTTTATTTTAACAATCCATATAATGAAAAATTAGATAACTGTTGTAATCCCTGAAGCCAGTAGCAAATCTGAAGAATTCTGTATGACCTATCTACACAGTTAAAATGCCTTATTCCCAACTACTCACTCCTTTGTTTCTGTGTGTGTGTGTGTGTGTGTGTGTGTGTGTGTGTGTGTGTGTGTGTATTTATCTTCCAGGAATGGCCTTTCTTTCACCCCATCCTTTGATTCCCTTTTCTCCAACTGGATAAAATCTTCCTTATCTTTCTAGTACTAAACTAGCTAGATGCCACCTTTTGTGAGAAAACTTCACCAGTTCTGCTGAAAATATTAGTCAACTTTTCCACAGTATGTTCTTATCCCACTGCTTATGCTTATTACAGTCTGGCTAACACTGTTGTTTGCATACATATGTAGATTTGTATGCATATGTAATGCAAATACAGCAGATACATACATACTCTACACATACATATGTATGTTTGTATACATATGTAAAAATTCCTGCAGGTAGAGGCTATGATTTTTCATCTTTAAGTCCTTAAGTCCAGTGTGCTTTATGCAATTTCTGGCATGAAACAGGTACTCAATAGCTTTAATTTAATGAATAACTAAATGAATGTGCAAGTTATTTAATTACTTGATTACATTTGAGAAATTAAAAAGTGTTAATAATATTCCTCTCCCTGATATTTGGAGTTCACAATAAATAGGAAAGGCATACATTAATAAATAAACTAATAGAAAATAATCTGAATTTATTTTAAAAGCTACATTAGCATCTAAATTGCTGTATAACTTTTCTGAATAGGCCTTTGTGTTTTCTGCAAAACAAAGGAACAAATTTTAATGACATAGAATCAGTCAATCACTCAAGTGTTTATTGATCATAGGAAGTACGAGCAATCATATAAACTGAATTACATTTTGTTGTCAATGCATAATGGAAATGCTACAGAATTGTCCTTGATTTCAGGATATTACTTATTGAAAACAGTTTTTATTTTACAAATCTTTGTTTTTCATAATACAGAAACAAACTCATCAAATACCATTTTTATATACCTTTCAAAAAGTGAAAAATATTTTTTTGAGCTCAAAGTAATTTTACTCTTTGCCTGTCACAAGAACAGGATCAAATGGGGAGTAAGAAGATATCGCTCAATAGTCTAATGTTTTATATTTAATACCGTAACACATCTAATTCAGATTAAAAAAACTCTAAAATAAGAATCTCTGAAAAATCATGTCACTTCAGACATGGAGTAAAATTTAAAAATGAGTGGAATCCTTGTTGCAAATAATACAATATTTAGACATCATATCAAAATCTTATAAAAATGAAACAACAGTGTGGCAAGATGTCAACCACTGGGCCCCTGCTGTTGACATAAGTTCATATCTAGTTCTAGTCTGTAATATATAACATATTTGATTAATGTCACACATTCTAGTTGCTCATTCCTCACATCACTCTGCAATGTTGAGACAATTTTAACAAATAGTAAAACGATCATGAAAACAGCTGTGAATAACTGACTGCTTACTATGGGCCCAGCGTTACATTTAAAATTTCATGTGCAATATTTTGTTTAATTCTCTCCACAGGCTTGTGAGGTGGGTATTAATATTACTCCCATCTTAACGATGGCAGTACAGATACTTGGAGAAGCCAAATGACCTGCCAAATATCACATGACTAGTCTTTGGTAGGTCCAGGAAGTTAAACCTAAATCCAGCTGACTCATAATCACTACACCGAGACTTCTGTATCTGCAAGTAAAATTAACAAAACGTTTTTGGTATGTTAGCAGAGACCCCAATGACTACCTTTTCCTTTGCATCCAGCTAGTCCTCTAGCATAGCACAGTACTGCCCTGTAAGTCAGCATCTTCCTAACTAGTGAGATCACACTCACTTACTACTACAACTCACAATATTGAGCCCACTTATTATTAAGGCAGAACAGTTGTTCTCATCAGAAGAAAGATGGTACCCTTTCAGTTTTATTGGGTCACATAATTTGTCCATGTTTATTCGGATGGCAACCAATCACCTACATACCTATAAAGAATAAGATGATCTTTTGTTTTCATCATTTCAGTATGTTAATAAAAGAGTAAGTGCAGATTCATGAAGACAGAAAGATAGTTAAATGTGAATGCCATTTGAAATTGCAGCTAAGTGCACATAGTTCAGCAAACACAGCATTTACATGTCTACACTCACGCCAATGTCAAACACACAAGCACATGTGGAACTTGCCAAATTGGACAACTTTTGAAGAGTGAGAGCCAGACACTTGAGAATCTTCTAAGACCCCTTGTGTGTAAATATTTTTTCGTGTTGATAGTAGAGACTACATATTAGGGTAAAAAAAGTAATGATCCATGCAGAAATTTCAGTCTATTATGATCTAATCATCATGTAGCTTCCACCACCAATAAAAAAAAAAAAAAAGATATTTTTCATGACATCTGAGTGTAAACTGATTTCCCACACTGGGAGTGTGCTGTCCATGGAAAATCACTTTGTGAATGTGAGTAACAATATGTTTGTTCCAAAACAGACCTTGTCACCAGAGGAAAAGACACAAACATCATTATTGTAAAATATTGATAAACCATAAGTAATAAAACAGCATTTGGGGATGAAAGGACCCATGGACACTATTTTGTCTACATTTATTTTTGTAAACTAAGAATCTGAAATCTAGAAAGATTAGGGAATCAGCCCCATCTAGGAAGTGTTGGGGCTGGGACTAGAATAAGATTTACAGTGTTCGTCGCTATCCCTAAATTCTTTCCTTCAAATTAGGATCCGTTTATGAGAAATTAGTATTTCCTGAGAAACTTAACTAGACGTCTGTCTTAGCAGTAGTGGGTCATTGATTCTTTCTTCTCTTTTGAAGCTTTCTTTCCCTTGCCTCTTGCCTTGTAAGAGCCCACATTCTTCTGGTTTTGTTTTGATGTCTCTGGTTAATATTTCTTTTTTTTTTTTTGGCTTAATTTATTATTTGTTAGCTCAAACAACAAAAGGTCTTTTGGCAAGGTAACTTCATGTTCTTTTAATTAATGGGTCAATGGCATCATCAGGGTCACAACTTCATATTTGTAATTTTTCTCGTCGTCCATCGTCAGCATTTTGGATTGTTTTCTTATGCTGTCTCTGTTGATTAACCTAAGATAGATGATGCAATCGCAGCCACCACAGCCAGGTAACCTAGAGGAATAAACAGAAATGTTTCCTCCTATGTGGGACTTTTTAACAGTGAGGGGAACTTTTCACAATTTTTCCTTAAGCCTCACCGTTCAGAACATCACCCCACACCCGCATCTAAGCCAATTACTGCCAGGGCAGTGGGGCCACAACGATGGGTTCAGGCCAAGTTGGATTCACCCTCTGAAGCTGCTGCCTCCTTCCCTGAAGGACAGGGCTACATGTTGCATAAAATCAGGGCTCCTAAATAGCAGGAAAAATGTTCAAGAAGAAGCTTAAACGATTTTTCCTAATACTTTTGTCACAATTGTACTGTAATTACCTCTTGACCCCAGACTCACAGTAATCTATTATGTATCAATATATGCAGATATGATACATAAATAGGCATAGAATGTATTCATTTCCTATTGCTGTGCATCAAATTATCGCAAATTTAGCTTCTTGAAACAGCACATATTTATTATCTCACAGTTTCCATGGGTCAGGAGTCCAGACAAGCCGAAATGTGTCTGGTTAACTGTTCAATCTCATGGCCAGCTGCTCCTGTCCAGCAAACTGTAGTGTAGAATTCACTCTGCATTTTATTGGAATCAATTCCACATTGATTAGCATCACATGTGAGCATGGGGGTTGAGATTAAACTCATATCGTACAATCAGAAGAGGGTAGGGAATGATTTCTACTTTTTATCATTTTCTGAACAACTGATCTTTTTCTGATGGAAAATCACAGTGATATCCTTGATATAAAGGACAAGCTGAATATATATGGCCTTTTCGTTGTTGTTTAAACAGCATGGTTGTAGATGGAGCGTGGACTCTGCATCCAGACTGCCAGGATTCTAACTCTTGCTCTGCACTTACTAGCTGGTGATTTTTGAGCCTCATTTTTTCCACCTTTAAAATGAGGGTACTAGTAACTCATTCATAAAATTACTCTGAGCATTAAACGAGATGATATATGCAAAATACTTCAAATAGCAATTAGAAAATACTGTGTTTGCTGTCATCATCATATTATCATCATCCTCATAATTATCATCATTCATATTTGAAGACTCACGACTTTTTCTATCCAACCCAGACACTCATCTGAGCTTCACATTGCTCTATGTAGCTGACGACTTGAGGGATCTATTTTGTTTCACAGGTATCTCAAACTTAGCATGTCCCAAATTCTTGCTATAGCTGTTCAGCTCTAAAAAGCTTTCAGAAAACTGAAATTTGCTAGTCTTTTTTGTTTCTGTAAATGTCACTTCCAACCACCACCATGTATAAGCTAAAACACTAATAATCATTCTTAAACCTCTGTCTCCTCCCATACAACCATATGTATCTTGAATCCCTCTATTTATTTTCCATCTCTACTGCCACCACTCTAGTGCAAGACAACATTGTTTCTCACCTGTACTAAGGTTAATATTTTGAACTCTAAGTGAACTCTCACCTACCCTTAATCCATCCTCCACTGAATAAAATGGTCATCAAAAAGTATATATTGGGGCCGGCCCGGTGGCTCAGGCGGTTAGAGCTCCATGCTCCTAACGCCAAAGGCTGCCAGGTCAATTACCACTTGGGCCAGTGGGCTCTCAACCACAAGGTTGCCAGTTGATTTCTCGACTCCCTCAAGGGATGGTGGGCTCCGCCCCCTGCAACTAAGATTGAACACGGCACCACCTTGAGCTGAGCTCCCAGATGGCTCAGCTGGTTGGAGCATGGGCTCTCAAACACAAGGTTGCCGGTTCAATTCCTCAGCTCCCGCAAGGGATGGTGGGCTGTGCCACCTGCAACTAACAACGGCAACTGGACCTGGAGCTGAGCTGTGCCCTCCACAACTAAGACTGAAAGGACAACAACTTGAAGCTGAATGGCACCCTCCACAACTAAGATTGAAAGGACAACAACTTGACTTGGAAAAAGACCTGGAAGTACATATTGTTCCCCAATAAAGTCCTGTTCCCCTTTCCCAATAAAATCTTTAAAAAAAAAAAAAGGAAAAAAGTATATATGGACAGCTTGGTTTAAAACTGTTAAGAGGCATTCTATCACTCTTAAGTCAAAGATCAAATTCTTTCTATGGCTTATACAATCTCAGATGTTCTAATAGATCCCTCTTCTAACTTATCTTGTCATTCATTACATCCGATCTCTTGGTTTCTGTGAGTTCCTCCAACAGGAGAAGATCCATTTCACCAATAAGGCTTTTAACTTGCCATCCCCTCTGCTGTTCTTTCATTCTCACCACCTAACACACATCACCCTTTCCCTCCACAGATACTTCCTATAAATGACTTATACTGTCTTTGTCTCTCAGCTGATACATCATTTTCTTATCATGGCCTTCTGTAATAAACCCCTCATCGATCAGAATTACTCCCATCATTATTTTCCTCCTATCACTTATTACAATTATTAATTACATATTATCTGCATGTTAATTTAATAGCATTCACATCCTCCAGAATGTAATATCAATGAGAGCAGGAAACACTATACCCAAACACTTATTGTTTCTGTCACATTGTATGGACTTAATTAATATCTGTTAAATAAATCAGTGAGTGTAAGTAGTGAGCAATGGAATACTTTTTTGAATTGGTTGAACAGAAGAGAAATGCAATCCAAAGCCATATACTAGGGTGAAGATTACTGATAGAACTGAGAAACTTGATTTTGGCCAACCATGAGGACATGTTCCTAAGCTTAACTTTTGGACAAATAAGTTTTCAAGTCAGATCAAATCCAGAAAGTGTGTAGTGCTAACCTTCTCACAATAAGATAGGGAAGGACGGCAAATAGTAAATAATTACATGTTCTTCTGCTGTAAATATTGAAACTGGTATTTGATTTCCTTTAATAAAAGGGTCATTCTGTAAAATAAAACGTTGTATTATTGAAACCTTTTAAAAAATAATGTAGTGATCAACTGGTGAAGCTTTACTCAAATGTAAATGATTCTCCAGGTTATAATTACAGAAATGTTTGCACCAAAACTAGAAGAATGAGACATTTCAGAGAATATAATCATTTTATTGTTGAATGTGCAATAAAGATCCCCTTGATTTTTTTTTCTTCAGGAAAATTAAAGTACATTAATCAAAGCATAATACCGTTCATAACTGCTCCCATTAATCAAATTCCTCCCAGGAGTTGGGCCTATGTGAAGCAAGGTTAGAGCTGGTTGTTTTTTCGCACATTAATTTCCAAGGGAAATTAGTAAATACATATCCTTATGCTCAGAATTCACTCACACTATGTGTGGCACATTAATAATTTATATTTTATGTTAATGTTTTATTATATGAATCCTTATTGTGGACTTCACATAGTTAGTTACCTACTGCAAACCTGTTTTCATAAGTGAAATGTAATCTAAATAATACAAAGAATGTTAGAGGCTTGTAAACCATCTTGTAACAGGAAATCACATTTCTCCCTTAATAATCCAACATGTGTATATGCTAACCCTAAGGTCACAGTGTACCTGATATTGAAATATATGTCTTCTTGTCTTCTCACTTCCCCACTAATTAACATTCATTCAGTCTGATGCTATGTCCCATGCAAGGATCAATTCAATAAGTTATATTAATATACGGAACAATTAATAATATAAGACTAGAAAGGATGCAAGTATGGTATGCAAACCATTTTTTAAAGAAAATAGCAGTAAATTATCAGTTCAGCTAGTTAAAATAAGATGATTTACTCAGAGAGCTCCTTGTACTCAAAAAGAACTTAGCATGTCCCAAATATAGGGCAGAACATAGGCACACACAAATTACCACCTTTTCTTAGGAGCAGTAATGTAAATACAGATAATGTGGTCTTAGTGTTAATGTTAAACCAATGTTTAACTTTTATATTCTACGTATTTTAAATTATTCTTAGCAGATATGAAGTTTTGCATTCTTTCTTACAGGGTTGCATATTATAGCTCACTTCATGACCTTAGGAGTATGTCCTAAAAAATATCTGTGGACAGATCACAAAGTGAATAGGGAAAAATATTTATGCCTGTGTCTATCTCTACTATAAACTCCTTGAGGGGAGTATCTAAGTTTGATACTTTCATTCATTCATCTCTTCATCCATTCAGATAGTTGTTCATCTCTAATACCCTAGAAATGGTGGTAATGTTGAAGCATGAAATCTGCATAAGATAAAATTGGTTTGACAAACATCTTTTGTAAAAGGTTACAGATGTGAGACAGTCTATGAAATAGGGTTTAACTTCTATATATGCAAAGAACACAGTAATTGAGTCAAGTGGAACATTACAAAGAAACACTTGAGTTGGATCTTGAAGGTAGAATAGGTGTTTTCCAGTGGTGGTGGGAAAAAGAAAATGGAAGACAGAAAGGGAAAGTGGTATGAGAATGCTGATTTGTTTGTCAACAGTGAGTTTGTAAGAAGATTAAAAGCCATACTACAGTATCCCATCATCATGGTGAACAAGTGAATTTCCTCTACCCCTCTAGCCTTCTTTCCAATGTGCAGTTTGTAACAAACCATTAGAAACATGCGTTAGACATGTGCTGTCCAATAAAGATAGCTACTAGCCACATGTGGCTGTTGCATAAAATTAATAATTGAGGTTTCCTTTATGTGAGCCACATTCTAAGTGCTCAATAGCCAGGTACATGTGAGTCTTATAGAATATTTCCATCAGCATAGAAAGTTCTACTGGGCAGCATTGCATTAGAACATCCTCAATTCTGTTGCCTGAAAAGAGGCATTTCTAGAATTCCCCGTGGAATTCAGAATGCATAGTTAATTTTAGTTAAAATACTATGTTATTAGTAGTATTGTTTTAGGATGCATCAGAAGTCTTTCTGGCTCTTTTGAAAATAGGGTCATTATTTAAAACATCTCTTCATGGAAAATGCATTTCAAGTAAGACCATTGATGGATACATAAATTCTGTAACATAATGTATTTATAAATTGGAGAAGTCTCATAGAGAAATATGTAGTCCTAACGTTTTCTTCATTATAATTAAGTTGTGAAAGTGCCATTGTAAATCCCTTTAGTGTAGTCCCTGATCATGTGTTCCCTTAATATTTTCAAGTACCTGTTCATTTCACCAACTTTGACATTATGTATTTACCATTCTGGAAAAAAAGAAAGTTACTGTGCTTATGTTTCTTTAAAATTATTTATCTTAAACTAATATCTCAAATTTAGCTTAAAACTCAGATTTCAAGTTCAAATAGGTTATAAATGCACCATATTTCTTTTCTTATCATTCTTCTGAAGCAATATCAAAATACATCAAACTGCCACTTTATTTTGACAGCATATCATGATATAATATTTTTACACTGAAAATACATATTTATTGACCTAACATACTTACTTTTCTTTTGGAAACATGGATACAGATTTCTTAAATTGAAGACTCAAATTTTTGTTTTTAATATTTGGGTTTAATAGCCATGCAGAAACATAGACATGTACACACACAAACATAGGCACACACAAATTATCACCTTTTCTTAGGAGCAGTAGTGTAAACATAGAAAATGTGGTCTTAGTGCTAATTTTCTCATTCTTTCTAACCTCATTATATCAATTCTTTTTTTCTATATAAATCATTTTTTATTTTTCAATTACAGTTGACATACAATATATATTAGTTTCAGTTGTACAAATAGTGATTAGACATCTATATAACCTACAAAGTGATCACCTCAATAAATCTAGTACCCATCTGACACCATACATGGTTATTACAATGTTATTGACTATATTTCTCATGCTACACTCTACATCCCCATGACTATTTTGTAACTGCCAATTTGTACTTCTTTTTTTGTATTCTTATATCCACTTTTTTTTTTATTATTAATTTCAGGTGTACAAAACAATGTAATAGTTGGACATTTGCACCCCTCACAAAGTGACAACCCCCTCCACCAATCTGCCACTGCTCTGATATCGCACACAGCCGCCACAGTTCCACTGACACCATTCCCTGCCCTGCACTCCACATCCTGTGACTATGTATATATGTGTATATATATTAAACCACAGTCAACAACCATCCCTGACCATGGAGGTGTGCACCTGAAGCTGAATATCAATTCTTTTTTCATATTTACTTTTTTTTTTCATTCAAGGAAAGTGTTCATCCTGGACTGGCATGTGGGTGGGTCTCTAGTCTTAATTCTTTTATATATTTAATACATTTATCTGAATCTTATCAATCAAAACTCAAATGAGACATTTATTAAGTGACCTTAACAAAATCTCTGTACAATTGTATTCCTAATTTTGACACATGTCTTAGTTGTAAGTGCATTTTTCAATTCCTTACTTTCATAACATATTCAGTAAATATTTAGTGAGTAAACAACTGTGGACTCTGCTGAGTTTAAGGAATACAATGGAGAGCAAAATAGATAAGATCTCTGCTCTCATAGAACGTATGCCTTGAAAATGGCAAAACATAAATTCAGCTTCTATGAAATTTTTTGGTTTAATAAAAGAACATATTAAAGGAAGAGGCAAGTTTTGAAATGAATGAAAAGAAAATTTTCATTTTAACCAGTAGAAAAATGGTGTGTGTGTGTGTGTGTGTGTGTGTGTACAAAATATGTACCCCAATACAGTAGAGGGGCACATACGTCAGTGTACATATGTATCTTAAAGATTCCAGGTAAACATCAGTAAAGATGCCAACAAAATACTGTTATTTTCTGTGGTATCCTTTTTGCCATGATGATAATATGTTACTGTGGTAGTAACAAAATAAAAAATGTGTCCTGTGACCTCCAAAATATTTAATTAAACCTGATGCCAATTTTTGCATTTATGCAGTAAATTGAAGAAGCTACAGACTTTTGTCTGCCTTAAGGATTCAGATATGTACCTAAATATATTTATGTACAAATATAATGAAAATATAATTATAAAAAACAGTAAAAATGTCTTTAAGAAGCTAAACATGGTTTCTTAACACTTGTTTATACTCACATTTTATTGCCCTTTATCCATCACACTCGTTACACAACAGTAGCAATTTAGGACTGACTGGTTTCCATTGTAATCTGTAAGCATTCTGAACTCAGTATTAAAATTGGAAGAAGATAATTTTTTTCTTTTATTAAAGATTTAGCATACTCATAAAATGGTAACATTCGGTGGACCCTTTAGCTCAGAGAAGATCAGTGACTTGCCTGAGATCACACAGGAATTAGTAGTAGAAACAGCGTTATAAACCGGGTTCCCTGTCTTCTCAATTTTCCTTTACTCCATCACTCAAATAACACAAACTGAATTGAGTTGAATATTGTGCATGAGAATAGCTTAAAATAAATGCAGGTTTGTTTCTGCTGATAAAGCAGAATGAGTTTTAATTATTTTTTAAGGTATTTGCCTATAGCTGAACCTAAAAACAGATTTTTATTTTACAATCAGATTATGTACTATCCAGATTAAAATGTGTCCCAGAAATCTTGGCAGAGTTCACTAATCCCAGGACCATCTGTTTTCTGGATTGCTTTTGGAACTTGTGTTGTAATGAGTTCTGCCAACACTTTGCATGTCAATGGCTCCTCTTCAAGTGGCTGAATTATTCAGTGTTGGACAAAAATTATTCTCAGCACTGGGTTGAAAATTTTACAGTAATTGATTGAGAAAAAATATTCAACTAGAGATGATCGTGTTTTAGAGGGTGATTCTCACTACCAAATTTTAAGAAATGCTCATATCATATGAGTGTGATCCATACATCGCCAGAGAAAACCTAGACTAATGTAGGGTAGACAGAGAAGGTGGCAGAATCTTGGCATTTGAAGGACATTTAGAGCCTGTCTAGAAAGTCTTCTTCAGTATCTCTTCCAGATGGTCATCTGGAACGAAAGAGCCAGTTCCATCTGGGGATAGCTTCAATGATCAGAAAGTTCTCCCACATTATCACATTCTTCTCACCTCTCTGGGGCACAGCATTACTTCATTTCCTGTGAGTGCTGGTGTTTGTTAGAGGTTTTAAAAAAGGGGGAGTACTTAAAGAATAACTGGACACCTTTGGACCTCTTTTAACCTGAAGGGAATTCATCATTATCAAGGTGGCAGGATGTTGAGAAGAACCTCCACATACATCAGATTGCTTTTATGCTTGTGTACTTTCCCATTTTATACATATATTGGAGCCTAGGTCATAATCCACTTCTGCAATGAAACTTTCCCAAAGAAATCATGGCTCTCTTTTACTCTCTCTGTTATATATTTGGCAGAAAAATTCTCTCCATTGATTACCTTGTGTCACTATTTTACTATCATGCAATGATATGGCCTAATAAGAGGCAATTTAGGGTCATTTATTTCACACTTGTTCTACTTGGAGTTAGAAAAGGGGCTCTGATCATTGTTGCCATTCAGAAACCCAGGATGAAGGAAACCTCATCTCAACATAAAATATTGATATAAGTATAATATATATACCTAAATATAAAATGCTTATATATAATGTTTGAATTCTATTTCATATTCATAGTAAGACATAAGATTATATATGTCTTATAATGACATACATGCACATAAATACATGTATATGTCTTATGGATTCTATAAACTGAAATTCATTTTGAGAGGTGCCATATGAGAAAAGGAAAGCCAACTCTCCTCACATCACAAGATGAAATGTTTAGTGTTTGGCTTCTCCAAAACGACAAACCAAAAATACCAGAGGGTTTTAAATAGAACTTGATACTGCACCATGGTGACAAATCAATTTCAAATTTGATGATCATATTGACTTCCTGTCATTGTTATTGCTGATAGAACAGTATTTAAACAAGTACTCTGAAGACAGAAATTCCACGTGGCTATTTCTAATTTCCTCAGCTGTTTTACTCCATTATTTTCCAGGACATGTGCAAAACAAAAATTTCAGGACGATGACTAAAGATTCTGATTAGGACATGTCATTCAAGACCAAATGTTGCAAGAGTCGTGTAATAATTTAAAAGTCATCTGTATGTGCTAGTGCAATAGGGAGACCCTTGTTAGTAAAAGAGTAAAATAGAACTTTTTGTCCTGTCTCTCTGGTTACTTCTGCCTCATATTCCATCATAAAAATCATCCCTTCGGCTTAATGTATAGCCTCTACCATCATCTCCTCATAAAGGTACATGATCCTAGAGAAAGTAAACTATTGTCATCTGTACAAAGCTCCAAGACACTTGGGGAGACCAGAAAAACATGGAGCCCCAACGGTCTTTCCCTGCTCAGAGTGCTGTGTAACTCCAATTAGAAGTCCTTTTTACAAATTGGATTGTCTACTTAGCTCTGTTTTGAGTACTTCCTCTGGCAGGTATTGTGATCCCCACAATAACACTAGGAAACAGAAGTCATCATTAACCACATTCTACCAAGAAGGAAACTTTTGGTCAAGTAGAATAGCCTACTCAAGTGTACACAGCCAGAATATGGTGAAGTGGGAGTCTGGCTGGCTCTCAAATCTATGCTCTGTCCACTGTTACAAGAAAGAGGGAAAAGAGACCCAGGCTTTTGTGCTAGGTACATTGGGATATGCTGTGGGTTGTATTGATAATGAATCTGATTTTTGGAGCCAGGAAGCCCTACATGGAAGGAGAAGGTGGTACAAAAAACCCTTACAAGGAAAATTGAGAAGCTAAGTGCCTCTGGTATTTTCTTCCACCTTTCAGGGGTCCTTTTTGGAGCGCTGAGTCTGCCTGGGACCTTTTACAAGATGAGAAATAAGCTTTTCCTTAAAACAACAGCTTTAGCGCAAAACCTCTTTCCCATTAACTCAACCCTGACTCCATCTGAGTCATTTTGGAGGCAAGGCCCAAGCTGACTCACAGACCATAAGTCCTGGCCAGACCCCTCCGCACGATGCATGCTAGCAGAGAGATATAAGAGCCTTTTCACCCAGATGTAATCTCTCTGAGCAACGCCTCCGGTGTCCCTAAAGCACAAGCAAATGTAGGTTGTCTGTAGGTTGGGTGACAACACTATGAAATTACCCAAATGTACTGTCACAGTTCATATGACAACACATTGGTGTCTGCAGCCCTGGAAACCTACACATGTTCTTAAGTGAGAGCAGAGCTGTCTGTCCACAGCCCAGAAAGACCTACATTTCAAGTTTCTGTTGATGGGATTATTGTCTTTAGAAAAGAGGCCCGATTGAGGGAACGAATGTGAGCGAACAGCAGAGCACTGACAATCTGTAGAATATCCTTTCAATAACATGCACCCTAATACTTTCTCATGTGGGACATTTAAAAGTCCTATGTTTATTCTGTTCCCTGCATCCTGCCAATGCCCTTATTTTTCCCCTCAACATGGCTGGTGATTGGGGAAAACCAGCAAATATTAAAGAGCCAAACTCTGGAGGAAACAAAAGTTTACAGAATCTGTACAATGCATTTTTTTTTAACCTGAAGCATACCAAAGCATTAACTGTCATATTAGTAATAATTGAATAACAAGTTTGCATTGGCTGGAGTACCAAAAATACTTGTATTTATTGACAACAGATGTTTAAATATTCCATCAAGCCCAACTCTGTAGGAACTGCCTTAGGTTCTGACGTGTTTTTCCTACAAATCTGATTATACCCTAGTCAGGAACAAAGCAGATGATGGCTGGCTAGTAAATTTTGGGGAATATTTTACCATGTAATGCATGAAAAGCAAAAAGCAACAACAACTACGATAATAAACAGAAATCCTGCTAATATTTCCTATAAGAACAAAACAAGCAAAACAAATATATATATATATATATATATATATATATATATATATATATATATATATAACTATTAAATGAGCATACAACTTTTTTCTAGGATTGTGTTAGTAGTGTGTTTCAGATCGTTGTGACAAAATTTCAGGTTTTTGTAGCAAAAATATTCAGTTTTAAAACATTTCAAAGTATTGTACAAATAATGCACTTGCATCATAGACACATTGGAAAACATATCGTACCACCAACCTGAGTTACCTTCAGTTATTATTTTGCTTATAAATCTAGCTGAACTGCTTTCTATAGTATGCAACTTTTTTCTGAAAATTTATTTATTTATTTTCAATTAGAGTTGACATTCACTATTGTTTTATATTACTTTCAAACATACAGCATAGTAGTTAAACGTTTACATAATTTCAAGATTTCTCTCATAGTTACATTCTATCCTCTTAGAAACTATATGTTACATTGTACTTCAGAATAGACTCCCATTGAAAAAAATGTGCATAAACCCCTTACAAAATCATGATTTCCCCTGCCACCAATGTAACAAAAAGTTTCAATATGTTGGAGTTTCTCCTCTGATGAAGCTATATGTTCTTCTCCCTGTTTCATTTATATTAGCTACAAGTATTTTCAAGTATCCATGGAGTAGATTTTGTGATACAAAAATACCAGAAGTTGGTTCCTGGCTTTTCTCCCTATTTTTTTTATCAAGTAACTGAAATCATGGCCCTTGTTTTCTTTAAACTATGAGGATTTTCTTACTTATTTCAGCATGTAAAGGAAATGCTAGTTTTCCAGCATGATTTTAAATAGGAAATTAAATGACACTGGATTCTCTACTTTTTTCTGCCAAAATAATGTAATTCTCAATATTTTCCCTTTTGTACACACACACACAAAATGATCCTCCCTTCCTCCCTCCTTCCTTCCTGCCCTCCCTCCCTCCCTCCCTTCTTCTATCCCTCCCTCCTTCTGTCTCTCAATCCTGGTAGAATAAACTTTTCTTTGTCAACTGAAGAAGAAAGATGGCACTTTTTTTTTTTTTTTTTTTTTTTAATGCAATAACACCACTGAAATTTTTAAGGGATGTGGTTCAGCATTGGCATTCTCAGGACCTAAAACCTAATGAGATTTTTCAAAAGCCTTCAAGAAATATCAGACATCACTGATGCACTAAAGACCCTTTACTGGTGGGAATAAATGTGAGTTCTCTGAGCTGAATTAATGTAAGTGTGATATCCAACAACCTCCATATTAATAAAAAGATAGTAAGATAAATTGCAATGTAATTTGAAAGACATGGGCTTAGTTTACTAGAGCTCAGTCTTCTTAATTCTTGACAAAGGTACATGTCCATTATTTATACAACATAGGTACCTGGAGATTGTTCAAACATATTTTTTTTTTTTCTTTTTTTTTTTTTTAGGAAAGGAAACATTCTTACTAACCTTAGGTTAAAAACAATAATAAGAAGAAAATGATCACCCTGTTTCGAAACGGTGAAACTTAAAACCAGAGAGGGAAAGCAGAGAGGGAAAATAAGCCAAACTCACCTTTCCTTGTTGTTCTTAAATCATGACTTCATCCCTCAGGGGGATTTTTGTTGTTTTTGCTTCATAGACAACAGAAATTCAGGCATTTTTCTAATATCGAATCTCCAAAAATGGAAGTAGTCTCATACCTACAGGTAAACCCCATTATTAATTTAACTAAGTGTCCCTTTCAGGGCCTAGATTGCTCATGGAGTGAAACGGCATCCAACCCTGGCTCTGTCCCTAACCAGCTACATTATCTTAAGCAAGTCCCTTCTCATTCTACCCCATATTAACCCTCCATATTCTATCCCATATTAACAGCCCCCAACAACCACACAGAAATTCAGTTCTCTTTTTTTTTCCACCGCTTCCCACCACAGCTAGAGAAAAATTCTTAACAAGGAAGCTCATCCAGGTCTGATTTCACTACCCATTTGGACTCTTACCGGAATTTCTTAACCTCACTCTGTACTCCCAGCCAGCCACATTTGTCATCCCTCAAGAGGCTACTACAAACCTGGACAGACCTTTGAGTCCACTGAGCCACTTCTCACGGTCTCTCTCTGTGCAAATAAGTTTCCCTCCAACCTACGGCTTCTCTACCTGCAGGTCCATACATCTCCTGCCAGACTTTCCTCCGTTTGTTTCAGAGGAAGCACTGGACTCCATTAGGTCTAAAATATTCTAGCTCACACATTTTCATGGGGGATCTAGATTTTGTTGGACATGAAGCTTAAAAAAAAAAAATTGTGAAACTTTACTTAAGAAAAGGAAATAATAATAAAATAGAATGTGATTTAATGGATCAAGGTTAAAAAAAATCACGCTTTGGCAACTGTACGAAGCATATAACCATGTGGTGGTACCGCTAGTGCCCTTGCTCGACCTTGGCGCGGTCTGTGCAAGCGAGCGACCCTATGCTTCAGCTTCATTGTCTGCATAGCCCAGCCCTTGTCACCCAGAGTTCACAAAGTCCTGTGGCTCTGAGCCAGCCATTGCAGGTAACAAATTAACTACTCTCCTTTGTGTCTGCATTGCTGCTAGTTATGTCCCATCCTTGGGAGAATGGGAATACTAGTCACTTCATCATTTTTCTCTTTTAGGACTTGAATTTTTCACTTAACCCCTTTGAGAATGGCTGTTTCTCCTTTTATCTGTTAGTTTGTTACACGTCTGATCCTAACTTATGTTTTCAGCTTCATCTCCTACCCGCTTGCTCACCAATGCGTAAACACACACACACACACACACACACACACACACACACACACCTGTGCCCCAGTACTGGTAAAAGCAGATCTATGTAATTATGTGGTGTAGACCAACCTTTTTCACAGTACTGTGAAGCACTGTTTAGGAGAGCGTAAATGTCCCATTGGGATTTATAGGGTAGAATAACTGACAGGATGGTTTTTTTGTCACAACCCTCTGCACTTAGGCTCACAAGACACATGCTAGGAGGGGAAAGGGCATTTCCGGTCTCTGGGCCTTATCAGCCAGTCAGTCAGTGACCATCAGCGGGGAGTCTCTGAAAGTGAAAAGGCATTAGCCCTAAACAGAAAAAAAAGGATGAGAAGAATGTAGAGGGAATGGCAGTGTTGTAGAAACTGAAGAGCAATTATCCCCTCCATTTTCAGTTACTAAATTGATTGGGGCGTCTGCTTTTAGAGTCATGTGATATTGGTAAGGCGAGGCAACTGTGACAGCAATTTTAAGACCAGACAGAAGGAGAACAATGATAAAAACAAATAAAAAATCAATAAATCTTAGCATATAGGAATAATATGTGTAATTAACTTTCATTTACAATGAAAATGTCTTTAAAAAATAAATATACTCTCCCAGAGATTGTGTCTGCAAGGCATTCGTAATAGTCCAGCATTTGACATACCCTTGGCAGCTGTCCTACCATACAGCCTCTAATAAAACTAGGTGTCCTGAACCACTGCTAATCGAATTGTTTACCTTTATACCAAGAAGGTTGGGGAGCACCGAAGTCTGTATGTGGCGTGTGCCCAGGTCGGCTTCATGGAGTTCGTGCTGTGAGACCTAAAGTTCCAATGTGGTTGTCGAAAACGAAAAACCATGTCATCAGGGCCGATGGTGGGTCCCCGTGTGCAACATGCGGCCATGACAGGAACAGCATGCTTTCCTGACTCAGCAGCAGAAAATTGTTGTGAAAGTGTTGGAGGCACGTGCAGAGTCAGAAAGCAAAATTTGTAAAAAATGAAGCATTTTTGAGGAATGAAAACAATTACAAGGCTTCTTCTGTTAAAAATAAATACAATTCGTTCTAAATGTTTAGTTAAGTCTATACTGTTTTTCTGAGTACAGTGAGTGTTTGTAGAGATAACATTTAAATCTGATGTAGGTTTCTTATATTTATCTTAAATTACCCCTTAATTTAGAGGAAGGCCATAATGGGATTTCCAACTATGTCTTGCATTTAAAAAGAAAAAAGGTAGTATAAATGTTTATAATGAGCGTTAACACTGTACACCAGGAAATTCTTGATTTCACAGACTAAGTAACTTTGAATGCAACTCCCTTCTCATCCCCCGCCCTCCCACCCAGTCCCAATTTTTGGTCATCTAATCTCAGTTTGCTATTTAGACTGTGCAGTCCTGACATTTAGGGTGTGCTCCAAGAGGATATATTTTAGCTCATTTACTCACTTGACAAACCTTTACACCTGGGTACCTATTGTGTACAAGACGCACTCAGTGTCAGATAGGAGTTAATATAAAGATAAAAAGGCGGGAGCCCTGTGATGAGGTCGACCCCCCCATCCAGTAACACGCGGGAAGAATTCAGGGTGATGAGGGCTCGGATGTGGGTTTACACAAGGAGAAGAAGGACCTGACCCAGCACCTGGGGAGAAGCCATGTTAGGCGAGTGGGGCCGGAAGGACACCTACTGCGGAAATGTTACCTTTGTGTTCAGGAGAACAAGTAGACAGACATTGGAAAAGACTGTGGCAGACAGAGGGCTGGGGAATACCAAAGGCTAGAAAATTTAGAAATAATAACACAGCACTTCCACAAATATAAAGTGGCTGCCTTGTTTATCACACATTCCTTTGTGCTGCAGCCTCACTTGCTTTCTCTCAGGTCAGAAGACACTGGGCTGCTGGACCACTCAGGGTCTCCACTGGAAAGTTCTTTCTGAATGGAAAACACTCCGGTTCATGGCACCCGCCCCTCCCCCCTTCACCTGTGCATTCGTCTGAAATCAGCTCAATACTTCCTTCCTCAGAGGAGCCTCTGCGCACTCCTCAGACTGGGTTGGAACCCTCGTCAGTGTCTGGCCATCATATTAGGTTGGTGCAAAAAAGTAACATTGGTTTTTGTAGTTATTTTTAACCTTCTAAACCGCAATGTCTTTTGCACCAACCTAATAACTCCCTTTGTTATGCCAACTGTACTAATCATATTAATAGCTACAACTATTGTGTGCCGGGCTGTATTTATTTATTTAATCTTCACAACAACCCTTTGAAATATGGTGTATAGGTGTGGTGGGAAACTTGCCCCAATTCACAGTTACTAATTGGTGGAGCCAGGATTTGAACAAAGATCCTGAGTCTATGCTCTTAGCCAGTAACAACACTGTACCACCTCTCTGTTTGCAGCTGGAAAGTGGAAAACTATGTATGTATGTGCATGCCCATGGTGTAGTGGTGGATAGAGGATAAAGAGAGAGAGATTCTTTTAAATTTAGTTCTCATACACTAAATTGTAATGTTCATTAACTAGGGAGCCACATTTCTTTTGTTGGATATTTATCCTCAGTGGCTATTTCAGTGCGTAAAACTTGGATGTTCTAAAACATTTACAGGAAAAAAAGGAAGGAAAGAAGGAAGGGAGGGAGGGAGGAAAAGAGGGAGGGAGAAGGGGAGGAAAGAGGGGAGGAAGGAAGAAAAAGAGGGAAGTGGGGAGGGAGGGAGGGAGGTTAACGAGAAATGAAGATTGAGAGGTAAACATGGACAGTTATAATGGCCTTGGATGCTGTGCTAAGGAATGTGGCCTTCATTTTGAAAGCTAGTCATTGAGGGAGAGAAGTTAAATAGCATGATCATATTTGTGTCCTAAATCACTCTGAACAATAATTAATGGGAGGCAGGACTGGAGGCAGTAGAAAAATTAAAATTAAAGGACACTAGTTGGATAAAAGGAGGCAAGTTAAAACTTTGGTTACCAGAATTTTCAAAAATCACTGAAATATAGGATAAAGCACACTAAAAACCATTTCCATATGTAAACCAGTAAAATTATAATATGGCCTGGTTTGCAAGCTCTACGAGCAACTATTTTAAACTGAAAGTGCAAATGCTTTACTCTAATTGAAGATCAATTCATTCCAAAATATAAACTAAATATTTAACACTGATTAAAAATCACTTTGTTCATAGTATTTTCCATAATAAGATGTAACTGTTTTGAATACTTTTATTCAGTGTCAGAAATGAGCTTCAAATATATTCATAAAAATAGCAACTTTACTCCCAGAAAGATAATTTCAACTTTTATGATTATATTTTTCTGAGGAAGCTCTCTGATTCACTGATAAACTAACTGAATTTAGGCTGGGCAACACATGAAAATAACTATTATACCTGCTGACATTTCTTTTTACAAATTATTTAAGAAAGCTAAAGAAAATAAACATCCTGTAATATGGTCTCACCCGATTTCCTTTTAGTAATATTGATATCTATAATATTGGAGAGATATTTAGTAAGTTGTATCTTTGTCTTTACCAGAATTCTGTGTCATACAGAACTATTTATTAAATAAATGCAGTAAGTTAGAATGCCCTCAAATTTTTAATCAATTCTATAGGTGAAGATGGTGAAAAGGTACAAACTTCCAGTTATAAAATAATTAAATCCTGGGTTGTAATGTACAACACAGAGAATATACTTATAAATACTGTATTTTCTATTTGAAAGTTACAAAGAGAGTATACCTTAAAAGTTGGCATCAGAGGAGAGGAAAACTATTGTTAACGATTTGTGATGATGTATGTTAACTAGAGATTGCGATCATTTCACAATATATACAGATATCAAAACATGTTGTTTTTTTAACACCTGAAATTGATGTTATATGTCAATTAGATCTGACTAAAAATAAAATTCTAATGAAGAACATTCTATATCTATGTATCAATTCTATACATATTTTATAACTCAGATTTTTTTAAAACTAAGGAATTTTACTTTTTTAAAAAATTAGAGCTTCTCATGCATAAACTTTAAATTTACCTAAACTACCTTTTATAATATGAAACAATTCTTTCCTTCAACTCCATTTTACCCTGAGTGGTTACTATTCTTGCTTCTAAGAGGATGAGGCCTCTTTTGTTTGTTTGTTTGTTTGTTTTTACTGGGCTTTGAAATACCATTTGAGGGAATAGTCCATCTGATGTCAGTGCTTCCTTTGTTGAAGTTCCACTGAGTCAGCCTGAGATAAATGGAATTTTCTTCTTCAATCCAAGGCTTAATTATGCTAATTAGTCTGTGCAATTTGTAAAGTTTGGCAGCCAATTCAGGTCCTAATATGCATAAGCCTCTTTCTGCTACAAATTGAGTAGCTTTTAATCAGTTTTTAAAAGACAGTGTCTTACTATTGCCTGCGTGCCATACTCTTAGATTTTGAGATTGAATGTTATTTCAAACTCTGCTACATCATTAGCAGTTTTGAAATTTTTAATATTCATGAAGCTTTCATCTTAGCATTAATCCCCAGCATCTGTGATTATGATGGGCACTTTGGGGATCTGTCTATTGTGTGTCTGTGAAGAATGAAAAGACCCAGAACCTCCTGGCAGTAAATTAACCCTCACAATGCCACTTGGTGCCAAAAGCCTTTTGAAATGGTGCCTTCTGCTCCATGCCTTTCTGTTCGGATTTCACACTCATGTTTGATTCCCTCAACAGACTCATGCTTCATTTTATGCTGACAGCCATCTGTGACACTGTGGGGTTTTCTCCCCCTCTTTTTCATTCAAAAGCCATATCTTTCACCAGTTTTTTTGTTTTTTGGTTTTTGGTTTTTTCCCCCTAAAATGGGCATGCTAATCAAATGAGAAAAAAGAGCCCCAGGCACTAATTCCTATTTCATTATGTGGATGTTTATGCACATTGAGGGAATTTGTAGAAACATATACAATTAATTTCTTGACAACGCTTCTTCAGAATAAATTCTTGAATCACCAATAATTTCTTCACTAAGGCTATTTTTCAAACCATTTTCAGATTCTCTGAAAATATTGCTCTCTTTAAAATTAGTTTCAGTCATTAGATTTTCATATTTTAGATCGATATTTTGGAACTCTTGAAAAAGGAATGAATAAAATGTGTGCAGTTTTACTGAGTACACATCTTTTACCAGCCAATGTTTGTCTTTAAAAAATAGATCTACAGATGGATGGGTAACCAAATTCAAACTGCCGAAAATTGAGATAAAAACTGATACTTTCTTTCTAATTTTTAGTAATAATTGATTTCCTACTCTAAAACATCCCTTACCCTTACAGGGAAAATACAACTTCTAATTAGCTATATGACATTGTATACAGTAAGACTGAAGTATTTTACTTAACAATCTTTCAAAAAAAATCTTACATCCGAAAAAAAATCAGAGATATCATTTCTTTTCTTTCTTTATTTTTATTAGTTCCAGGTGTACCAAACAACATAATTGTTAGACATTTATGCCCCTCACAAACCCCCTGCCCCAATCCACTACCCCTCTGGCATCGTATACAGTTGTTACAGTTCCATTGACTCTATTCCTTGTGCTGTACTCCACATCCCGTGACTCTCTATATAAGTTGATACTCAATATTATTCTACATCAGCTTCACGTGTACAGTGCAGTGGTCAGGCATCTACACAGTCTATGAAGTGATCTCCCTAATAAGTCTAGTGCCCATCTGGCACCCTACATAATCTTGACTATGTTATTGATTCTATTCCTCAAACTGTATTTTATATCCCTGTGACTATATTGTGACTACTAATTTATGCCAGAGATATCATTTCTTAAATTACAAGTGATATCAGAACTAAAATAAAATAGAATCATCACATTTAAATATAATCTTAAAGAATACACATAACATTGTAAAGATTATAAAAGAGTAGTTCAGAGAGAACTTCGGACAGCAGAAGCCAGCAATCCTTTCCACAAAACAAGAGGGGCAAGGGTGAGAACCAAGTCCCTGAGTAAGTTGAGGAGTGCTCTCAAGAAGCCATGTTCAATTTATGTGAAAGAAATAGCTTCCGTTATCAAAGCCATTCTTACTTCCTGAAGTCTCTCAGATTTCTTTTGAATGCAAGATAAGATAGCTGTGTAATGTTGCCCTTTAGTCCATGTGAGGAAATCATTGTCTGTGGCCTTGTAAAGTGGGGGAGGTGTGGAATGGGACCCCTTGCATGACGGGAGTGGAGGGTAGCAAGGGACAGTTTGGAGTGGGAGGGTCTTGCCATCCTGTGTACCCTAGCCCCTTGACCTTGTAGGGAGGACAAGGTTATGAGAATGGAGAGAGATCTGCCCTGGAAGAGTGTTCCATTGAGGCATACACTTGTCAGCAAAGCACTAAGAATTCGGGCTCCGAAATGGGAGCAGTTAATAAAAATCAACAGTGGTAGGCCTAAAAGTATCTAACGCAAACTTTTCCAAATTCTATCCTATGATAACATAATGAAACATATATTTTCCCCAAGGATATAGGTTATTTTACCCTAATTCTGTGAAGCCAGAGACACTTAACTAATGTATTTTACAAAACTTGAGGTTTACATTTACTAATGACAATATTTTAAATTGTATTAATGGAAAATAAAATATAGATGTTAGCTGAATCGTAAAACAGGTATTATAGCATACTGAATATGGAAGAAGAAAATACTGGTTAAAAAATCCTAAAAATATTTTAAATAAATAATTGGACGAAATTATTGGTACAGCTGGTTTTATTGTCAAAACAGTAGTTATTTCTTAATATTATTTAGAAAGTTCAGCAAAACAGATAGCCTTTATTTTAGGTCATGACCTTAAACAGAAATGAGACATCTTCTGTAGCTTTATCTTTGGACATAAGAAGTGATATAAATATGCGTAGGAGAACATTAAGGCAAAAGATACATGAGCTTTGCAAAAGTGTGTCATTTGAACACACCCTCAAACTTCAGGAACTTCCTTGACAACACATAGAGGACTTCGGGCAGCTAGAGGTCTCTTGGGCTTAGAGATCTGGCTCAGTTCCACTATTTTCTTGTTCGTTACATATAAACTGGAATGACCCCAAGGTAGCCAATGGATTAACCTAGGCTTCAAAGGGTTCAGTAGAAAGTGTAGGAAGGGAAAAGAAGATAACCAGAACATTGCCAGACATCCCTTTGTTTATTAGTTTCTAAAACCATAATTTTCATCTTTTAAATGAATGAATGCAATTCATATGGTACATATTTAGCATTGTAACATTTCATCCATAGTTTTGAGAGGCAAATAGAAGAAGAGTAAGAATCCTACGCCAATAATGTTTATTAAGTTAGTGATTATCTGCACTAATCATTGTGGCTGAAAATGATTTTTGTCTCGTGGTTAGCTATAAAGAATACACCTTAGAAAAATATCTGCAGTCAGCTAGAAGAAAGTCATAAACACAATTTCTATTGTGTTTACTGTAGGATAATTCTTTTTCTGAGTACTTCAATATGAATTATAGTAATCAAGAATTTTAAGCAGTATTATTTTATGTTTGTGGTTAATGTGGCCCAGATAGGCTTGAGAGAAGTTTTTGTTGTTTGGAAAGAAGAACAATAATGTGGGTAAGTTTGTTAATTTGATCCAAGCATGTTACATAAATATGATTTATGTAGTTCAATAACTGACTGAGAATTGCTAGAACTAGATGTTAGATTGATTAATGTAAAAACGTGAATATAAAAACCATTAACAAATGCTATACTAGTTCTATTTTGTATTTAAAAAATAAGAATACTTTAAATGTTTTTTCCATTAAAAATTAAAAAAATGATATTGCTAATTAATGACAAACACTATAAGGTTAAATGAAAAAATGTAAATGGCAGTCAGTTTTTTTCCTCTTTTTTAATGCATAAAAATAGCCCTTTTCTACCTCAGTTTTAATAGTCTGATTATTAATATCTAGCCTTTACCTGACACTATAGTATTTAACAGTGATCAGTTTAAATTTTTTATAGAAAAATCTGTTTTGTCTTAAACTAGAAAGAAAGGTCTCTTAAAATCTGTTTTTGTTAGCAAGTGTATTCACTAATTATTATTTTGAGGAAGATGAGACCAAGTGTTGCTATTTGTCTCTGACATGATAGTTGACTCTTAATTATAAGTTGTGAAACAAAATTCTGATAATAATTATAAAGGTAGCAATTGTCTCCAATCATTGCACAATCAATGTGCAATTGGCTTTCATTTGTGAGTGCAGGGCCTGGTCCGCATAAAGTACGTCTCCTTCTCTTAGTGGGCATTACAAAGACCTCACCTCCAAGAGCCTTCAGTTTTACAGAGGTGGATATGAAAACAGCTGAACTCCTGACCTTAACAAAATACTTAAAAAAACAAATACACAAGAAATGTCTTTTAGGAACAGAGAAGAAAAAGCTATTAACTTTTATGGGAGAATCAAGAGTTATTATTTAAGCGTGAGTCTTGAAGGGTAAACAGAAATTCTTTGATCCTAAATAAGGATAGAGAGGTATTTCATACTGGATGAGTAAATGTCAAAAGCAAAAAGAAAATGCATTTAAGTGTATGGCATATCCTAGAAATGGTGAACACTGAAAGTGTAAAGAGTAACACAATTCACAGGGTAGATGGAGTAGGAAAGATACTTGGAAAAATATACTTTAGAGTTAAAAAATAAAATAATGGAATGCACATTTATAATGAGGAGCTATGCAGTTTTGTACCCCTCTCTTAATACAACTGTATGTCAAGTCTGGGATTGTTCCAAATTAACAAAAATGAGGACAGTCTGTGATGAACCCCCTTCAGAGAACTTGTAATTAGCTCTGCCCTGTTGAACATCCCTGGTCCTTACACAGGGGTTGTGTGGGGACAAGTTTCCAGGAAGAGCACTTCCAGAGGTGCTGTCTTCTGAGGGGTCCATTAAATACAGAGTATTGGGATATTTTAGTTAATAGAATAAAGTGATTTAGTTAAAATGAGAAAGATGTTTTACTTTTAGAGATAGAATATGATTATTTCTTTTATTTGTTTGGGTACTTTAGTAGTCATTTATAATAACCTTCAAATGATCAGAAGTTGCCACTACAAATACATTTCGAATCAAAAATAGTGTCTCCTAAGTGATCAATATGCTTTCATCTAATAAACATTATGAATTAGTGATCCATTGGGTCATGTTTTTCACAGTGGCTGCAAGGGGGTGTAGAACAACTTCAGCTACCCGCAGAAACTTAGTAGGCTTTAATAATTTTTGTTCTTGTTCATACTCTTGTTACAACTATCACTTCTAGATCCATTTTTAATTCCTATTCTTTTGATTCACTTTAGCATATACTGTTAATTTACATATTGCCTTTTTATATATCATGTATTCATACAAGAACTGATGTGGTTGTAAATATTTTGACAATGGACTCTCCAGAGGAAAGGGGTGTGTGTGTGTGTGTGTGTGTGTGTGTGTGTGTGTGTGGTGTGTGTTAACATATTATTGATATTAGGATGTATAGCACATAATTTATAAGTAACATATACTTTTTATTTTAGATTTAATATAGTCAGTTGATACTCAGATAATATTTTTCTTGATTTTTCTCTAACTTTTGTATCCTTAGACAACCTATGGTTGCATTTGTAGTTCTGACATTAATGCTGGTTGATATTTTCATTTATGCTAATGAGTAAGACTTAAAGTATAACAATAAAAATGTATAAATATGTCCAAATTTCACTTATTCATCAATAATATGAATGACCTCTTTGCTGAGTTAATAGTTTTTGAATAATGGAAAAATATTTTCTCTTTCTGTGTGTGTTACTCAAAATATAATTGCTATTGACATGACACATTTTTAAGTTTAAGCTTCATTGTTAATATTTTTTCATCACTTTCTTAAGTCTAGATAAATCAACAAAACAATAAGTGAAGCCCTGATGTGTGTTTTTTTTTCAATTTCCATGGCTTAAATACTTGCACTGTGTCCAGTTACAGACTACTGATGTGACATCACTGAATATAAAGTTGACAAGAGATGCTCAGTAGCACAATATTATATAGCATTTCTACCACACAGATCAAATACATGTCAGTAACATCAAGGTCATGACTGTAGTAAAATAATTAGGAAACATGAGTTTTTAATATCAATCAGCTTTTTCCTTAACATTTAATTATACATTTACATAATTTAATTTTTAATGATGGATGTGTTAAATAATGGATTGTGTTAACTAGCTCATAAATATCCCTAAAAATTTGAAGAAGGACAACTGTATGATATAAACTATATAAAATCTTTCCAAATGAAAGGAAAATTATACATAAATTTCTTTGTTAGAAATAAATGAACATAAGTATAAAAAATAAAGTATTTCAAACTGATGCAAGTGTGCAGCATGAAAATCAAGTTGATGAAAACTCAATTCTAGTTCTATCCTAACTTATTTATCTTTTAGGATTCTTTGACTTTACTAGAAGAATAGTGAAATTTGTATTTAAATTCCTGAGAGAAAAAAAGATAACTTGTTATATTCACTGATATTAATAACACTTGTGTTCGAAAGAATACATGAGGTAAATTTTTTTTTCCTCTAAACAGACTTTGCATTGCCTTAGATAGTTTAGACATGGAGAAGAAATTAAATTTAGGTTGCAGTACAAATAGAATACTAATTTTTAATTTAGGGACAAAGCTACCTGAACATGTCAAATCTTTTCCTGCTAAAAATACAAACTGTTAGCAAATAACAATTCTTAGCTACGTAAGTAATGGGCCACATTGGCAGATTATATGATTGATGTTGGTGTGTTTACTAGGATTATTTTAACAAGAGAAGAGTAACCTTTGATTGTTAACTGAACTGGAAACACATTTAAATTTGCTGATAAATAGCTACCTAAAGAGCACACCATGGCCTCTGACAGCATTCATGTGTTAACAGAAATGAGTATTGTGTTAACTGATGGAAACCTATGTTTCATGAGTAATTAGCAGGTAAATTAGGCCCTGGGATGAAAGCTTGAAGGTTCCATTTGCCCCTTCACTCTTGATTGGCACAGTGGTCTTAGACTCTAATCTACTGAGAATATTTTATAAGCAGAATATATTTACTGTTTCCTTGTTATTACAGATCACACACACTTGCTCCCTCACACTCTCACTGAACATTTAAATTTTAGGATTTTTAAACCATTTTTTTTACCTTTATATAAGTTAAACTATGAGAAGTATTAAAGTTCAAATGGTTATTTAATGTTCTCCTAAACTTTAGGTTCAGAGTTTTGTAGGCCCCATCCTTATTTTTGTATACTCAATAAATCTAGGATAATTTCTTTGCTTATTAAACTTTTCCCATTAAGACTTATAAAACTTGTGAAATTTGAATTGAGGCAGCAAAATGCACTTAGCTTGTTGATTTCTGACCCCTTCTTCCTAACATTCACTCTGATCCTAAAATGGTAACGCCAGAGCTAAATCATTTTTATGTGGTTATATTTGTATTTACAAAATGTACCTACCCTAAGGGATCCGATTATAATACCTACATTGGAGGATTTTATGCGAGGTTTCAATCACTTAGAATTTTTAGACATAGAAGAGGGCTATCGCTTGCATTGATTAAAATCAAGTAGCCTGAGTTATTATTCTCATATCTGGATTTCATTTAAAAAGATTTCTATATTAAAAACCTGTTTGTGTGTGTGTGTCCATTCCTGCAAATGAGAAAAAAGTAAGGCTGAATACAATTAAAATGAAATCCTCTAGCGTAATCTCAATAAGCACTTATTGTCTCAAAGTGTCTATAGGGCAAACAAGAGAAATAAATGACCAAATCTCTGTACTTCTACTTTAGAGTCTTAAATGGAATCTGTGCATGGAGAACTATAAAATAAATATAGAATAGTAATATAATAAAATGGATACTTATCTATGATACAGCACGGTCTGGAGTCCAAATGCTTGGCAATAATAAGCATTCTTTAGGTGACCGAAATCCTTACCAGCCCCGTACCCACTCTAGTCCTGCCGGTTACCTAGGCTGCAGCTACATTGGGTCTTTTTCCAGTTCTTGCGTAGCTCCATTCTGCTCTTTTTGTGATCTGCAACACTTACTGCCCCTACTCAAATCATTGTTTTCAGTACCACCAATGTCGTCTTTCCCCTTCATCCCTAGGGCTTTGATGAACTTTTTCATCTTTATTCTTTAAGTCTCAGCTTTAAATATCACTAACCCACTGAGGCTTTCCCTAACAACACCCTTTTTGACGCTCTCTTAGCATACTTTCAAAACACATATAATTAAGTATTTGTATAAATAACGACAATATACTTTTTTGTTAATGTAATCTCCCTTGAGGACCAAAACGCTTGTTATCTTATCCACACTTATATCCTCAGTTCCTAGTACCTGAAACATAGGGGTATTGAGTCAATATTGGCTAACTCAAATAAAAAATGCAATTGAACAGAGTTTGATAGTGGCTAAAGATGTCAACGTGTTTGGGACACATAAAATTTGAACTTGATCTACAAATATTAGAGAGAGAAAGATTTCTACAAAGCAAGAGCAATATAAATAAAATAATATTGACAGAAATTGACCTAGGAGTTTTGGAGACAGTAAAATGAACCAGCCAGAGCAGTGGTCTTGAAGATTAATGGGAGAGAGATAAAATGGGTATGCACTTTACTCTTTTGGGATGGAGATCATATTCAGAAAGCAAAGGAGTTCCTTTAGTTTTAGATTTATAGTATTCTCTCTCTCTCTCTCTCTCTCTCTCTCTCTCTCTCTCTCTCTCCCCTCTCTTTCTCTCTCTCTTCCTTTTAACCACCATCAGGATTTCTGAGAATAGAAACAGTCTCTCTAGAAGAAACAGTGTTTATCATATGATATAAAACAAAATGACTCCACATCAAAGTATTCCTTTTAGCAGGTGATGAGTAAAGCTGAATGTTCCTCTGGTGAAGTATGCTGTCTCTGTTGGCTCTTCTCTGGACATTATGTTCATCAGATCACATGTGGGTTAGTATGGCTGTACCAGCAAAAGCTACAAGGGGTGCTGCTAAGTCCAGTTTCTCTAAGTTTCTAGGTGCAAATTGTCTGTCTCTATTAAAGTACGCATTTTCCAAAATAGTAGGCTCTGCCTGACCAACATGTGATACAAGTTATAAGCAATCTTCATAATACTGATGATGATGACGATAGCTAAAATTCATTCAGCAGTTATCATTTCACAAGCACCATTCTATATTCTTCCCATGTGTTAACTCATTGAATCCCCTTTAACCACCCCTGCAGTAGATACTATTCCAACATTCATGTTACAGGTGAGAAAGATGGAGTACAATATGTGTAAGTAACTTGACTGAGTCATACGGCATTCAAACATAGGCATTCTGACTTCAGAGCCCATGTTTTTAAAAGGTCTTGAGTGTCAGAGCTGATGCTTATTTGGTTGACATTTAGAGGAGAGGTTCATAATGGTATTTGACATCAGGTGACCGTATGATCAATACAATCGTGATCATATGATCAATACAAAATGAAATCACCACCATATCGATCATGTAACCAGAAAACAAGCACCTCTCTCCTCCACCACCACTGTCATCCTGGTCCTAACCATTATCACCTGCCTGCATTATTGCATTAGCTTCAACTGCTTTTCCCATTTACATTCTTGCTGTCTTGTACTGGTCTTTCAAAACAACATCCGTGATGATTCTGTTAAAATGTAAGTCAGATCATTCTTCTGTTCTGCTCAGAACTGGTCAGGAAAGCTCATCTTTTATTTCAGAATTCAAGACACATTTCTCACAGGGGCTTACAGGGGCATTCTCAACCTCGCCTCTAATAACCTGTCTGATATCTTTCTCTCCCCCTTTCCCCTTGCTCTTTCAGCAAATGCCTAGTTGTTTACTTATTGTTTCTCAAAAACGCTACAAATACCCTTTGCTAGAGCACTCTTTCCCCAGAGAGCCACATGGCTTACTTTCCTGAATCCTCCAAGTTTTTGTTCAATTCTTACCTTCACAAATCTGATATGGCACTGTCTGTGAGGGAGTTTTTAGCTAATAAACAACTAACCTTCCCTACTCACCTGATCTGGCCCACAATGACTTCTTTCTTTACCCGAAGATAAAACAAATATTGAAAGGAAGACATTTTGATGATGTAGGGACAGAGCCAGGAGTGCAGTTTCCAGGCTCTCGGCCTCACATAGACAGGTGCTGGCTCAGGTAGTAAATGGCCATCAACTGTGATTGGATGGCCATCAGCTGTGGCTAGTTGGCCGTCAGCTGTACCCAGTGAGCCATTGGCCACTAATATAACTGCTGTGGCCACTAGAGAAAATAGGGGCTAGCAAGAAGATGGTGGCTGGGCTTGCAAGGACGGATTGCAGTTGGTAGGAGAGGTCGGTTAGAGAAGTGGACGGCAGGTTGTGGATAGTGTGGCTCCTGCTTCCTGTGTCTCCAACCCAGCCGCCAGCGAGAATATAGTGGCATGGCTTCCCTATCTATGGCTTCATGGGTGTTCCTTTTTGGCCTCACCGTGTCCTGCGTTCTTATGTGGGGAGCGAGAGCTGAGACCCCACAGGCCACCCGGAATGACAGGTATGTAGCACTTTTCCTTGGAGGAATTCACGAACTTAATTGTCTGACCTTGTATGTGTGATAACATGTTGTAAAGAACAGAAATTACTTTTAAATACAAAAATAGATGAAAACCTGGGGGAAAAAGTTTGTTCACTAATGTACCTTCAGTGCCTAAATCAGTAAATAATCAATAATATTTGTGGGGTGAATTAATTTATTCTCTATGGAAAAAGGAATGTTCCGGGGGAGATGGGGTGTGACTAGGTGTCAGATTTGTGAAGGTAAGAGTTGAACAAAAGCTTGGAGGATTCAGGAAAGTAAGCCATGTGGCTCTCTGGGGAAAGAGTGCTCTAGCAAAGGGTATTTGTAGCGTTTTTGAGAAACAATAAGTAAACAACTAGGCATTTGCTGAAAGAGCAAGGGGAAAGGGGGAGAGAAAGATATCAGACAGGTTATTAGAGGCGAGGTTGAGAATGCCCCTGTAAGCCCCTGTGAGAAATGTGTCTTGAATTCGAAATAAAAGATGAGCTTTCCTGACCAGTTCTGAGCAGAACAGAAGAATGATCTGACTTACATTTTAACGGAATCATCACGGATGTTGTTTTGAAAGACCAGTACAAGACAGCAAGAATGTAAATGGGAAAAGCAGTTGAAGCTAATGCAATAATGCAGGCAGGTGATAATGGTTAGGACCAGGATGACAGTGGTGGTGGAGGAGAGAGGTGCTTGTTTTCTGGTTACATGATCGATATGGTGGCAATTTCATTTTGTATTGATCATATGATCACGATTGTCTTGATCATATGGTCACCTGATGTCAGATACCATTATGAACCTCTTCTCTAAATGTCAACCAAATAAGCATCAGCCTGATGGTTTGTTTTCCTTCTGAAGAAACTGTTGTGTACTCTTGAAGCCACGTATTAGTACTATTATTTTTTGCCGCTTGATATTTTCTGCAGATATTAGACACCATGCAGAGACTCTATTATTGAATTTGTTAAAGGATTTTCACTACACTAATATGAACAGCCACTTCTTTAATAATCGATACTATGTAGTGTTGATGACTCATTGGTTCTTTGCTTTATTTTCCCCAATCTTGGACAATGGTAAATATTAAATGTGGTATAACGAAATGGTACCATTGGAGAATTTCACTGTGATCTCCTCTTATACAGCAATCCAATGGAGTGTCTTCTAAGAATTATTTGAATTCCAGAGCTGGCTTTTGGTGATTTGCTTTTACAGTATAATCAGTAATGCTATTACCAGGCTAATGCCAATCATAAAATGTGAACTTCTGAAAATTGTGCATTCAATATTCCTCAAATATTTAGAGTCAGGAGATGCAAGAAGAATAGCTTTATAATGACGTTTGCACATCTGCCTGAACTACACGAAATGAACACTGCACTTTCCTGTACAGGATTTTTTTCTTTGTTTCAAAACTGAGTGAAACTGTCTCAAAATATGAGTACCAGTAAACAAGATAATTGATAGAAACATCTCTTAAAATGGCTTGAAATAATCAATTTAAACATATAGTTTTATACTTGTTCGAAAATCAGGGTCATTCTCATTTTTCCCTCAGTGATTCATGATGTACAGAGCCTGCAGTGCCCAGCTTTCTCTTTACTTTGCTTTTTTGTCTCCAGAATTTTATGCTTGCTGTAATATATGTCTGATCACATTAAAATAAGCAAAATATGAATAGACTTTTCAGTAAAACAATGTTTCACTGATACCAAAACTATTTTCAGTGTTCATTGTGAATGAATGAAGTATTTACTGCAGAAATTTATAAAACCGTCACATGTTATTACTGCGAACGCTGAGATTTAGGATGGGTGGATGGATAGATAGATAGGTAGATAATTGATCGATATTTGATGCATAAAGCACCCCTATAAAAAGGAAGGCACACATATATACAGATGGTGCCAAAAAATGGTATACATATCTTAAGAAATGAAAACTGTATTAAAATTGTAATATTCGATAACAAAAGATGAATACAAGTCATGTTTGACTTCTGCAATTACAAGAGGTGCCCAAAGTGGTTACCCTCAGCATTCAGACACTTCTTATTATAGCAAACTACTGCTTGAGCAACGATGACCAAAGTGTCCATTTGCATAGTTTTTTGGCAACCCTGGTATTTAAATATATATCTATATCTATCTATCTATCTATCTATCTATCTATCTATCTATATATATATATATATAGCGATATAGAGATAGAGATATATATCTTTCATTTCACTTGTGATAATTTTATTTCAAGCGAAAATGTTATATGAACATATAAAGATTAAGGCGAAAATATTAGTGAAGAACATCCTTCAACCCACATTTCCTACTACAGCTTCTACCTTAATTTAGCTTTCAGTCTAATTCTGAATCACTGCTACCACATATTCCTGTCCCTCATTCTTCTTTTCTCCTATTTTTCCATTCTTGGCAACTTTTCGTATGCTATTTATTCTAAGCTGTTCAGGAATTTTCTTGACCGACTGAAATACATTTTTACCCGGACCATGTGTGAAGTGCCAAGCTGGCAAATGATCCGGGAACTCCTCTCCAATTTTGCTGTCTGGGAAGCAGGGAGTGATTCTAGTGTCTGTTACAAACTAGAATATGTTGAGAGGTAAATTTCACTGGCAAGATGCAGACATACCATTTCTCTCCCTCATCAATAACAGTAGTAAAATAAATACATTTCAGGGTAGGAAAGAAAAAAATATTCAAATTTATTGTTCCTCTACTGAAGTTCTCTCCATAATGCATGTATTAGAAAACATGTCTAAATGTGATTCACCAGAGGACAAATGTACCATTTTGAAATTGTGGGACCTTTGGATTCCACACAGTTATTTCCCATTATCTCAGAGTAGCATGTTCCTCTGGGTGCTAAGTAGGAGCAGGAGGTCTGGGAGCCACGTAGGACTTCAGGCCATTGTGTATCAGAGGCCACAAAGAGGGCAAAGTTTCTAAGGCTAGCTCTAGCTTATGCCGTCCCAATACAAGTACGTGAATACTTGAATTTTAAAGTACATGTTAGTTTACAAATAGTATTTTAAGATTTTTTAAGATATATAATGAAATCATGGTATACAAATGAAACAGCAATAATTAATTTTCTGTGTAGCTTATTTCTTTAACTGATATATTAAAGGACAACTCATATTTACTTTTCCAATGATTTCTTCTCTTGCAAAACCTTTTGTCTACTGTGTTTCCCCCAAAATAAGACCATCAGCTCTAATGCATCTTTTGGAGCAAAAATTAATATAAGACCTGGTATTATATTATATTATTATATATTATCTATATTATATATGTATAACATATATTATATATATATATATATATATATATATATATATATATATATATATATAAAATATATGTTGTACCGGGTCTTATATTAATTTTTGCTCCAAAAGACACATTAGAGCTGATGGTCCGGCTAGGTCTTATTTTCAGGGAAACACAGTATACGTAGAAATTATTTTCACAAAGAGCTGTCCAGCAAATTTATCCTCCATACAAATGTATATGCTAATTATTATTTCGGTCTCTTCTGGTTTCTTGAAACCTTTGATGAAAAAAATTTAATGATGTGTTTAAGAAAAATTTGTTAATAATGCTGTTGGGGATGTTCATTCAGACCAAAAACAAAAATTTATCTTGTTTTAGCAAATCAACATATTTCTTTCTTCCACAAAAATATTTTGGTAAAGTGGAAGGAGATGCAACAGTTAGGATCATAGAGTGGGCTCCTTTCTGCATTTATGCCACTTATGCCAGCTTGTTGACTTGGCAGGCAGCCTTGGTCTAGAAATATAACCATGTTTCTGCCATTTGTTAAATTTGCATAAGTAAGGAGCAATTATACATGGTATTGTTTTGTAGCAGACTCCTCAGCTGGCCTGCCCTTATTATGGTTTCATGCCACTTTCCCATTTTGATTACCAAAAATTACTTTGACTTTTTGTTATTCTAATGAGAAGGTTAAAAGTAAAGCACATCTATCAGATGATACATAATTATTGAACTTGGAAAATAATCTCATGAGCAAAATAAATTTATGGATATTTTCATTTAACTCCTTTGATGTGCACATTAATAATGGCTTAGAGTAACATTAGATGTTATCTAGTAGAGGGGTGTGTGTGTCTGTGTGTGTGTGTGTGTGTGTGTGTGCTGTGTGTGTGTGTGTGTGTGAAAGAGAGAAAGAGAGAGAGAGAGACCTATGCTCAGTGAACAACAATTAATTAAAAGTATGAAACTGCTTAGAAAGTTTGGTATTATCAAGTTTTCTTAATTTTCCTTCTATTTGAAGTATGTGTTATGTGATCATTCTTTTAATATTTTTCACTGATCCTGTTGATCCACATTGCGATCAGAGTATGATTACATCAGGTTTCCGAAAGTAACAATATTTTATGTGGGTACCCATTTGCATGACATAATAGACTAATCAATCATGTAAAAATTAGCAAGGTGCTAGGGTGTCAACTTTAAATTTCACAAGTTTACATCTCACTACATTGACAATTAGAGTCAGTCAGCAGTTCCTTTTATAAGCTACTCCTCACAATGTTTCTTCAATGTTTACAGAATCTACAATACATCCTTAGTTAACACTCAGCTTCTGAACCGTTTTATATGAAGACACTGGCATATGCAAATGAGGAATTTATGAGCTAATAATCATTGCCTTGCAATGGGAATATTTGAAAAAATGGCAATATTTATTTAAAAAGGGGATTTTTAAAGTCTCACATAATAATTAAAATTGGCATTGATAAATTATGTCTTGAATAAGAGAACTTATAGGAAGAAAATAATGTCTGTTTGATATTCATGCTGCAACCTCTGTGTGTGTGTGTATGTGTATATATATACATATCTTCAAAAAATACACAGAATAATATTGTGAATGTTAATACAAGGTACTCATATTGAGTAACCAATTATCGTGGTTTAATGTACCATATTGCTAAGTAAACTTAAATTCTTCAAAGAATTCTGTAGATACAAATAACCTTAACCTTTTCACTGCATTAATTGATTTCAAGTTTGTTCTCCAAAATGTGTCAAAAATCCACAGAAAATAATGTGTTTATATTTTTAAGTAAATACAGTTAAGGTGCTACATTTTTAAAAAATAAATGATTACTTTAAAGTATAAACATTTCCCATTGTTATTCATTCTTGGAAAACAAAAAATATAGAAAATTGTACATGTGCTTTCCTAAACTCCTTTCTGCAACATTGAGCTCGTGGGATAAAGTCAAACCCTGCAGTCAGTGGAATGGAAATATCATTTGACTATAGACGCACGTGCAGCAAAAATGTTAAATTGATCTAAGCTAAAAAAAGAAACATTTTGCATCACATATTGTTAAATTCTGTACTATAAAATGTATTCAGGAATTCCTTACTCCTGATCTCTTGACATCCTTCTGTGTTGTGTATTTTTTCTCAGACATTGTAGAGTCACCAGAGTAGATCTATCCCCTTAGATCTGCTCAGATTCAACTGCAACAAGAAAGAGTTTCTTTTCCAGAAAAGTTGTAAAATCCTCATCATGCTTCATTGGCTTTGATTGGTGATACACTCATATGTGAACCACTCACCATGGCCAGGAAATGCAAAGCTGATGGTCTATCTGAATGAGGTGCCAACTCCTGGACTCAAACATGAGAATCCTTGTAGTAAATAGAAGACATGGATAGTACAAACTATCAGGTTAGAAAGGATTTTCTCGATCCACTGAAGGCCTTGACATGGATTGAATATAAGGGATATTGATTTGCTAGTTAGCAATTAGTGCAGTAGTTAATCTCATAAAATTAGTAGGTCTGGTCACTACTGGTGACACCTTTACCCTTTCAGCTCTAGTCACTAAATGGTAGCTCCCTTCAAATGTTAGATCTGAATTTAAACATTTATAATTGAACTAGCATATCTAGTAGTAGACACCTATACTATTTTAGGTAACTGGCAAGACTAAAAGTGGCCCTTGATGCCTAAATTCCTCTAGAGCACACATAAACTTGCATAAGAATGGCTAAGTGAAAATTCTCCTATAAAACCCCAACTGATGCTGCAAACTTTGTTGGATAGGCCACACAATTTAGAATGATTCTAAGAACATTTGAAATTATTCCAGTGGTAAATTTCTCTTTGGAAATTAAATTCACATTATTCTATATGGTTCTGGCAACAACCCCATGAGGTGAACTGAGAGCATTTTTTTCTATTCAACAGTAACTTAGGGTTCATTGAGGACAAATGGCTTACTAGGATTGTATAGCTATGATGTGTTAGATCTTGGACAATAAACTGCGTCTTATGATACTAGATCAAATACACCAACACTCTACTTTGTCTTTCACTATAACACCAATTTTAGTGAATGATGGAGGGGTCATTTCTCCCCAAAATATTTCTTCTTTTCATAATAACTCCAATGATGTCTTATCTTCATTCCAAAGAAGTGAATGACACATTACCTATATCTAATAAACATTTTTGAATACATGGAAGGATGATTTTTTTTTTTTTTTTTTTTTACTGTGGATATTGTCTTCTGTACAATATTTACAACAAAAACAACCTCACTCACATGGCAGGAGAGAAGAAACTGGTTTTTGTAAATAAATATTGGCAACGAAACCACAGATTAAACTCAGTATAAGCATAGAGTGGAGTTGGTGCATAAATAAATAGAATAATGTAATAAATAATGTGATGACATTTGAAACATGAGGAAAAGATAAATTATACATTAGTGTTGGAACAAGGTGTTTAATATCTTGAAAAAAATAAAGCTGGCCTTTACTTCACTCCTTATTGCAAAACACATTTCAAGTGGACCAAAAACTTAATAACAATGAAAAGAGTAAAATGTCCAGAAGAAATATAAGAGAATGGTTAATAACTTGGAGTAGTGATTATATTTCTGAGAAAGACAGAAATCCAGAAGTATGAAAGAAAATTACTAAGATGTGTTATAATACAAGAAATAAAAATATCTATGTGAACAGTAGCATTAAGAAAATGCGGAAGATAAATTCAAAAAATATTTGTAGCATATATTACAGAAAATAGTAATATACATGTTACATACATTATATGTGAAAATTGTAACAATATAATGTATTTTGTCACATATATATGAATAACAAAAAACAAAAATTCAGTGGAATGTTTTGCAAACTACATGATCAGGCAAATCATAGACAAACATGAAGTACTCAATTTTACTTATAATCAACAAAATTACAACATCAATGAGATTCCATTTTAGTCGTGTTGTCAAGATTATTGGGATAATATGCTCTTGTAAATCTTGGTAAAAGACATATACTCTTTGACTTAGTCTCTACTTTTTGGGGAGTTAAACTACAAATATAGTCCACATATTTGCAAAACTACTTATGAACAAACATGTTCATTCCAGCATTGTCAGTTAACCGGAAACAAGGGTCAGTTAAATAAACTGTGCTATAGCCATATAATGCACCATTATGGAAATAAATGAAGTAAATGTATGTGGGCTGTTATGGAGCAATATCCATAATGTATTGTTAAAGGGGAAAACAAGTGACATTTAGAAAATGTCCACTTAATGGCTTTAAAAAGTAAATGAGGGGTGGCTGGTTAGCTCAGTTGGTTAGAATGTGGTGCTAATAACACCAAGGTTGCCGGTTCAATCCCAACATGAACCTCTGTGAGCTGTGCCCTCGTTAAAAATGAATTAATTAATTAATTAATTAAAATATAAAATAAGTAAATGAACCTGGAATATTTCTGAAAGAAGTTGCAAGCAACAGTCATTATATCTGTGATTACCCACATTATTTACTCATAATATTTAATTTTTTAAAAATTACCATATGCATATATTATTTCTTCACATAGTAGAACTGCTTTTTAAAACAAATTATTCTAGCAAAAATAGATTCATACTTCTTTTATTATACATTATTAATTCTTGGTAAAGAGCTTAGTTTATTCATAGTTCAATCCTAAATCTTTTTAAAAATAACTCTATAAGTGTGATAAGGAAATTATGCTAGGTTTAAACTGATGATGGCACAGCTTCTTAAACTGTACAGTTGTTTGATTTTTATTTTTCCTTCCAACTCATCCTTAGACAGATCTCTGGCCTGAGCTGAGTCTTGCAAACAAGACCACATGGTCTCATTACTGAATGCCCAGTTGGTTTCTAAACAAGGATCTGTAACTGGTGTGCCAGCTTCCACTACTCTGCTTCAGTTCCCACTGCTCATCAATAAACCATGATGTGCTACACAGAACTGTGTGCCTTGGGGGCAGCCTGTCAGTGATGGTGGACCATGAAAAATTATATGTTCACCAACTCATTGCAGAGAAAATCCAGAGGAAAAACAACAACAAAAATTTTTCAAAGGACTATTCCAAACTTAAAAGCAGCAACAAAATAGAGAGAGAGAGAGAGAGAGAGAGAGAGAGAGAGAGAGAGAGAGGCCCACAAGTGAACAAGTGAACATAAAAATATACACACAGTTTTATAAGGTGATAATGAAAATGAATATTGCTCCATTTCCCCATGCAGTTTGCTCCATTTCCCCATGAAAGTGTACAGTGTAAACCAATTTAAAGTGTGCCCTTTGAACAAATCTTTAAACAGGTAATGCTTTCTGTCTTTAAGTATATGATTGTGCTTCTGTTAGAATTTCATAATTGTAAGGAGCTTAGAAAGAAAAGGAATCTATAGGTATCTGAATCAGTGTACTCTTCAGCAACTTTAGTTTCCTTGTTTCTTGAAGAAAGTTACATGTAACTGCACTTGACTATATTTTCCTACTTAACTAGAAATAAATTATGTAATTTTAACTTAAGAATTCTTATTTTATCTACTCTATATGTTTTCCCTCTGTATCTTTTGTCCAGACTATCCCCTCTTAAAGTATTGCACAAGAGGCAATTAGAAAATGTTTTCTGATTTAACAGGTGAATTGTTTGCCCCATAACCAAATTGAATTACTGACCAATAAGGAAGGAATGCTTAACTGTACTAACTGAAATGAGAATGTACAAAAAATATTTTTTCTTTATAATTATGTATTTAAATGGAATGTTATTTTTATTTCTATAATCAATAGACATTTATTGGTCATTACTAGGTATCAATGTGAAAAATGAAAGGGGTACCAGAATAAGAGGCTTCTGTACTTGAAGAGTTTACTTTACAGCCACTGGAGATTTACATTACCAAAAGCTTCTAATCCAATGCTTTACATTTACAGTAGCTGTAGGTAAAGCCTCCTTTGGATTGGCTATGAAGAGAACAATCAATTCTATGTGGGGGTTAGGAAAGGAAGTAAGATAGCAGAGCTACACAGGATGAATGGAATTCTGTCAGGGATACAAGATGAAAGGCATGTTAAGTGGAGTGTGAGTAGCATGGGCAAAGGACCAAAGGTATCTGTGCTTCATTGAAAAATGGTAATGATAGCTCGTACTAAGGGCGTTTAGGTGTTAGTGATCGTCTAGAAAGGCTGCTGTAGCCAGGAAATCCAGGTCCTTTCAATCTGGCTGAGACACTGAAAATTACTTTAGGGGATATTCAGGACTATAAGATGGTAAGCGAATTGTTAAGTGTGCACTTGTTAATTCTAGAAGCAGAATGAATGACAGGTGATGGTAAAAGAGTTGAAGCCAAAGTTGGAAATAATGGAGACCTATTGCATGGTCATTTTTGAAAAGCAATTTGGTTAGGACTCGGGACTGTGGTTCAAGTTCTGACTCTGCCGCATTCTAGCTGTGCAACCTGGATCGTTTTCTAACCTCCTGAAGCCTCTGTTTTTTTTTGTTTTTTTTTATTGGGGAATATTGGGGAACAGTGTGTTTCTCAGGGCCCATCAGCTCCAAGTCGTTGTCCTTCAATCTAGTTGTGGAGGGCGCAGCTCAGCTCCAAGTCCAATCGCTGTTTTCAATCTTTATTTGCAGGGGGTGCAGCCCACCATCCTATGTGGGAATTGAACCGGCAACCTTGTTGTTGAGAGCTCGTGTTCTAACCAACTGAGCCATCTGGCTGCCCCGTGATGCCTCTGTTACTTCATTTATAAAATGGGAGTGACATCTGGACCTGCCTTTTAGGGTTATTGTGAGAAATAAATGAGATGATGCAGAGAAAATGTCAGTCCCATTCCCTGGCACATGGTACTACACCCTCAACTGTTGCAGCAAAGAGAGAATGGCTTTCCCTAGCATTGCGATTAATTGCAAAAGACAAAATATCAGTCCGAGATAAGAAGACTCTTACCATATTTAAAGAAAATATTTAATTCACTAAGTACTTTTAGGCAGAGAAAATGATTCTCATCTTTGGAAAAAAACTTTCCTTTGTAGATATTAATACTATATGTGACTCGAAGTGTTTTAGTATTGCTTATTGTTTGTTTTAATTCCAAGAAGTAAGTGCAATTCAAAACAGGAATAATGACTTTCCCTTCCAACTACCTGCATCAACATTTATTCAGGCTGCTTATTCCTCCAACAAAAGGTGTCCTATTTTCTTTTCTCTACAAAAATGTGACTATGCAAGCAACAAAGCAAGTTGGAAAAAATGGATTTTTAAAAATCTGCCTTGTGCACAGTGCACAGCGACCTGGTGCCGCGTGGTGTGTCAGAGGTGGTCTCCTATCTTTGTTTGTGAACCGCATGCATCGTTGGCAATGGGAGTCAATGTGTCCTTTGAGACGCACTCATGTGTACAACCAGGCAGAGCTGTACTTAAGTCTATTTTCATCCTGGCCTTTGGAGCAGCTGTCACAGAATTCAACCACAGAAAATGGAGAGCACATACAAAATGGGAGGTGGTTACTAGTATTTTATTCTTCTGAACATCCTTTTGTGCTAAAGAACCTGATGGCAAATCTCCATTGTTAGACGCAAAACAACTTTCAGATCCAACATAAATGTTCAAGGAATTTACTTTTAAAAGCTTACTTTGGAAAAACTGAAATGCAATTTATTTTCTGAACATTACTCAAACCTAATTACAGGCTTAATAAGGAGTATGTCACTTTAAACTTACCTCCCCGCCCCCCCAAAAAAAATTCAATGGGAATAGCAGTTGCTTAGGAAAAATAACACAGTCTGTGGGAAAGGTACCCATGAGCATTAAGGGTGAAACCAGAAAGAGGCTGATATCTATATTAGGGTAAAATATTTGAAGAATTCATGAATTTTCCTTTACTTATTCATTGGCAGAGGTTAAATGTGAGCTGTTTTATGAAAACTGTGCTTTGATCAGTCTCAAGTGGCTGTGTTGACTCACCTCATTTCTCTCGTGTGAAATACAACCCAGAAAAACAAAGGGGGGGGGGGGGAAACAGCAAACTTACATTGCCAAGGTGTGTAACTATGATCAATTTGAAATAAAAATTTATCTATCTGAAAATAGCTTTTGAATTTCAAAATAACATTTCATTTATTGGTACCCAATGACTGTGACCTTGGATGATGGCACAGTGTGATAAAATGAGCATCAAACATGATTGTGATGATTTCCATTCTAGCTCAGGTTTGCCACTGGTGATCAGTGTTGCATGTTTGAAAGCAGGATTTCTTCGCCAAATGTTTACTCTGAATCCACTGTGTCTCAAGCGAGTTTGAGGTCCTAGGGCACAACACAGTCCCCCATCTCCTTGGCTTTCACTTTTAATGAGGAAAACAAAAAGACAAATTCTTAGAGTCAAGATAATTTCCGATGACAGTAAGGGCTGTGCAGATGGTAAAATAAGGAATGACTGGTGGGTACTAATTAAAGTGGGTGTTTAGATAGCCTCTCTGAGAAGTAGATATTTAATTATGTCCTTTGATACATCACCTAGCTGAGTAAGACTGCTTCTTAAGAGTAAAATGGACAAAACTCTAATTTCCATGTATACCATATAGGATATTTTTAAGAATAAAATATGATATATAAATTAAAACTAAGTTCAGAATACTTATGTAATATATGATTTATAGACAATAAATATTTAATGTATTCAAATAAATGACTATGTAAAGAGTTATGGAAATAAAACTGTACTATTAAGCAGACAAGCAGATTTCTAGAGGAGAACTGAATTTTCTTTAGTTGTCAAATTGTTATTCCTTTTGCCATTTTCTGTTATAAGCCTTTCAACATGTTAAATATTGCATTGCACTCTCCCTTCTCTAATCTTGTTAATGCGAGCTCTACATTCAGAGAACAGAGATTGAAATCAAAGCTTTGGTAGTTATGATCTGTGCATCCTTGGTTAGTTAACTTCTCTGTGTAGCAATTTTTGGAATACGAAGTCTGACAATTATGCTCATGAACTTGTTGTGATGATGTTGCTAACCTTTTTTGATATCAGAGGGATTATTCATTATGAATTTGTACCAGCTGGACAGTTAACCAAGTTTACTATTTGGAAGTGCTGAAAGGCCTGTGTGAAAAAGTTAGACGACCTGAACTTTTTGTCAACAATTCATGACTCTTGCATCACGACAATATACCAGCTCACATAGCACTGTCTGTGAGGGAGTTTTTAGCCAGTGAACAAATAACTGTATTGGGACACCTTCCCTGATCTGGCCCCCAATGACTTCTTTCTTTACCTGAAGATAAAGGAAATACTGAAAGGAAGACATTTTGATGACATTCAGGACATCAAGGGTAATACGACGACAGCTCTGATGGCCATTCCAGAAAGAGTTCCAAAATTGCTTTGAAGGGTAGACTAGGCACTGGCGTCAGTGCATAGCTTCCCAAGGGGAGTACTTCAAAGGTGACCATAGTGATATTCAGCAATGAGGTATGTAGCTTTTTTCTAGGATGAGTTCGCGAACTCAATTGTCAGACTTAGTATTCTTTTAATACCAATTTTTAAGAGCTTGGAACATCATTAGAACTTATTTTCAGCTTGCTCTAACTCATACTCAGAGTTAGCATGAAATAAAATTATTTGTTAATGTTATTGTTTCTATTGGTGAAGTTTTATTGATGGAGACCCAAGCATTTGCTCCCTCATAAAGATAAGGCAAATGATGGAGACTTAGCTACTTGATGCCATTTGGTTCTACTATGAGGAAGTCTTGACCTTGAATTGTTCCTTTTCCTGAACCTTTCTTTCCTTCCAAATCTGTAAAACGTGGATTACAAAACGTTCATTACTACCATCACGTACCCGCCCCCAAAGCACAAACATCCATCCTCCACATGACAGGCAGGTTAATATTTTTAAAACGTAAATTGGATTGTTTCCCATAGAATGCCCCCCAGTGCACTTAGAAAACAATCTTAATTTTTACAGAGGTCTATGTAGCTAAATCATCTGGCCCCTGCAAGGCTCGACCCTTGTTCACTTTCCAAAATATGCTACTTTGTTGTTTTTTACACCCTTGAAAACACCCAAAGCTTTTCCAACTCAGGGCCTTTGTACATGTTGTGTCTTCTGCTGAAACATTCAGACAGCTGTCTCCTCATTCTGCAGATCTCAGCTTAAATATCACTGTCTCAGAAAAGCCTTTATTTCCTAACACCCTCCACCACCCAATTCATTCCTTGCTACATGATTATCTAAATGTCTTGTTTCCGACACAGTCTGCTCTTATCTTCTTGTTTGTCTTTTTGGGTTTCTTGTCTGGTTCCCCCATCTGACTGTCAACTTCATTAGGCTATAAACCATCATCTCATTTTTTTCTGTGATTTTACTTTCAGTAATTAGCCTATAATAGAAGTCCAATAAACATTTGTTACATGAATGAATGAATGCATGCATGCATGCATGCATGCATGGCAATTATGCAATATAGTTATAATAAACATACTTTTCTTCTTTTGGCAAATAGAAACTTAAAAGTGGGTCATTTTCCTTCTTTCGACAGTTCAATTAAAAATGATGTTCTAGGGGTTAACTCCGTTGGTTAGAGTGCGGTGCTCTTAACAACAAGGTTGCCGATTCAATCCCCACATGGGCCACTGTGAGTTGTGCCCTCCACAACTAGATTGAAACAACTGTTTGACTTGGAGCTGATGGGGCCTGGAAAAACACACTTAAAATAAAAGTTTTTTTTTTTTTTTTTTAAATGATGTTCTTTTTTTGTTTTAAAAAGAGATACAGTGAAGAGTCAACACATATCCCTGCTACTGTTAGCCCTTTTCTCTGTCCCAAGCTCTATATTTCCAAATTTTTTCCTTCCATTTTATCTTTCTCAGTTTTCTTTCCTATTCACCTTATTTCCTGCTGTGATAGAAACAAAGCTTTTGTGTATTCTTTATTCTACTGCAACTCCAAGCTCTGACTTTATTTTCTTTTTATGGTGTTCAGCACTTTAAGCTTTATTGAGACCTTCAAGAATATCATGAGTTTGTAAGTTTCTGAATGTTTGGAACTATGTTTTATTCAAGTTCATATTCACTATATTGCTTAGCACAATAGCTAAAATATATTAGAAATTCATTTTTTATTTTAATTAGAAGGCATCAAGGTTATTATTGATGAAAATAAACCAGTCTAAGCTTTTATATCAAAAAAGATATACACTAGACCCAACAGTATATAGAAGGAAATTTTTTTTAAAGTCTGAGATTTCAGGTTATGAAAATTTCTCAAGGAGTGATCTTCCAGGTTGAACTAAGTTGTGTCATTTCCATATTTTAATGGTAAATAAGAAGGCACATGTTTAAGAAAGAAAAAAGTGGAAAGTAGGGGATAGCAGGGAGAAACATAGAAATATAAAAATTCAGTCTGGTTTGCCCCACAAATCTATACTTCAGATTGTCTAATAGCACACAGATTTTCTGCAGTATTCCTTTTTTAGATAACCATGGGAAAAGAGAAGATCTCCTTGTCTTTCTATACAGTATTTGAGGAAAGGATTTGGGGTTGCCTCAGTGTGAGCAACTCTCTTTGTCTTCCAAATATATCCTTTAGGGAAAACAGTCATATCTTTGTGCTGACCCCGACACAGAGTGTCCACTCCAGAGGCTAGAGGACAGCTGTGTAACCTCCAGCTGTTGTTAGTCTTGCTTTCCGGAGGACTGAGGTTAGTCATGGGGACCAGGGTTCTGAGTGGTGATGGTGGCTCCGTTTAAGCCACTGTCTGATTAGTAAAATCAGCATGCTAGAGGTTTCTGCGATGTGCTTAGGCTCCTGACGTTTTCAGAAAGCAATGCCACAAGATCATCACGTAAGAAAAATGATGACCTTTTCATTCCCTTTTATTTATGCAAATAGGCCCATGGCTAGGAAGTACATGATTAGCACTTAAAGATAAGATGAGGAAATCATAGTCTATCTATCCATCAGCAGCTTGCCTCGGCACACTGACCTCCAGATTCCAGAGAAAGTTGTTTGGAACACAGCCATTCCTATGGCATCCTTTGAACTGTGTTTTTTGTTGTTGTTGTTGTTTATTGTTTATTTTTCTTCCTGAATAGAGATTATATAAGAGTAATTGCCAAGAGGTGTCATGGAATATCAAGAATCTTACTACTCAAACAGAAAGAGATGCACCCAATAAACTAAACAAAAACTAACACCTATATGGCACTTATTGTTTTCTAAGTTCTATATACACTGATTAATATGCACAGGCTTTCTGTGAATTAGGGGTTAGAATTATTCTTATGGACTTATGGAGAGAGTGAGACTTGGAAAGGTTAAGAAATTTGCCCAAATATAGCACAGCTGTTAAGTAACAGAATTAGCATTTGAAGGAAGCAAACTGAACGTTCTCTAAACCACTCTATTATACTAAAGTAACATAATATCTAGAGGAAAACAAACACTTATTTGTAATTTAAGAATTGATAGTCAAATACCATAATCTTTTTTGTACATGTTTATTTGTTGATTTGAACATTGAAGATAATCATACTGAGGAAAATGGAAATCTATTTCTTATTTGTATTTTACCTGTCACTCTCAAATAAGTTTTTAATTTGATCCTACAATGAGATTTATTTACTTAAAAGCCAGTAGTACTAACTGATGGCTGCCAGATGGGAGGGAGTTTGGGGTAGGAGAGAAGGTGAAGGATTAGAAAGTACAAATTGGTCGTCACAATATAGTCATGGGGATGTGAAATACAGTATGGGGAATATAATCAATAATATTGTATAGATTATATAGGGTGCCAGATGGATACTAGACTTAGTTGGGGGGATCACTTCATAGATTGGGTAGATGCCTGACGAGTATGCTCTACACCTGAAGCTGAAGTAGAATAATATTGAATGTCAACTATATATATAAATATATATATATATACACATATGTATATATATATATATGTGTGTGTGTGTGTATGTATATATATATATGTATATATATACATATATATGTATATATATATACACATATATATGTGTATATATATATATATGTGTGTATATATATATATATATGTGTGTATATATATATTCACAGGATGTAAAGTACAGTATAGGGAATATAGTCAGTTGTATAGTAACAGCTATATACGATGTCAAAGGGGTAGTAGACTGGGAGGGGGGTTATTACTTTGTGAAGTGTGTAAATGTCTAATCATTATGTTGTTTTATACACCTGAAACTAATGATAATTTTTTTTTAAACGGTAGCAGTCCTGGGAGTTATGCATGTCCCATGAACACTGCTTGTCCCATGAAAGTTCTTCTTCATATCTTGTCTTTGGAGTTCTTTCCATCAATTCAGTTCCATGTTCTCTGGAAGGTGAAAGCTTTATTGTTTGAAAATTCACCTTGAATATAAACATCCATACTATTTCCATTTCAAGATTTATTTGTCTGGGCTATTTGTTTATACATTTCACAAGCAATAGAGTTTGGACACAAGCAATATTTATTGGACACCTATTGCACAATATATTAAATACTGTTCTAGATGCCAGTGATTAAAAAAAAAAAAAAAAAAAAGATGAGACCTACAAGCTTTATTCTCAAGAAGCTTATATTCCAATGGAGTGAGACAACACTCAGTATATATTAAAATAAATATACCAGGCAAGTTCAGATAATAAAAAGTGCAAAAAAAAAACCCAGAATAATGTGAGTAAAGTTAGGTGAGACCAAAGCTATCATTATTTAATAAGACTAGATGAAGGTGTCAGGGAAGAGCTTTGTGGTGCAATGACATTTGAACAGAGACCTAAGATGAGCTGGAGCCAGTTAACCCAAGATAGGAAGTGAGTTCCAGGTAGAAAATTCTGTGTGCAGAGGCACAAATGAGCTTGGCCTACTATGTTAAAATAAAGGCCAATGTGAACAGGAGGAAGACTGGTGCAAATTGTGGTTTCAGACAGATACCAAAGATGTTGCTGGCCATGTGAAGGGATTTTCATTTTATTCCAAATATAAAGGAAAGTCATTATCAGTTATAAGCAGAGAACTAAGTATAACTCTGATTTTCAGCCAGTCACTCTGGTTGCTCTCTGGGGAACAGATTTAGAGAAAACCAGCACAGAAGCAGGGAGACTAGTTAGAAGGCAACAGCAGTGGTCCAGGAGAGAGATGCAGGTCCTTAGAGGAAGGTGGTATCTGTAGACTGGTAGAAAATAAGAGAGATATTTTGTTGACTGAACAAACAATAGTTGGTGATGGAACAGGTGTGTGAAATGCAGAAATCAGAGAATGGGGTAGAGAATCAAGAACAACTTCAAGTTTCTGATTTGCAAGATGAGATAGAAGATGGTTTTCTTTAGTGAGATGTAGCATGGAAATCAAGATTTCCTTTTTTTGACCATGGTAAGCTTGAGAGATCAATTAGGCATCAAAGTGGATACAGCAGATATTTATATGTGAATCAGAATATTGTTTCAAGATACAATGCAAGTGTTTATAATTTGCTGTTTTACTTTAAGAATTCCTTTTATCCTTAGAAGCTTTTTAATGTTTAAACATTAAGTCCCTATGTCTTAGAATTGCCTAAAAGCTCTAAAACTTCTTTATGACCAAAGATATTTACTTTATAACTTACAAGTGTTATTTCTTAAATGTTAATAACAGAGTACTCCTATATGTGTTTCCTAGCTGCTATAATATTGTCTTTGAAATTCTACTGTTGGCATTTATTACATATATCTGAAAACAACCCAACATATAATCTTGCCTGAAAAATTCAAAATACACATATAGGTGAAGTGTTTCTTCATATACAGTGTGTATCACTTGGGAGAAAAAAAAAAGTCTGGACTTACAGTTTCTGGCTCAGAGTGTAAAGAGCTTATTGGTCAACATTTCATTCTAACAACAAGTAAAAACCTAAATGAAATGAAAACATCAACAACTCTTCTTAGACCTGTCAGAGAAGTGAGGTCACAGGGCAAAGTGCTGCCCCCAAATTGGAGAGACAGGCAGATACAGAGTATTACAACTTCCTGGGTCAGAGAAACCCACAAACAGAACCCACTGGTTCCTCCTCAAGGACCAGAAACAGTGTAGGGAAAACTGAACTGTAATTGATGAGTTGCTGGCAGCCCACTGTGGACAAATCTGAGAGTTAAAAACTCCAGGGGGACTCAGTCATAAGGGACCCCCCATAATATTGTAAGATTAGTCTTCAGAAGCTCAACCAGTTTCCTACAGTAAATAGAGAAAAGTCACCTTGGGATTCCAGCAAGAGGAGGAGAAAGAAAACCATTTTGAAATAAGCCAGAGTACTCTGTTATTCTTAACAAAGCCTGCCCTCAGGGGAAAGTATTTAACCAAAACCTAACCTGACAGGAGAAAGGAAAATAGCAAACCATAACCCCTTCTAGACATCCTGTCCCAGCTAAGGGAGGAGAGGGGGGTAAACTGAGAAGCCCTGGTAAAATTCACAGTCAGGGCACATGTTAACCAAAAGACTGAGACCTAATCATTGGACTACAGAATGCTGTCTCTCCCTGGTACCTTATAGCCACATTACTAAAAGCTTATTTACCAGAGTTCCTTTCACTCACTACATCAAATTTGGTATCAATAAAAAATTAAAGGTATACTAAAAGGCAAAAAACACAATTTGAAGAGACTGAACAAGCATCAGAACCAGAGATAGACATGGGAGGGATGCTGGAATTATCAGATTGGGAATTTAAAACAACTCTAATTAATATGCCAAAGTCTCTAGTATATAAAGGAGAAAACATGCAAAAACAGATAAGGTAAGCAGAGAGATGGAAACTCAAAGAAAGAATCAAAAAGAAATGCTAGAGATTAAAAACACTGTAACAGAAATGAACACCTTTGATGGACTCATCAATAGACTGAATATAGATGAAAAAAGAATCTCTAGGCTTGAGCATATGACAACATAAACTTCCAAAACTGTAACACGAAAAGAAAAATGACTGATAAAAACAGAATGGAATGCCCAAGAACTATGGGACAATTACAAAAGATGTGATGTATGCATAATGGGCATACCAGAAGGAAAAGAAGGAGACTAGAAGCAGTTATGACTGAGAATTTCTCCAAAATTATTAATGTCAGACATCAAACTACAGATCCAGGAAGTTCAGAAAACACCACATAGAATAACTGCAAAAACAAAGCAAAACCAAAAAAAAAAAAAAAAAAAAAAAAAAAAGCCTGGCACACTACACCTAGGCATATTCAAAGTACAGAAAATAAAAGAGAAAAAAAAAATGTTTGAAAAGGGAAAAAAATCCTTATTTTGAGAGGAGCAAAGGCAGAAATTATATCTGATTTCTCCCCAGAAAGTATGGGGACAAGAAGACAGTGGAGTGATATTTCAGGTGTGGAAAAAAAGAAGAAAAAAACCTAGAATTCTGTACCCTGCAAAATTATCCTTCAAAAGTGAAGGAAAAATAAAGACTTCCCTAGATAAACAAAAATTGAAGGAATTTGTTGTCAGTAGACCTGCCTTGGAAAAATTGTTAAAAGAAATTCTTTAGAGAGAAGGAAACTAGCATAGGTCAGAAACTCGGATATATATAAAGTATGGAAGAACACCAGAGAAGGAATAAGTGAAAGTAAAATAAAAACTTGCTTTTTCTTATTCTATTGCATAATAAAGTACACTTTGAACCTGTCACATAATGGGATATTGGAGAATAAGGGAAATTTGTAACTAGTTTGCTTGGATTCTCACTGAGTCCTTTAAGGCTGTAGTTTATAATAAACATAAATTTATCCAAAGTCAAGGTGTGCTGGCAAATGGTTCATAACTGTTTCGCTAGGGAAAAGACTATGACTTAAACAGCAGTTGCTGATTTTCATGGTGTAAATACTCCCACCATGGAGGATTTCAAAGCACTGACATGATACGGAGTTGGGAACAGAAAAGAAATATTGGCTTTCTTGGAGCCAGTTTATGAGACTCGACACACCACTGTATAAACACTCCTTTGATTTTGCTGTTCTGAGTAACTTCTTTCTAAAGTTATGTTCCTAACATGTCTGAATTTTAGTTACTGATAGTGTTAACATTACCCAGCCATTCTAATCAACCATTCCTCAGACAATGTATTTTAAGAATTCAGCATTTCTCTGAATGCTGCTAGGGAACGGGCATCAGTGTTAAGAACTGATTTTTTTCTGCTATGGTCTGGTATTGATTTATTTTATTCAGTGGTGATTTCAGATAGCTCCAGGGATTAGCTAATTTACTTTATGTTTACTAATCCATTAGACATATACATTAATATTCACAAGAAGAAATTATATACCGTGTTTCCCTGAAAATAAGATCTAACCAGAAAATAAGCCCCAGCACGATTTTTCAGGATGACATCCCCTGAACATAAGCCCTAATGCATCTTTTGGAGCAAAGCTTATTATAAGACTGGGTCTTACTTTGGGGGAAACATGGTATGTTGGCAAAAGTGAGACATTGAGCGCAACTCAGAAACCAGCTTTATCTGCTTCACATATAATTCCTAACTCGTTTTGTTTTGTTTTGTTTTGTTCTCCCCGTGTCATGCTGTTTTAGACCTTTCCCTGCTCCCAGACTTATACCTGATTGCTGGTCTTTTTTTTTTTTTTACTTTTAATTTTTCAATAGCCGTTTGTTATAACCATGCATTCCCTTTACCTCTGTGATGCTGTTTGGTCACATTTGCAGCTTCTGCATGACTGCTGTGCTTCCATTTATTTCTTTGTCTTTTTGTAAAGACAGACAGCTTTCTAGAAATGGCCCATATTACCCTCAAAGAAGAGGTAAGAACTGAAGAATAATTACAATGACCTACATAAATGAACAGTGGATATATAATAGAGACAGATAAAGAAAGAGAATGAGAAATAAGCAAAAAAGGTATTCCTGAAAGGTCTATGACTAACATTCTTGTCAAGGTTACAATGCTTTTTTTTCTTCCTAATAAAAGCAAAGGGAGCTGGGAAGATCACTATAGTCATGGAAAAATACCTGAAGTTAAAAAAAAAATCTGAAAATTAAAAAAAACAGTTTAATAAAATGATATCACCTAAAGCCCTTTGAAATTCCCTTTTGAAATCAAGGCCTACAGGGATAAATAAAGATAATTTAAGAGCATTAGTAACAAATGGAAAACAAATCCCATATTCAGTTCCACATTGGTTAAATGTTATATATAAAACTAAGCACCAGAAAGAATCAATAACATCATTAACTATCTCACCCACTGGGTATGATAAATGATAGATTAGCTTAAATGTGATCAAACTCTTTTTTCCCCTATTCAAAGGATACCACTTTTCTCTTCAAGGACCACTTAATTGAATGGTGCTGGCTGGTCTCCCTAACATCCAATTTCCAAAGTCATTTGAAGTATGGGATTATTTAACTCAAATTCTAAGCAGCTAATTTCACCCTGTGACAACAGCTGTGTATGGAATATAGCTATTCATGAGCATCACCTAACTATAACATTGGATATCTTATCTTCAGCTATTTTGATCTCTTGAAAGTGATTCATTTACTGAAAACTCACCTGCTCAGTTTGTGTTTCTTTTTCAATGCAAATATAGCCAGTTTCATAGGCAACCCATCTTGGTTTTTGCTAAATTGAGAGTAGCTTTGAATTTTGTGATTGGCAATGTATATCTCTCAGGCAGGCATAACTGGGAATTCAAGATAAAGCAAAATCAGCTTTTAAACCATAGCTTTTCCAATTATTATCTCAACTGCATTCAATTTAAGTTGCTACCTGATGGTTGATCTAGCGATATCCCTCTGAAAAAAAGAAATTAGAATTTAAACCCAAATTTTCAATGTTATAGTTACGTGCTAATTGAAAAATAAATTTAAACATTTCTACTATGAGCCACCTAGTTTTAATGATGTTTATGCTGTGCATGTGTGTGTGTGTGTGTGTGTGTGTGTGTGTGTGTGTGTGTTTGGATATGTAAACAAACATTTGCATTTCTTTCCAAAAGCAATTGCTACATTTTCTTCCTACATTTTAGAAATATCCATTACATTATATCAATATATAAATAAAGCAGTTATTGAAAAAGTATATCACCATTTCCTTCTACCTAGAGAGAGAGACTCTGTCTTGTCCCTGAATTCAAGGTTTCCTCAGTTCTTTTTCTTTCCTTACATAATCAGAATACACTAAGATATATTTAACTTTTTTAGATACTTGATACTGGGCATTTTTTTCTATTTCTTCCAATATTTTCTTTATTTCTTCCAGGATTCTTTATATTTTTTCTGTGTTTCCAATTTTGATTGCAATTCCATAAAGTAGCATACACTTAATTCTGTTAAGCTCTGAATATAAATGCAAAAAAAAAAGTAATGAAAAACTAATGTTATCTAATGTTATATTTTCTGCTAATATCTGCATACTTCATATAGGTCCAGACTATATATGCATTTGTGTCTGTGTGTATATATATATATATATATCTATATATATATATATAGATATATAGATATATATATATACATATTCATGCATACTCTCATATATACACATATAGATATACTGTGTTTCTATATCTGACATACTATATTTAGCTTTGCAAATGTAAAATAATAAACATATTTTTGTGTAATTATGTTTACAAAATGACGAGAAATCAATATAGTTCATAGTATTAACGGGCTCTATTTTTATGGACCATTTCCTTTTCTTAAAATTTTCTGTGGTTTAGTTTTCTCCATCTTTATTCCTCTGGTATCTACCCTGATACCCTGAACATTCATTCATGGGCCACTCTTGAAAGGTGACTGATGACAGGTGGTCCTTATAAGTAAGAGTGGAGACAATTCCAAGCTCTATGACATTATTGCCTTTGTACATTTAAGATTGTTTTTTAAGCAGAGGCTAATGTATTGGTACTTGTAATAAATGTTTATTATTTTATAAATAGAGATAGTCTATGAAAATTTCTGAGGCAATTTATTTAACGAGCCTTTTTCTTCCTTTCTATCTTTAATATGAACTTGTCCATTTGAAGTATTCTCAAAGGTTTAAGAAGTAGAGCACAACATACCAAATATAATTTCTTATCAATTAAATGATCTCTAATTACATCATAAATAGAATTATCATCAATAGAATATCTTTATCTCAGTCATTGTCGATTTTTTTCAAAAACCACCATGAGGGTGATGATTTTATTTTATTTCATTTCACTTCATTTTCCTTTATTTTATTTTATTTTCCTATGCTTAATTTCATTTTACCAAGCTATTAAGGAAATAATGCCAGTGTGACCTGAACTTTATCTCCCAAGCTGTCAGTTTATTGAATAAAAGGCTGTGGTTTAAATTCAGGACAATCTACTCTCTGACCCCCATCAATATTCTTTCAATCTCTTTCTCAGAAATTGATTAGGTCAGTTGGGCAACACTTTTTTTTTTCTTACATCATCTTTTATCATGGTAGCTTGACACTCCATTTATTAATGGACATAAGTTTGTTATAAAATCTTATAACAAGATATTTCAAGTATGGTAGATACATTTATTTAAAATGACTAGTTTTATTGCAATAAGCAATTCTACATTCCTTATAGTTTTCATATTAAAAAGGTAAGACAGTGCAGTTTTTTAATAGGATGAGAATTTATATGTATGTTTCTAGAATCAGGAATCTTCAACTCTCATTGATTCCATATGTATAAAAGTTTGAAATTATAAATGTTTTTTTATCTATTTTTAAAGACTACCTATTGCTCTTATATTTGCTTTTATAGTGAATTACCTGAGGACATTGTTACGCTCCTTTTCAATGCAACTTTATAACTTTTAACAATTGATTTTTTTTTCAATATTGACAAATGATTGTTACAGTTTCACAATGACAAACCAAACCAACTTGATTTTTTTAGTAAATTGATATAATGCCAGCATTTTTTATAGTATGTCAAAATATCTATGATGTACAAAACCATGTGTTGAGAACATAATTTGTTTTTGAGAACATAATTTGAGAACATAAAAAGTATGTTTTGAGAACATAATTTGATATAGGCAGTTTTGTTCAGGACTTTATCTACAGTTATACACTAGCCTAGAATATACATTTTGGTTGGAGTATATGGACCCAAACAAGCTTTATTCTGAACTGCATGATAATCTACAAGATATTAATTCTTTTTTCTCTTAGAAAATAGACTGCTATTCAGAGAGACAGCATAAATTTCTGTCTTGTGACTTTTTATATTTAAGTGACTTTTATTTTTAGCTATCTATTGATAACTTCTCACTGTCAATAGAAGAGGAACTTAATGATTATTCTGCATTTTCTTTGTTAATATTAATTGTATATTTTCCTTTTAATATAAGAATAAGATGATATTAAATGTTAAAAAAAAAAGCCTATAAAACTAATAAAACTAAGTTTCAATGCTTTTAAAGAAGCTACAGAACTGTAATGTTACCTATTTTTCTTGATCTCAGATTAGGTTCACATAGTTATTCCTTCTATCAAAATTCTACACACACATAAGAAGAAAGAAAAAGGAGAGAGGGAGGAAGGGAGGGAAAAAAGGGAAGAAGGAGGGGATGGAGGGAGAGAAGGAGGGAAAGAAGGAGAGGAGGAAGTAAGCCATAGGGAGGGAACAGAAGAGGAGGAGAGGGATTTGCAAGGGAGTGGGGGATGGGAGGAAGATTCCGGAAAGAGCTCTCAAAAGTTTAATCTAATCCTAATGCCACAGAGACAATTTCTTTCATGATAATACATGTGTGCCTTTCAAAACTAATTGGCTGATTGTGCAGCTACACTGAAAAACAGTTTGGCAATTTCTTAAAAAAGTAAATGCCAATTATATGCCTCAGCAATTGGTCTTCTGGACATTTATCCCAGAGAAATAAAAACTATGTTTACATTAACATCTATACACAAATGTTTATAATGGCTTTATTCTTAATAGGCAAAACCTGGAAGTGACCAAGATATACATGAACAGGTCAACGACTAAAGAAAAGTATAGGGTAGCCACACCATGGAATACTAGACAGCAATTTAAAAGGAATAAGCTCTTGAAACACAGGGCAACCTGGATGAAGCTTTAGAGAATTAAACGCTGATTGAAAAAAGTCATTCTCAAAAAGTTACATATTATATGACTTCAATTACAGAATGTTCTCAAAATGATAAAATTATGTATGTGGAGTAGTGGTTGCCAGTGGATAAGGAGTGGGTAGGCAGGAGGAAAGTGGGTGTGGCTAAGAAAAGAGCAACAGGAAGGACCCTGCTTTTTTATCTTGTCTATATCAATGTAAACATCCTGTTTGTGACATTGCATTGATATAGTTTGTCAGGATGTTACCGCTGGAGGAAACTAGGTAAAAAGTGCAATCGATACTCCTACATTATTTCTGAAAAATGCATGTGAATATACAAATCATTTCAAAATAAAAAGTTTAATTTAAAATTATCTAACAAACAAAAATTTAGAGGCTTCAAGCTTCTCAGTTCATACCAGCAAAGGCAGTAGACCTTCAGATTTTACAGTGGGATTCAGGATGACTTTTGTTATGATTTACTAGTCTGCTGGGTACAGTATTTTTGCAAGAAGACTATATCATTTAACTCAGTGACATAGTAAATTAAGTACACATGTGATTGATGGAAAGTATGACAATATCTTTGTTCTCTGTGAAATACAATATGTTGTTATCATTTTTATAATGGTCAATTACCTCCACGTGTAAGTACTTTGGCACATTTTTCATTTTGTGTGTTTTCTCATTCACTATAATATTTTATACCTACTTGTCTTTGCCAGAATTACGTACAGTTAAAGAGACTATTCCCTCCTTGCCAGGAGCTACCAAATTTATAGTAATTAGAAATTCGATAACCAATGCAAGATTTATGTTTACTGGCAGGTTTTGTTACCAACTATTAGGCTATCAGGTAATTTTTATAATCACATTTAATCATTGAAATATCCATTCGTAACATAAAATTTTAATGTTAATAAGTATCCACCACAAATCTAAGAATAAAGTTACATATTCTTAGATGTTTGCTTTATTTACATTAATTTACTACTAATGCAAGAATGCCCATACACTTGTTAAATATGAATTGTAAATCTTAGGGTTACTTCTGACTCCCCTTATTATGGTTTTAAGATTTATGTTGAAGCCTTAGGATATTTTAAAATGCCAAATATTGCAGCTTGCAGAGATTTTCCTCTAGTTGTTTTTCCTTTTCTTCATCAGCAAGTTAAAGCATTTATTCATGATTTCTGTAATACTTTCTTAAAATTCATGTGTAGTTACCATAATTCTGGCAATATGTAAAACTCAGCAGATTTTCATTCCATAGCTATATTCTTCAGTTCCTTTTCCCATTTTGCAGGACAATGTGTTCCTTTTCTTTTCTTTTCTTAGTTTCAGGTGTACAGAGCAACGTAATAGTTAGACATTTACACCCCTCACAAAGTGATAACCCTCCCCCCACAATCTACTACCCCTCTGATGTCAGAAAATGTGTTTCTTTAAAAATTCTGGCCTCTATTAAAAATGGTCACAAAAGCCCAATGAAAAGATTATTAGTTACTGTATTAAGTTTTCCATCTATTTCCCATATATGTGCTAGCCAAAAGTATCTACATAGGAATTGCATCACTGGAAACCAAAATCTTATATTTGCTGGCCACCTAGGCTGTCTCCACTCTAAATGGGTGGAAAGTTCTAAGAACGAATCTTGAAAAGGTTACATGAGAGGAATATTGCAGAGGCCACTGAATCTACAAATGAGCATATTTCCACATGTATAAATAAATGTATTAGTAATTATAAAACAGGGACAACAGAAAGAGGAAATTAATTAGAGCTATAGCTTCAAAATTGAATGTGACTCTGCAGTAGAGTTTCTGAAAAGCATTTATACTTACGAGGCCACATTATTTAATGAATGAGATCATAATTTATCACTTCTTTCTTCTGAGCCAAGCAGATAATCTCACCAACTAGAAAGTAACTAGTCACTTGACTCCCAACAAGAAGGAAAGTCTACCGAGGACTGCCTCCTACAGTGTTTTAAACTGTTGACCATTGGTAATGAATGGACTTGTTCATGAGCCAAGACCATTGGTGCCTAGAAAATATTTTTCCATAATAAACTCTCCCCACTATCCCTTGAATATGAATAATGATATAAACAGCCTAATGTCTTTTATGGTATTTGGGGTTATTTGGGGTGTTTATTGTTCCGACCCGCTCAGTCCCTTTGCATGCATACACATATGCACATTCCTTTAAAATAACTACTTTGATTGTCTTAGGTTTCAAGAATTTCCATTAATTTACAATAAGAATGTCTCTTTTGGAACAACATTAGTAAGTGAAACATCATCTCACTATAAAATTACTTGTGAGAATAAAGGCTGGCAGAGTTTCCCATTAAAAAGCACAAATGCAGATCAGAATATTCTAATGCTGGAATGGTGCTGCATGAAAAATACAAAGATAAGTCAGAACCAGCAAAGTAAAACAGAGAGAAAATAACACGTAGTATATATGTTATTATAGTGTATGTAATTATAATCGATAGTATATATGTAATTGTATATATATATATACACATATATATGTAATATGTGTGTGTAATTGATTACACTCAGTGACAAACAGCAAGGAAAGGGACTGCTGTTTGAAAATGCAGCTTGACATTATAAAATGGAACAGTTGAATGGCTGTGAGCTACATAAACTGAAACAATAGAGGAAGAATGAAGTGCAGGCTGATCTGATCAGCAGTGCCCTCCTTCTGTACTACCATCCCTACTTTCTCCCTGAATTTGCTTCAGGGAAACCACTTGGGCCACAACCATCACTACAAATAAGCTTCTTCTAAGGAGAAGTGGGGGAGGGGTGCAAGGAAACTATCACATGAGAGTCAAAAGGAATAAAAAAAAGTAACCACTGTTGCCACTCTCACACTGAGAGGAAATCAATGGAGGTGGATGAATTGGAGGTAAGCTTCCACAGCTCTCTCTGGGCCTCGATTGGACACAGCTAATCTCTGTGACCTTTGGGAAAGCTGAAGGCATAAAATGACCCCAATAATCAACAGCACCATTAGAATGAAGAGCGCAAAACCGTGACTGTGGTTAGAAAGAGCACACAATGATGAGACTATGGAGGAAATTTGTCGCTTTAGCAGTTGAGTGAATGTAGCCTCAGAGATGCTCATAGTGGTTGCAGATGGATGACAACGGACTCACAGGACACCTTGGGGACCGCGGGGTGGGGACGAACTGGCAGTTACCATGTGACCTGGGGCCCAACTTGCAGATGCTTCAGACTTTCCAGGCCTTCCTCCAGGGTACCAAGCAGTGTCTGTGCCGCTACAGGAGGGAGGTTGAAACAGCTCCAGGGCAGGGAAGCACGGAGGGGGAGTGGAGGTAGGAGTGGGGCCCGCGGAGGGTGTTTCCCCTAAGAGTGAAAAAAATGTGTAATTTCAATATCAAGTGTTGGTTTTCCTCAAGATATAAAATTGAATGAATTCAACCTTGTTAGCTCAAAGCAACCAGGCAATAGGGCGAACTAAAGTCTGCAATTCAATGAGCACACCATCTGATGAAATGTTGTCTACCTGAAAATACTTCCTGAACGATTTACGGGGGTGTTCTGTGTAAACGGGTGCTCAGGAAATACACTGAGAAGACGTGATAAAATATGGCTAGACAAAAAGGAAATTTTAAAATCCAGTTTTCTCTTGAATTTTAACTGACCCGTTATTCATTTTTTCTCCTATATAAACTCCAAGTTGGCACATAAAATAAAAATACGATGCATGTTTTCTCATTTGAAGAGGCAAATACATAGGTTTTCGTTCCATTAAAAATTATTAAATGATCCCATAAAATTGATTTCTAATTTGAATTAATTATAATAACAGCAAACAATTACTGATTTCTTATTAGATGTCCAGAGCTAAAGTAAGATCCTTACAAATATTTGCATATTTAATCCTCATGATACTCCCATACAATAGATACTATTATTTCACATTTTTAAATGAAGAAAGTGAGACACAAACAGGATAAAATAACTTGGTGAAGGTCACATAGTTAGCTAGTGGCTCCTAAGCTTTCTACTGTATTGTTTATCGAAATAAATCATAATATATAGTTAGTTGTAGTGATTCCAAAATGCTAAGTAAATTATTTGATATTTTGACTAAATTTAATAAATTATGTGGATTTTACTTGAATGTCATATTAACTAACAGCAATGATTGAAAGTGTTCTTTATTAACACACTTAGGAGAAGTGGTAATAAATTTACACATTCAATGATGAGAAAACAGCACGGATTAAAGGATAAGATCTGAGTTTTTTATTCAGAATGTCAATGTGATCATCATACCACCAAACCAGATTTCTCCCTCTGCAAAAGAGGAATGGTCCTATTTCTTCTTGATCCCCAACATGATTTTAATTCTATGGAAGTAACATTCATCCAGGTATTATTATCTGCCATTTCTGCCCCATACAATGCAAGATGTATCTGTTCGTACAACTAGGGCAGCTGGGAGCACCACCTGTTAACTAACTTCAAGACCATTTAATTAGCCTATGTTGAAGTTACCTTATGCTTTGACTGGAAGGGAGTGCAACAGTAGCAGATGCTAAGCACAATAAAAGAAAAGCTGTTGAATACCAGGGCAGAGTGGGAGGAGAGAATAACAAAAAAGTCAACAGACGGAAAGAGGCAGAAATACTAGTAAAATGGACCGGAAATTAACTCCCACAGATGAAGTTCAAGGGTGCAAATCTCTGCAGATTAAATTCCGTCCCACAAAGGTATCTGTCACATCAGATGTTACTGAGGATTTGATTTGAACATTTTGAATAAATGCACAATTCAACTGGACAATTGGCTTAGTTTCTAATTATATAAAAGAATAGTCATCACTTATTATTTTCATGAAAACCCCCGTGACTTTCTTAGACCAAACATTCAGGCATCAAAGAAAAAAACATGTCATGATGAAGTATGATTTTCCCAATTACTTTAAGAGCTCCAGTTTGTCAGTGTTTCCATGAGAAGGGATCGGGAAACAAATGGTTTTAAAATTATAAGCATTTCTCCATCAATGCAGACGGCACTTTATCTTGTTTTGTCAAATTAAGTTGAATTTAAATGAGCTCAAAGCTTCCTCTGTGACATTTGTATTCTTCAGATTCACAGGCTTATCCATGATTGTATTTACCTTCCTAACATTCAGTAGTGTATTTTATGTTTAGAACAGTTATATAATATATGTATATAGCTTTATCTTTGATGTTTTTGCTTAAATATGTGTTAATTCTCTATTATTTCATCAGATTTCACCAGCCTGGTATAACTGGATATATACCAAATTAGCTCAAACAAAATTGTACTTGAGAGTTTTCATGTAATTATTGTTTCATTTTTCTTCAGAATTGTAACATTTTGCAAATTCAAAATGAGAATGTGGCATTGGCAAACCAAATATTAATTCCTAATTTGTATTACATCACTTCAGTTGCAAGAGCAGCCTCTCAGAAAAATGCATTCCATTCATTCAAATCAAGTTATATTTATTTTTATATCTATATGTAAAATTACTCAAATTAGAGAGAATTCATAGAACCAAGATGCAGTCCACCTATCTGGCAATATTTAAATACCATCCTTGTTTATTCATATTACAATTTCTTTCAGTTTTCAGAATTATCAAAATGTATTACATTTTCCTTCATATTCAGTTTGTCACATGTATATATACAGAAGGTGCCAAAAATGTATACGTATTTTAAGAAAGGAAAAAACTGTGTGAAAATTGTAATACTCAATATATACTGATAACAAAAGATGAATACACGTCACATTTCACTTCTGCAATTACAAGAGGTTCTCAGAGTGGTTACCATCAGCATAATTTCAATACAGTTTTTTCGTTTCTTAAAACGCGTATATATATATATATATATATATATATATATATATATATATATATATACCAAATATATATATATATTTGCGTGGGCAGTGGGAGAGGAAGAAAGATATTCCATCAGCAATAGTCATTGTACTTGAGAGTTTTCCAATGACAATAATGTAATTATTGTCATTTCCGAAAATGTAGTTTTGAATTACATTTATAGAGATTATAATTTTAGATAGATAAGTATATAACAAAGTCCTAAATAAGGAAATAATTGATTCATTATTTAAGAAAAGTTACCTTCATCTTGAACTCTTGACTCCAGCAAAACTATGCCTCAGTGTTTCATTCAATCATTCAGCAAAACTGTTGATTACCTACTCTGTTCTTGGCACTTTGCTAAGGTTAAGCATGTTAAGATGGGTAGGACATGACCTTGTTTTAAATCCCCTTAAGCTTGTACCAAAAGGTAAATCTTTGTTGTTGAAGAATAATTTAAAAAGTAATTACCAAAAAAAGAATCTGAATGTAATATCTTATTATTATATATTATCTTGATGTTAGTCAGGAAGTCAGTCCCCAAATCTGCATATTTAAAAATATGTGGGTGAAGCCTTATTTTAATAATAAATCCCAATATTCATAATATTTTATTGTGCATTTCTTGCTTAAACACAACCACTTTCTTAATTTGTTTATTTTATCTCATGTATAAAAGGAGACAGTGAAGAAGCACTGGTGATATGCTTACTAGCACTAAGAAATAAATTTGAGAAATTATCCAGTCTTATTGTTCAGTGACTGGAACAGAATTACTATCTGGTGTCCTATTGCTTATATACTATTGAAATTCCATCCAGGTCCTAGAATTAGACTGATGAGTAAAGAGAAGCCATGGGGTATAGTCAAAAAAATAGGTGCTTTGGAGTCAGAAATCACTTGGAATCCAATTCCAATACACTATTTACTAGCTTCATGACAGAGGCCAGAGAAATTATCTGAATAAAGTGATGTGTTTTATATTAAAAAAAATAAAGCATTATGAAAATATTACTTGTGATTATAATCAGTACAGTTTTTAATTCTCTTTTTTCACATTTGGTTCATTCAGTTATCTAATCACCTAAACCAGAAAATGAGAAAAAGCACTATCATACATTTTGAGATCCTTATATAATATCTACTTTTTCTATTTAATACAATCCTGGCATCTCAGGTCATAGGTTATTACAATTACTATTCTATTATGGAGACTATTTTAGTTTGGACGGACACCAAATCACTCTGAATTTGTTTTTTCTCTTCTCAATAGTGTTGGATAATAAAGTCTTCAAATTTAAAAATAACCATCTACTCACTAAAAATAACATTTGAATACATATTTTACATAAATTTTAGTATTTTAGTTTATTTTATCTAAGCACTTTCTAACAATCGTTATCCACATGGATCAGTATAATTATGATTTTTGATCTTTAAAAGAAACATAAGGAAGCAACCTTGATTTTCCTTAAAATAACAAAATTGGAGATGACCATAATACAAAGTTTTCTGTTTATTGTATTGCTGCTTTAAAAAAATAGATTTCATTCCACAATTTTAGCACAATTTTAGAACTTGTTACATATTATACTTAATGTTTCTATAGCATATCAATTGCTGAAAAGTTATTCAGTCTTCATTGTAATGAATTGTTTTATTTCCTTCATTCTCTGGATTTTGTAAAGTAGTTACTACCTTAAAACACCTACTGATTTTTTTTTTTCTTTTTTCCTTCTCCATCTCCATGACATAGTTCTTATTTTTCCCCTTATTCCCAATTCAAAAGAATGGCACACACAATTACCTTCCACAATTATTTTAACCATACATGATTAAAACAGAAGTTTGAATTTAACTTTAATTTGATCATGTAGAATTATGACACAAATTTAAAGCTTCATAAACATAGTTTGTGTACTTAGTTTTGTAATTCATTGCCTACGTTTCTAATTAAATGTTCTCAGGACTCCATTTAAAGTACCCATTTCCTGCATTCCTCTTGATTAGTAGGAAAGAATCAATGAGCATTGATCCAATTTGTAGAACACACTTCTTATATTGATAGTAGTTTATATTCATTTGCTTTTCCCTAATCTTTTATTAATGATCATCTTCAAAATATCAATTAATGCCAAAACCCTGCACAGAGATAATGCAAATCTATTTTTAAAAAAATACTGTCTTGACACTTTACTAGGTCAAAATGTAACTTATTATTTTTAACATATATTTATATAACTGAATATGACCTAAAGGAAGAATAAAGATGAAACCTAATGTTTTGAGCTGTGAATTTCAAGCCCAATTAAAAATGAACAAATAAAACTGAATTCAAACAACAGAATTTTTTCTCTTACGCCTCTACTTTTCTACAATGTAACACTGCCTGCTATAGTATGATGAACCATTTAGAGAAATATGGGTTGCATGGTAGTGCAAACATAAGTCTTCATGCTACAAAAACAATAGTAGTGGTTTTAATCATTTCACCCGTGGAAAGAAACGTTACTGCATGCGTTTCTGCTGTTCATTATAGAGAGAGTTTAAGACCATTCAGTCTTCATCCACCATCTTTTAAACTTTTTTGAATGTTCTTCATAATAGATTATAATTATTAATATTATTCCACATTTGCTTTACTTCTTCTGTCAATATACCTTTCTGAACATTTGAAAGTAAGTTAAAGAAAATTCACCCCTTAATTATTTTACATATGTATCCTAAGGATGTTTTTGTGTGTGTGTGTGTTTGTTTTGTTTTGTTTTTATGTAAACTTTAATTGAGTATTACATCTTGACTGAATCCAGGACAAGCACTGTTAGCAAGAATGCTTCATAGGTGATACTGTATATTGTGTCACACAATTATCTTCCCACTCTTAGTTGTCCATTATTGGTGATGCTGAGTTTGATTACTGAGTTCAAGCAGTGACTGCCCAATCTATCTATTGTAAAAGTACATTTTCCTCTTTGTAGTTAGCAAATAAGTTCAGGGATGATACTCTGTCCCTGGGAAATATACTGTCCCCTATGATTTTTCACCTAATAGATTTAATATCCATGGATGATGCTTGTCGAAATGAATTATTTTATCAGAGATTGCAATATAATGATTCTTCTAATTCAAAATTTCATTGAGTCTTGGCATAGGTGTTGGGGAAATCTCAGTAAAATTATTGTTATACAGATTAACAAATGTCAAACTTACCACTTAATTTACCATTAAAGAAAGTTGTGTCACCTTTAATGAATTATTATATTTAAGGATAAAGTTTCCTGAAAGAGAAAATTTCCATTGCAAAGGAAGCTATAGGTCTTTATTCCTTTTTGTCATTGTTGTTGCTTTTATTAAATCTGTGAAAGACTGTTATAAGATGGCCCACTATATACATTATGTAAATAATATGTATAATATATGGTTATCTATAATATTATTATTATATTATTATCTTACATACTATAGATTTAAGTTTGGAATAGAAGCTCCTCCAAAAAACTAAAAAGAAAACCATGTAGCAAAATCTACTGTAAACAATAAGACTATAGTCCAGATTTCAGTTTTAACCCCAAATACTAACATTTACTGAATTGTAAAATATGAAAAATATAATACAGTGATTGCTTTCTTAACATAGATTAGGGAATATAGGAAAGGAGAAGGTTGAAAGAGAAGATGATGAGATCATTGTTTCCTGAGAGAAAGTGTAAGGTTTCTTGGAATCCACATGAAGTTGAACAAGCAGTGGAGGTTGTTGGTAGAACGTCTAATTAAAAAATGTGGCATCATTTTATAAAAAATAGTTGAAGCCATGAATCTCAATGAAGAGATCTATAGAGAGTATATTGAACAAGAAAAGGAAGAGGCCTGGAGTCCTATGAAACATAAGCATTTAAAGAGTAGTGGGAAGGAAAAGGTTTTCATAGGTGCGGTGTTAGTTCTGTGTGGCCCCACTGATTAGCATTTGGATTAAAAAAAAAAAAAGCTTTTTGAAAAAACCTAACATAAAAGAGAGGGCAATTATAAAATTGGAATTTGTTGCCTTAAAAAGCAGCGAAGGCCAAATGGCCACTGAATTCAGAGGAATCTATAGATCTTCATGAAGGTTATTGTGAGAGTCCAGTCGACATTTTTCTAAACTTGAATATCTATGATTTAATGATTCAAGATTTTATTTTATAAAAAAAGGTTTATATGCTTATATGAATAGAGAGTGCAATAGCATTTGGTTCATTTATACCAAGTTTTTTTTGTATGTGTTGTTTTCTGATACAAATGCAATTTTTGTATTTTCAAATTGTTTCAGATTGGGAGCCTATCATGTAAGTGAGATTTGCATCCTTGGTTACCATCTGGTCATTCATTTATTTATTATTTTCAAGGAAAACATGTATATATTTAAGCCTGGACAATGTTGCAGGTCCAGTGTAGTAAGGTGGTAGATGTACAAATGTGAGGCCGAGTCCCTGACCCTTGGGAATTCACAGTCTAATGGGGGCAACAGACCCATAGCAACGAGCAACCTTAGTACCAGTGCATTTCTAGGTGGGATGGTGGCTTTTGTCACCTGCAGACCCATGTACTTCAATTCAGTTCTGGTTGGCCCTAAAAACAGACTTGGAGCATGAGAAGACCTCCTTCAGACACTGTAAGCACTAAATAAGCTCTCGCCTCATTATTTTCTATTCCTTGGCTTGCATAATCAATACTATTTAACAAAAATTTTAAATAAATATATTTTAGACTCTGAATTAGTCTTCCAGCTTGCATGTACCCAGTCAAGTGATTATTTCCTGTTAGAATTATCTTTTGACAGGTAGGAGAGAAAAGGGAAAAAAAAGAATGAAGTTAGTAAAAATGGGACCTTTTGTTTCCTGTAGGTCTAGTATGTGCTGTACAGATACGGTAAGATTCATTGATTAAGGCAAAGTCTATTCTTTCCTGAGACTAAGAAGGGGCCAAACGGGTGATGGGTGGAAACAGAAAAGCATATTTAGAAATTGCTTAGAATGTCAGACATAAGTGAAAAATCGACTTGAAACAGATTTGGTATGTCATTTCAAATGATAATGAATTTCATTTCCTCATCTCCATTGCTTTTGTAATCATGTCCTCATTCTCAGGGAGAGTTCAGTAACAAAGAGTACACTGCCTTCTCTCAAAGTCTTAAGATGTTGTGTAGAGAGATTGATTTAATTCATGTTGTGGATTTCAATGGATTTTTATTGTATTTTTATAGAGTGATTAGAAATATGTGTAATCCACATTAAATAAACCATTCCACCATAAATTAAAAGTAATTTTTCCTTTGAAAAGTTACATTTGTTTCTAAGAATAATTAGTGCAAAATTAAAGTGACCGTAAACACATTGTATCTTTAAAAACAAGATTCTGGGTAAACAGGGAAGGTCCCCTTAAAAGCCTTTTTAATACATTTGAACCAATACCGTCTGTGCATCTTCCTACATCAGCCTCTTTCACTTGGTGAGTCTGCGTGAGCAAGGTTACTTATTTTGTGGCAGAACACTGCTAATACTGCCTCAGAATATACAGAAATGTCTGTTTCCCTTTCTTTTATTGATGTGATTAAAACTCTGACCTAAACAATTTGTGCATACAAATAAGTGAAGAGGTTGGAGGGGTTAGAAAATGGACGCTTTCGTTGCTATACCGGTTCCAGAGTTGATTTTAAGGACAAAATAACAGTCACGTCTGGAAAGGCAAAGATGAATTGAGCAATAATGAGCATTTCCCCCCTTTAGTCTGCACAAATCTGAACGCTTTTTTCTTCTTCTTTATTTTAGCCACATCAGGTTAATAGCATGACACACGTGGGAAGGAGGGAAGGCAGGGAGATAAAGTGAATAAATATGCTATATACAAAAAGCCACAAAGCAGAGTCATGTTAGATATTTTATCCTCTTCAAAAATTTCTAAGTCATCCGTAAGTCATTTCTAAAAACAATTTGAATAGCTGTGTCTAAGACAAAATGTGTCAACCTAGCTAAAAACAAAACCAAAAACGATCTAGCAGTGACACAAAATTAATGACCCCTGTGATGTTTCTGAAGGGGCATTACCTGCATGCACTCACTGCCTCATTCAAAGGTGACATATTTTCCTCCTCGAGTAAACAGCTGTGCTCCTTCACTGCTCAGGCCGAGCAATCCTCAGTCGATGCTGTGTACGTTGGTAAAAAGCCTGCAGAACACCACAACTTGAATGACCTATGACTCTATGATACTCGATTTAGGAGGTACTCACTTGGGTTTTGTTGTGCCTGTGTCTGCTTGTCAGTAATGGAGCTGGAGACTGCTCATATTTATCTAACACACAGAGATAGGACACGTAGAGTGATGGAGCACAAGTGAAATGACTGGCAGTGTCGCTGGGCTTCTCTCTACATGTGTGCACGGCAGCTCAGCCTCTGGATGTTGAAACCTGAGTGTCAATGTGCTTAGCCTCACGTCTAAAATTCTGCAGAGGAACATGAACGCGCATTTGAAAAAAAACAGTTATTTTACTCAAGAAAAATCCGAGTAGATGAATGAGCATGGTCATCTGGGTGATCCTCATGTAGAATCGTACGCAATTTGGAATGTTTTTAAATATTCAAGCCAAAGTGTGCAAAGTTGCATCTTGTTTTACACATGCATTCTTTTGAGTAAATTTATCTCAGTCCTTCAAGATGACAAATGTTGCCTTCTGAAAGAGGTGATGTTGTACCACTCTCCACTGTTGCTCAGAAAAAGTATGACATTTTTATCATCCACCCTCTTATTTGACAAGACCCTATTTTTCCCCACAGCCTCCCTCCCCCCACCCCCAACCCATATGAGGTATAGTCCCTTGAGTCTGTAATTGGCAGGAGATGAAGCGATGATGGGGAGTGATCACAGTCAATAGCTTTGATTAACAATAAGGTGGAAAATTAGCAATGCTAGCATTCAGCCATCCTGCCCTCTCCCTCCCCATATGCTCCCTCAGTCCGTGCTGGCGGCCTCACAGAGGGCAGTCAGAGCCCTTCGCCAGCTTTGAAGTGCAGCAAAGGTGCAGACAGAGCAGAGAATTAGGGAAATTAAGGAGCAGAAGTAGAAACTGTAAGCCACGATGCTGAGACCCTCACACAGCTTAGTGTGCTGCAGGAGGGACGAGGAGAAAGTGTGCTGTGTGTTGTCCTTGTGTGTTTTTCTGTCACATGTGGATTTACTTGTGTCTGGACATGCTGTGATCGAAATGGCAACAACTGTTACTACTATGACCCCATCAGCAGCTCTGGTGTTGTTTTCGACAGACCCTGAAGACCTAGAGAGGGGCAAGGACAACGGGACGCCAATCCCCACCTCTGATAACGATGACAATTCGCTGGGCTATACAGGTAGAGTGTTTCCCAAATACTAACGGCACATTCCTCATAAAATACCTCCACTTCCATCAATCATCAACCACCTGTGTAAAATTATCTAACCATCCCTGCTGCCAGCTAACAATCCAATAACTTCTTGTCCTCATTTTCCAGACTTCATTCTTCAGCTAGGATGTCATTTTGCTAAAGTAAACACTTTGGGGAAAAGAAATTTGACATAAAAACTGCATGCACCCTTGATGTCTGTTTTTAATGTTAATGAATGCTTATCAGCCTCCAACTTTGATATTGCCAATATGTTTAGACGGATAATATTTTCTTAGAGATTTAACATTTGACTAAATTGCTATAAAAAATAAATAAAAGACAACTGATTGGGTTTTTTAATTATCTGTATGGTTTTTGGTTATACTTGTAATCTTATGAACAAGAAGCAAACTTTTAAAAAGAGTGATGCAAATCATAATTACCAACTTATATCTCAGGATTGTGTTTACATGACTTCTTACCTCATCCACAAACTACTTCTCAAATAAATGCATGTATACACCAACATAAAAGTAACAAATTAGCTGAATGTGTTGGAAATAATTCATATTATAAATGTCCAATAACGATCACCCTGGAAATAGGTAAATGGAGAATTTGTAAGTATAGTTATAAATAAAATTGCATAAGTTACACATCTAACTAGGATATAATTTGACTAAAACTTTAGATAAATGCAAAGAAGAAAATGCATCACTTATAATCGATTGGATCAGAAAATGAAGTGATAATGATCTTGTAGTAATAGCAGCTATTTATTATTTTCAGTAGTTCTTATTAGCACAGTTCTCCATAAAATTTGATAGGTTGTGGGCTGTGGAGGTTGTTGGGGTTGGGGGTGGTAATTTGAATTAGAGATAATGGAGAACTCTTCAGTATCATTACAATCTTACAGACGACTGTGTTAAAAAGAGAAGAATCCAATAGACACATTTTACTTTGCTATAAAATAATAAACTAGTACTTTACTTTAGAAGCATCTTCACTATCTTAGATATAATTGTCTCCAATATTATCCCTCATTTATATAATTCTGGATTTTAAACCCTTGGAATAAGTACTAAAATTAATAACACCTTTATAAGCAACTTTCATATTTGTTCTATTTATTTTAGTCTTATAGACATCTCATTCTCATTTTCTCCTATCTTTCAACGTAAGAACTGAGATTAAAGGACCAACTAATCAAAGGCCATGGATGGTGAGATTGTCAGGGAACTGGTATGATACTTTTCCTGAAACTTAGGTAGAACCAGAGTTGTAAATGTCACTTCTTAATACCGTAAATACCAAGGAAGTCCATGAAAGGAGGAATCCAAGATCGCGTTCTTTCTCATGGCTGTCTTCATTCGCCCATGTATCCTGCTTCTATTTCCTTGTGCTCACAGTCTAAACAACTGCATTGTTTAGATGCACTAATAGGGCTTGCTCTTTGTCTTTTATGGATTTCCTGAAAATTACGTATAAACAATGCATGAATCACATTGGAGAGTTGAATTAAGAGAACTTTAATAACAATGCATTTAAAACTAAATGTAGCTTTTTTTTTTTTTTTTCTTTTTCATTCCTATTTATTTTTCTCCCTCTGGTTAATTAGCAGGCAGATTTCTACTATTAAAGACACATTAGATGAATTACTACAAGGGAGTAAACATAAAATTATCTTTATATTGTATAAGGAAACTAAAGCAGCACATTTAATGTAAAGTGACTGGAAAACAATCTTAGGAACAATCTTGTTCCTGAGACTGTAACCACTTAAAACACCCTAGTACCAAAGGAAGTTTATTCTATATATTTTGTTTCAATAAATTCTCGATTATTCAGGAACCTCTTATCTATTATATGAATTTAACATGCTATTTGTGTCTCTTTCATCTGCACATTAACCATTTCTTTCCTCATTAAAAACTCCTTTGGAAGTGACAAGAAAATTAAATAGAGAAAATGTTTAATGTCTGCTTGATAACAATTATAAAGAAAGATCTCAGTTGTCCTTGAAATTGAGGTAATTGTACCAAGTATTTCTTGAAACTACAGATTTCTCTTTTGTGTGTGTGCATGTGTGTGAATTTGCTTTACTGTGATCACATGTAATTGAGTTGATAAAATCTTTATATTATATATAAGGTAATTCAGTTCAGAGGGAAGTGAGATGGCCTGTCTGCTCAGGAACATTTTTACATATTTCATGTAAGTTGTCTACAGTTAAGTATGTCTAGAGTTTGATAACTCTGGATATAGCAGAAAGAACATTGTTAGAAATAAAATATAAATATTAAGCACATTTGGGAATATAAAAAGCGGTTGTCAAATAAGTCATTGATACGGGTTAGTTGCCATATAAATGTTTATGAATGTTAAGTAAATGTATCAAGTATTTTTTGCAGGGTCTATATTTTTTGCACACTGTCTCAACATGACTGCAAATTGTATACACTGGATGTTTATTTTTTAGCACGTGTTGCGGGACTACATGGAGATTATCTGTGAGACTTTTCTTCCTTCCCCTAATATTCATATATAGATGAATATATATACATACATATTCATATATTTTATGTATATACACATTTCTATATATGAATATATAAACATATAGGAATATATATATATATATATATATATATATATATATATATATTATATGTATACACACACACACGCACATACATGTAAATCTTCCCGTAGGAATCTATACAATTCTGGAAAACATATTTTGGGAAATATGAAATGGTCCCAAAAGAAGATCACCAGTCCACTAAAATTCACATTCACACACCCCAATACTCCCTTTTTTGACCACTACAAAGAGTATAATTTCCACTGCAAGCTAATTTGTCACTACAACATCTGTTCTGCTCCTCAGACCATTTGGGACCATCACTCTCAAATTGACACATCCAACTAAAATTCATGGATCTCATATCATACACATGAATTTATTTTTTATTCATGATCTAGTCAACAGGTAATAATCTCTTATTAATAGTACTTGCAGCTTAAATGATACACTCTACTAATCTAAGTTGTATAAGAGATTTAATTGAGAGTCCCAGGAAAAAAATGTAATATAGAGTTCAGGGTAGAGGCATATTTGCTCCTTACCATCTGCAGATACAATATTACAAAGCTATGTAAAGTTTGAAAACATTTTGGTCTTATTCTTACTAATCGATAAATACAGAGAAATTTTCTATGGTGGCATTGTGGTGTGTTATTAAAGTGGACTTGTGAGTTATTTATAGAGAGATGGCCTATTTCCTGTTTAACCAAGCATGTCATAAATCTTTGAGATTATTTAACTGTTCAAAGTACGTACTGTTGCCTTGTTGCAATAACAACTAAGATGAGGTTTTTAAATCAGTACTTTGTGGAGTTAGACACACATCCCAAACAGGTGTATGTAATAATCAATGTTGTTTGGTTTTAAAGGAGCTTTTGAAAACAGCACATTGTTTACTGACTTCTAGAACCTCATATGGAGTTTTACAAATATGAAAAAATTAAGTAATATGTCTAAGAACATTTAAATGTTTGAAAGATACACATAATCCATAAACCGCTTAAGACAGCAGTGACACAAAATTTAAAGAGAAGTTTGTTGATACATAAAAATTCAAGGAATAAGTGGGAGCTAATGACAACCTCATAACATTCTTAATCTGTTTTTAGAAAACAGCAGTTATTAATTTGAAAATAAATTAACTTTATTTGTTTTTCTGAGTACCAAAAAACTCTATAAATTTGATTTGTAATGTCTAAAATATATCCTTTGTCCCCATTTCTATAAGATAGTATCTCCCATCTTCATAGGTCTGTTTTAAGGATTAGTCTCCTGTTTACAACAGCATATTGGAAGAAAGCTAAATGCAAATTAAAAAATCTTTAAAAACAAACAACTATCAGAGTTATACTAGTGTCAATTCAAGTAAAAAATCTAGCCATGGAATGCCAGAAATTTCAGAGTAGTTTCAAACGGGGATAATCTACCCATCAATACTACCTCCAAGTAAAGTTTGAATATAATTTTGTCTAGAAGGAAACAAAATATATGCACTCTTATACAAAAATATCCTGGACAAATAGTATGTTTGTCCATAGGCACACAGATAGTAACACCCAAAACCATGTTTTGCCTCATGATTTGGAATCTCAACAAATAACCGTTAATCGATGATGACATTGATTCTTCTGTCACCCTGTATTCTTAATGGCATAGCTTCATAATTAAAATAAAACAGAAACTCCGTGTGGCATATGCATTTAAAAAAAATTATGTATCAATACTAATAACTAGCATTCATTATCACTTTATGTATGCAATGCTGTTTTCTAAATATTTTACATGCAGTAACTCATTTAATTCTCATAACAACTGACTCAGAAGGTGCTATTATTAATAATTGAAGCAGTATCTAATATCTGCTTCAATATTATAAACAAGAAGCAGTCTAAAATTAATTATGCATGTTCAACCTCACAGAGTCTTTAATTTAAATGAAGTTGTGGTGATAAGCTACATTGGATAATGTAGTTAAAAATTAAATAGGTTAGTTATGCTTGTTCTACACAACAGCACACTTCCAGTCACCATTATTTTAGGTCTGCTAATTCTCATCCAACACTTATGATCACAATAACTAATGTACATATTTTTTAAAAATCAAATAGGACAGAAGCGTTAAACAAAAACAGGCAGGTCCCTGCTCCACCTCCCTATTCTTGAACCCACTTCCCTTAAATAACTTCTTTCTTACTCTTTTATGTGCTTCTTCTGGTAATTTCCTCTATAATTTAAATGAAATGCATCCACATATAATTTTAATGCTTCTTTTTTTCCTAATATGTCTTAATTTGTCCATTTTAAACATTATCTAGTACATCTTTTTCCACATATTTCACGATCACATTCTTAGTAAATTAACAGTCAGAGTTTACTTTGATCTAACTAAGCAAGTCGTTCCTATGTGGGTCTACTAGAGAGCCAAGTAGAATACTATAATAACATTTCCTTCTTTGTACAAGATTGTTCATTTTCTGGAATTAATAATTGCAGTTTTCAGCTTTCTAAATGCTTAATCATATCTAATGTTTGATCCATCTGAGATTTTTCCAGACATCTCTCTCATAAAACTCTCCATGGTTTTATCCAAAACTGAATGGTTTCTCACTAGACTTATGACTTTTTTCTGTCACTTGTTTGTGTTAGATCTCCTATTTCTTACATCTCACTTTATTCTCCTTCCTAGATTATCCTCTTCTTAACGGAAGCCTTCTCTCCAGAAAACACATCGTAATAGAACTTTAAAAACATCAAAAACCAAAGAAGAGTTACTATGATGTGTTTTGTGGTGGCTTGTCCATTTTTGCTTCTTGTTTGTTTTCCTTGATTATGCTGGGTACTAGGTGGGCCCTTTCAAATTGGAGAATCATTTCTGTTATGGAATTTTTTTTTTTTTAATAATGCTTCATCTTTGTTTTCTGTGCTCTCCTCCGGAATTGCCATTAGTCAGAAATAGGATCTCTTAAATTGATCCATTAGGTCTCATATTTTCTAATTCTTTGTCATTTTCTTTCCAACTTTCTGGGAAACATCGTTGATATCTATTGTCTACCAGTGCTTTTAGAACATTTTTGTTTTTTTTATCATAAATTGAATTTCTGAACTCTTTTTTTTCTGCTGATATTCAAGGAGTTCCCATAACTCAAAATTTCAAGCCAATTTTTCTGACGTTAGCCAACTGCTTTTTCTATCATGCATCTGCAGCTCTCAATACATAGATAAAGTATTAGAAATCCACACAAAATTCATTGGATTACAGGTGAGGAATCTGAGACCCTTAACGCTATCATGAGTTAACCAAGATAGTACAGATATTTAGCAGTCAGGACTTATCTAGAATCAAATCTTTTAAATCCATTTTTAGTTAGTTTTTTAACTTTAAATATTTCGCAGAATTGTTAGGAAATTTGAGAAAATGTAGGAAAATAAACTGCAGAACAAAGTAAAATTAGCACTACACTTTAGTGGTGACATATATGTTTTAATACTTTATATTTAGCTCTAGAAAATAAGACACTAATTTACAAGCTTATATAAAATATCTCTTCTACTCTCCGTGAAATATCTGGCTGATTATTTATTCATTTACTTAAACAAAATGTACATACTGAATGCCTACTTAACGAAAAGTATGGTACTAGGTACATGGGGTATAAGATATAACTCTATTAAGATCAATACTATGTATGGCTTCTCTTTGGATCATCAGAAATGGTGGTCCCTCATTAACTTGCTCTTTGCCAGCTTGTGCATCATTAATTTGTGCTTAATAACAAATTAATAAACATTTCTTAAAATGACAAACTATTTCTACTTCTACAGATTTATATTGGGAATAAAATCATAACCTCACGTCAGTTTAACCAATTGGGTTCATCTTTAATAGTTAAGGGAAAGAGATACATATTTTTTCAGAGTTATAAAGCTATACAATTTGTGACTTGTTTTGAGTGACTTCAGGTATTAGACAATTCTGCCAGTTTTTTGGAAAATATAAAAGGAACCATATGAGACAGAAGACTGAGATCATGGGTTAAATCTATTTGTAGTACTCCAAAAGTCTTTCTCCTTGAGTTGAGAGGAAAAGGGGAAAAAAGCTTTCATTTTCATAATAATTGATAATATGGAGCAGACAAACCTAGCTCTATCTTCCTAAAATATAAGGGATATGGGACATGGAAGCTTTATCTGGGTTTGAGCATTAAAAAGTAAGTTAAAATACATCTGATAAGAGATTACTATCCAAAATCTATAAAACAACTCATACAACTCAACATCAAAACATTAAACAGTCCAATTAACCGATACGCAGAGGACCTGAATAGATACTTCTCCAAAGAGGGCATACAGATGGCGGGTAGACATATGAAAAGATATTCAACATCACTAATCATTAGAAAACTGCACATTAAAACTACATGAGATATCACCTTACACCTGTCAGAATGGCCATCATCAATAAATCAACAAACAACAAGCGCTGGTGAGGATGTGAAGAAAAGAGAACCCTTGTGAATGGTTGGTGGGACTGCAAATTGGTGCAGCCAGTATGGAAAGCAGTATGGAGGTTTCTCAAAAATTGAAAATAGAACTGCTTTATTACCCAGCAATTCCACCCCTGGGTATTTATCCAAAGAAATCCAAAATGCTAATTCAAAAAGATATATGCACCCCTATGTTCACTGCAGCACTATTTACAATAGTCAAGATACGGAAAAAACCAAAATGCCCATCAATAGATGATTGGATAAAGAAGATGTGGTACATATATACAATAGAATATTACCCTGCCATTAAAAAAATGAAATCTTACCATTTGCAACAACATGGATGCACCTAGAGTGTGTTATGCTTACTGAAATAAGACAGACTGAGAAAAATAAATACCATATGATCTTACTTATATGTCAATCTAAAGAACAAAATAAACAAAACAGAAATAGACCTATAGATACAAAAAACAAACTGAGGGTTACTAGATGGGAGTGGGGTTAGGGGGCTGGGTGAAGGGATTAAGAAGTACAAATTGGCAGTTACAAAATAGTCATGGGATGTAAAATATAGTATGGGAAATATAATCAATAATATTTTAAAAACTATGTATAGTATCAGATGAATACTAAACATATCCGGGGAATCACTTTGTAAATTATATAAGTGTCTAATCACTACACTGTACACCTGTAACTAATATAAAATAATACTAAATGTCAACTACAATTAAAAAAAAGTTACAGGGATATACAATACAGCATAGGGAATAGAGTCAATAATTTTCTAATAATTATATACAATGTCAGATGGGGAATAGCCTTATTGGGGTTATTACTCTGTGGGGTATATAAATGTCTAATCACTATGTTGTTTTGTACACCTGAAACTAGTAAAACAATTTTAATAAAATATAAAAATAAGAAGGACAGAAAAAGTAAGTTAAAAAAAAAGTAAGTTGACTTCCTACAAAAATGAGATTCTATGAAAAAATTAGTTTTCAAAATTTAGTAAATTTTGTGTTGTTTTCACTTTATTAACACTAATTCTATTCCTAGAGTTTTTCCTGAACACTTTTTGGAGATTTAAATTATTCCCAAAAGGCATTGACTATTGCACTTAAAATTTGATAATATTTTCAGTGTGGAAAACTTTGCAGCTAAACATTTTGATCTTTTTAAAATAAATTTTTTTATTAGTTTCAGGTGTACAAAACAATGTAACAGTTAAACATTCATCGTTTATATCCCTCGCACAGTGATAACGCCCCTCCCCCCATCTACTAACCCTCTGACATGGCATACAGCCTTTACATTTCCACTGCCTCTATTCCTAATGCTATACTCCACTTCTTGTAAATATATATATATTTGTATATATATATATATATATATATATATATATATATATATATATAATTGTAGTTGAAATTCATTATTGTTCAGCTTCAACTTCAGGTGTACAGAGCAGTGATCAGGCATCTACATCATCCCGGAGGTGGTCTCCCTAATGAGACAAGTGTCCATTGGATACCCTACAAAATCTTTACAACATTGTTGATTACATTTCCCAAATTGACTTTCGTATCCCCATGGTAATCTTGTGGTTAGCCATTGTGATTTCTAATCCCCTTACCTTCCCCCTTATCCCCACCCTCCCTCCCATTTAGCCTCACCCCAGTCAAAATGGCTATCATCAATAAATCAACAAACAACAAGTGCTGGTGAGGCTCTGGAGAAAAGGGATCTCTCGTGTACTGTTGGTGGGATGCAGATTGGTGCAGCTACTATGGAAAACAGCATAGAGGTATTTCAAAAATCTGAAAATGGAACTATCTTATGACCTAGAAATCCCACTCCTAGGTATCTATCCGGAGAAATCCAAAACTCAAATTTAAAAAAATTTATGCACCCCTATGTTTATTGCAGCGCTATACACAATAGCCAAGACATGGAAACAACCCAAATGCCCATCGGTAGACAACTGGATTAAGAAACTGTGGTACATTTATACAATGGAGTATTACGCAGCCATAAAGAAGAATGAAATCTTACTATTTGCAACAATATGAATGGACCTAGAGAACATTAGGTTAAGTGAAATAAGTCAGAGAAAGACAAATACCATATGATCTCACTTGTATGAGGAATCTAAAGAAAAGAATAAATGAACCAATCAGAAACAATCTCAGAGACACAGAGGGAAAACTGAGCATTTTGATTTTCTAAGTGGGGGGAAGAAAGATAGTGCCTGAGTTTATATAAAATGACAAAACTTTAATTTTTATAGGAAAATTCTGTTTAATTTTATACTCTTCAATTGGAAGTTCAAATGGAGAGAATACTTATCATGAATAGTTTTTATTTCAATTTTGTAAAGGATGCTTTGAATTTTTCAAATGTATCCAAAGGTAACAAATTTTAAAGATGTATGGATCAGTAGACATACTCAGTAACGAAGTAGGTAGGCTTCTTTATGTATGCTGACATCCTTAAGAGAAAATAAAAGTTTTTAAAGAAATTTTAATAAAATTTTAAGAAATACTACATAATCCTTATAAAGCAACTCCCTAATTATCTGGCTAATTCAGTAAGAATCTTCATTTGCCCAACAATTTATGCACGACAATATTTTAGCTTCACTATTCTTCACAAAGGCTGCAGAGGCCTGCCTGGCTTCACTGGTGATTCCCTACAAACCCAGTAAGACATGTCTCAGGCTCAAAGGCTTATAAGCAGGACCTGCCAACAGCATGATGCTCAGCTTCCAGTGAGGAGCTGTTAGGGAGCCGTCACATGTAGTCTCATTCCTGCAGTATTTTAGATCCCTCTTGTGGGCCTATGCAAAGCATCTCCCACTTTTATTTTAGGTTCTCTGTCTCAGAGAGAGGAAATAATGTTTGGCAGTTCACTAACTTTATTGAACACTAAAATATAATTGACTAACCCTTTGTAATCTATTTTTTCGAGAAAATTTGAGGCAATGATCATTTTTTCTCCTTATGTTCATTTATATAGAAATTATTTTTCGCAACGTAGATATTAGTCCAACTTCAATTCTCTCTAAAAGTTAATACGTAGTGGAGGATTATGTAACCAGTGCCTAAACATTTGCTATAAAACTGTTTACTATTATTTTACATTGCTGCAAAGAAATTGTCGAATCAACTACAGGTTGGTACCACAGGTACAATTGGATATTACAGTAAGTTATACTGTGGTATCAAGCAAAAACAAAGCTTCTATGGCAACACAAGATAAGTGTTCCAAGGCAACACACAACCCTGAAAAAATCATGACTCATGAAGGCATTACATGATAAGGGGACTCTATTTAACATAGTCATTTAGGTTCCAGAGGGTAGCACATATGGCATCTTGACACAGGCTTCCATGATTACAGCAGCAATAAGAACAATCATGATTTGGTTAATCTGTATAAAAATTCTAAGTAGAAAGATTTAATTTCATTTTAATTTTTTGATGTTGTAAACATGCCTTTAAAAAGATGGATTATTGAATGTTTACGTCACCTGACTTGCAAAAAAAAAAAAAACTACAAAAAAATTAAATCATTAAATTGTGTACTTGTGTTCCCAAAAATAAATAAATAAATAATCATGAATTAGCTTTAAAAGCTTTTGCATGGAAATAACATCTGCTCTTTTATTTATCCAAAGAAAGTCACGGACATGCCTAACTCCAACATAGTAGGGAAGTGTAATCCTACCATGGCATTTGGAGGACAGACAACTAGAAATTCTTGGAGAATAACACTAGTCACTGCTAGACTAGCCATGCAAGAAACAAGAAATTCATCATTTGTTCAGAACATATGCCCCTTCCTTGATGAAAGACTTAATTTCATAAGGTACCCAAATGGTTCCATAACTTAATATGCAGTTTATCACTCCACTGTTATAGAAACCTGTAGTCAGTCCTTCCCTTCAATCCATTGCTGAAAAATAATTTCCTTGTTCAGAGGCCATGTTATGCATGATACCCTGACATAAACAAGGCAGACAGTACTTGCACGGACGGGGGGGTGGTCTGGCAGAAGCATAGTGGGAAGAAATAAAATGCATTTCCAGAATGTCTATTACAATAAGGATATATCACTTTCCCCCCCACCATGATGAAAGGAGTTCAATATAATTATCCTACCACCAACTTGATTGGATGGACCCCTCATGCTTTTGCATCATATTGATGGTTGAACATTATTCGGTGCTATGGGCTGCCTGGGCTCTTAGCAGTACTACTAGATCATTAAGCCCACACATAACTCCTTTCTACCTGGAGCCAACTGTGAAAGCTGTGGGATGGTGGAGGAAGATGATGAGTGACATCTAGGTCATAGGTCAACACTGCCACCTGTTTACTAAAAGCCTCCTATGTAACATATTCATTTGTAAGTATTCAACTAGGGCACTGATATCCTCAATTCTGAATTCATTTCATGCCTCTTTCTCAGATTTTCTTATCATGGATTCTTCAAAAGTCTCCCTTCTAATACCATACGCCCTGTCGAAATCCATCCAACACTTTAGCTACAATCTCTGAATCAATCTTGGTCTATACCCCAAATCATCTCTCTTTCCAGGTAAAGAAGACAACTAGTAGTACCATTCGAAGTTCTTCCCACAGTAAGGATTTACTTTCCCTGCTGTCCTGTATAACGTTCTTGTGTGGGCTATAATGGAACAGCAGCCCACTCCCAACCAACACCAGTATATCGTGCTAAATATATATCAGGCTTAGCTTTTGCCCTATGTTGATTGATTATGAGAAACAACTCAGGTGACCATATGTATGGATTGAGGGGGAGGGGGTGGCAGGGCAGCAGAAATAGGGCAGCAGGTCATGAACGGAAGCTATATGTACATGGAATATTTTTGTGCTTTCAGTATGTGCTTGAGCCTAATCTTGCTTTCTCTGTACCAATTCTGCTTGATGTCGGTATGCTGCTGTGCACACTAACTTTATGACTTAGAGGATCAAGCATCACACAGCTCTTAATGGTGGCATGATTTGGGGAAGAATTTAGGTGCCCTTGATCAGAAGTTCAATCACTCCTAAACCCAAGTTGCAAGATAGAAATTGGATTTCAAAAGGAGATTAATTTTTCCCCAAAGAGGCCATTGCTTTTCTATAAAGCCCGTATTGGTCTATGCAGTGATTCTGCTATCAGAACTTTCCAGAAGCACCATACCACAGCCCCTTGCTGCACAATTGGATTTCCTTGGTCACGTGACCCAAATAACAAAGCTGCTTAGCACTGCAAGCTGGATGGGTAGGACAGCCTTCTCTTGCTCTGGGTCACACTCAAAAGAAATAGCATTATGGGTAGTTGGTAAATAGAATGAAATAGCTTTCCAAATGTGATATATGTTTCCTTCGTTATCCAGAGACATCCAATAAGCAGACAAATTGATGAAAAATATAGGTCAAGAAGCAGCCACTTATTTTTCTTTGGCAAGAATATACTGACATGACCAGATCCCTTCAAACTTTAGGCAGAGCACTAAATTTTATGGGATTTATCTCTCATGCTTTGAAACACTTATGCCTTGCAGAGGCACCTGGAGTAACTGCTGCTTAGTGCCCACCAAGAGCTGTGAGCATGATTTCAACAATCTAGTGGACCAGAATGTTGACTTGGTGACAGTGAGATGACCAAGATCCCACAGGAACAAAGACAGAGAGTTGATGTAGCCTGTAGGTAAGACAGCGCTTGTGTACGACCATAACTACCATGTGAAAGCAAGATTATTCTGCTATTATTCATTTACTGGTGAGAGAATAATACATTTGCCAGAATAGTACCTGCTTTCATGTGCCAGGATCTCTTGATTTTCTCTAGTAAGAAGATACTATCTGGAAGAGTCTTTAACATTTAACTCTATATCTGATTAAGTGTACAGTAATCATTGTCATTCTCAAAGACCTATCTCTTTTCTGCACAGGCCAGAAAGGTAAGTTTAATGGGGATAAGATAAGAACCCAATGTATATTTCAAGTCCTAGATATTGACTCATGTTTTCACAGAGGTATGGTATTTAATTTGATTTTTATTCTTATTTTATGTAGAGTGGCAATTCTAATTCTATTATTTAAAAAGTTCTCATTCAGTAGGTCAAGGAGATAAGGTGTTGCTCTGCCAATCATTGATTCAACTATGTATTCAATAACTGGGAAGATTGCCACAAGTTGGATTTTTGGGCACACTGGCAGGGTAAAACTATCATTTTACTGATGAAACAATGATGTAGTATTCTGGTCTCAAAGTATTAGCAATATCAAATGTCTGCATTTCTCCCTCTTCAAATCAGACATCTTGATAAATAGGCTTCCTTTAGGGAAGTAGTTATAGTACCTAAACTTGAAGGTATTGCATGGTCTGTTTCCACAGCTACCTAGCCTCTCCTTCTGTTATGGGGCTCCCAGCCTATGTATTGGGTGAGGGCTCATGATCTGGCCACTGGATGATGGACCATGCCTGCCCCACGCATGACTCAAGCCAGGTCTCTTACACCACACTTAGAAAAAAATTATTTTATTTAAAATTTAACTAAACTTTGCTAATTTCACAACTATTTCAATCTTAGGGAGTTATCATCCATAAGCCACAGCAAAATATCCCAAGGAGTCCGCTGACTACTGTGAAAACCATGCTTATGTTTGTCTCTGGTAGTTAACTGTTACCATTTGGTCTTGGCCACTCCATGACCCTATTGTCAATGCTGCAAACAGGGGGCTAATTACAATGGTAGTGCTTCCTAACTTCATCTGTCACCTACAGAGAACAAACACTAAAATGCTTTTTAAGGATGTGGGAGCTCCTCTTTACAGTATAGTATCAAATGCCTTGTTGAAGGAATTGTCCTTTGAGCCCTTTCAGGAGATAAAGTTGGAGGATGGGTGAATATATCACCAATGATCAATCCACTCAAACATTTGAATCCCTTTACATCAGCACTGCCTAATAGAAATATAAATGCACACCCCAGATACAAGCCACATGTGTACTTTTAAATTTTCTAGAAGCCATATTTTAAAACACAGTAAAAAACAAAAAAATAAGTGAAATTATTTTTAAATTTGTATTTTGTTTAACCTAATATAGACAAGATAGTCTTTCTATATGTAATCAATATAAAATTACTTTTGAGACAGTTTACATTTTCTGCACTGTTTTACACTTAAAGAACATCTTGATTTGGATTAGCCACATGTCAAATGCTTTGTAGCCCCATGAATTCCTCCCTCACAATTATACCAAAGAATTTCTGGCATCTAAATTTTCTTGACTAAACACATCATTGAGTCTAAGTTTCAGTCAGTACCAAGCACACAGCTAGAACCACTTCCAGCTGCTCAAACTAGCCCTTTGATTCCAGAATCTGTTCAATCCAATCATATTATAAACGCAGCCACTTTAAAAACATTTTTCGTCTTTTCTCGTCTAGCACATTTAGAATCATAACCCATAGATATTCTTCAGGTTTCTATTGATATAAATTAGCTAACTCTGTTAAGCCTTCTGTTCCTGGGTTGGGTGTGTTAGCTGGGAGATGTGGGGAATTGAATGTGATCTTTGCTCCAGAGGTGATTAGGAGTGAAACAGTGGGCTGTGAGGTAAATGGGTTTCCTTGAATGGGATAACTGCCTCAAGGTCTCCAGGCAAAGCAGATCCAGCATCATCCACCAGGAACAAAGAATTCTACCTGGTGGGTCAGTGGACTTTGGGGGCTGGAGTGTTCAGGTTGATCAGAACCCATCTATGTATTCCATTCCAGTTTTCAGTCTTGTGCACTTCCACAGTCAGTGTTCTAAATTTTCATCCGAGAAACCCCAATCCACCAATATTGAGTCATATTTTCAACTACAGTAGCCCTGAGGCTATAAGTTAGAAGAGAGTTTCTAAGCCCCTGATGGCGCCTTGAACCAATAGTTTAAAATGCTGGGTACATCACTTCTCTAAATGATTCTTTGTCATCAGAAGCATGCAGCTCCCACACGTAGTCCTTTTGTTCTTCATTAATGGTGTAATAGCCTACTGCAGGAACCGTCTGGACCACCAAAGCCTTGTCTCAATTGACACTCCATTATATGTGATCACAGGTGATACATCATGGTACTGTTTTGTCGCTTTATCTTAAAAAGAACCAGAGTCTTATTTTCAAATTCCATTCACATTCCACTCACTTCAAATCAAGCAGGTGAATTAGCAAATTCCACATTCGCATCCTGGAGGTCCTGTGGCTGACAGCTAACATCTACTGCGTGGTGTGCCTCTCTTTCTGAAACCTGATCAAAGTTTTGGAAGAAGTTGGAGTTGAAGGATTCAAAAATAACTCTAGCTCTTTTAATGAGAAAGGGATTTAGTACAGGCAAGGGGGTGATTCCAAAGTCATGGGAAGGAGAAGATAAGGTACGTCTCCATAAATAACCTATAGGAACAATCAGCCCAAGAAGTTCATCAGAGAAGCTGTTATATTTCATTTAATCAAGAAATGATATATCAAGAGGCAATATGGAAATGAAGATTTTTTACATTTAAGGCTTCCAAGTCTGACAGTGAGCTAATAACTTTATTATTTCTGAAAAGGTAAAATGTGTCCAATTCACATGCACTGTAATAACTTACATCTAGTGGACACTTAATACTGTTTGTGTGACATTATTTCATATAATCCTCATGACAACTTGGCAAAGTAAGTCTCATTATCTCCATTTTGTAGGTGAGGAAATTGGGTCAGAGTCAAATTAAAAGCAGTTTTCTTGATTTGCGATAAGTATCAAATCCAGGGAATCTATCCTTTATTCTCAGTCGCTTCCCATACCAAGGTAGGGGTTATCTGTAGTGAGCTTCATGTATTATTAATAATTGCAAAGTCAGCATGTATAAGCTTTCAAATTACCACAGTTATCCAATTAACCCATGGTTACTTATATAGCCTTTAGTGCTTCTCTTCAGGAGCAGGCTAATGAATTCCAGTATAAATGATTATACAAGTGGGAAACAAAGGTCATGGAAAAAAAATGGAACACTTCATAATAACTGTTATATAAAGGGCTTTTTATTTCCCCAAAATCAATTTTAAAGATTGAGTCTCAGCAGCAGCCTATTTTAATGTTAGTGCTATTCAGTTGGTTCTCATAAATTTTTTTAAAAACTAATCATAATGATATATCAATTTCATAATTTAACAGATAAGAGAACCACACATATGTAGTAAAAATATAAAAACATGAATAAGAACAATTTACATCAACTTCAAGATGATAGTTATCTCTGGGAAAGTGAGGTGTTGAAAAGGAAAAGTGTGCAGCTATAGCAATATCTATAAATTTTTCTTTCTATTTAAAAGAGAACATAATACAAATATGGCAAAACTTTATTGGTTATGTGCTGTATAAATGAGTGTCTATTATTTTGTGTAGTTTTCGATGTGTGAAATATTTCATAATTTGAGATAAAAGAGCTTTAAGAAATTAACCTTAATTTTTATGTAAAAGGGGTCAAATATATGGTGATGGAAGGAGAGCTGATTGTGGATGATGAGCACACAATGTGATATATAGATAATGTGTTATAGAATTATACACTTGAAATCTATGTAATTTTACTAACCATTGTGCCCTCAATATATTTAATTAGAAAAATAGTTATTGTAGTTCTCTCAGATTCCATTCTATAATACAGCATACTTTGTTATATGTCTTATACTAGCATCTGCATTTTTTAAATAATATAGAATAGAACCTTGAAGAAGCACCATAAATCGACACAGGTATTTTAAAATAAAACCAAACAAATAAGAATTTTTGGCCAATTAAATCTTATAAAATATACTTCTGATGTGTTATGATTTTAATGTTCATTCAAGTTAGACATGATCTCAGGTATTCACATCAAATCTAGAAACAAATGCCTGAAGATGAATTTTTTGTTAAAAGAAAAAAATGAAAGAGGCACTATGACATCAAGAATATGAAGAAAAACATAAAAAACTGTCATCAATTTATGTTTTTAAATATATACAGCACATAATTATTATGAGTAAATAGAGTTGTTCATTATCTTTTTCAAATGCAATTTATATGTTTTCAGTTTTACAAGAACCAGTGGAGATACACAAAGTCTATTCACAAAGAAGTATACCGAACCAAATTACCATTTCTAGCAAAGGGGTGTACAACAGAAATCCTCATTAGTGAAAATGTTCTGAAGAGAATCCATCAGACTATTCACTCTATAAATTAATCAAGACATTAGTCTAACTAGAGACTGGACACCTATAGTCACTACAGTCTGTAATGTACATATAATGCACATTTAGTTTTAACCTATTTATCTTTTATCTATTTCTATCTTAAGTTTCCATTAACGGCAGTAGTTGTACAAAAAGAAAAGATGCATAAGGAAAAATTCAGAATTTTATTCAATAATTTATGATTGTCTTTATCTTTAAAGTAAAAAGGAGATAAAGAGGAGTTTCTGGAAACTAATTCTGTGATTACCATTTTATTATTGTCTAATAAATTTCTCTAGAACTTAATTCAAATGAAAGAATTAGAATGACTGTATGAACTCTGGAAAAATAGTTGAATGGTTATTAAGAGTTTATAATTGATGTTTAAAAGTGACTAGGTGAATGGTCAATGCTGAGAAAAAGTTAAAATAAGGCCGCCTTTCAATTACGGAAGTGCATCATGTTACACAAGAAGCTATAACTTTCCCATTACTTCTGCTGCCAAACATAAATTAGACATTTATACAGATATATCATGGAGTATATTCTATGTATGAAAGAAAAAAAAGATAGTTGTAAGCAATTATCACAATCAACCAAATTAAAAAAAAAAAGTTTTAGGGATTACTTAAACTGAACATGAAATTAAAAATCTATAGTGTATTTTTGGTATGGAGCTAGCATTCTTTAATATAATAAAGAATTACTTTAATGTTTTATTAGGAATAGGTAAAATTGCTTTTTACATAGACACCTGTATTCTACTGCAACTAAAACTTTTTTGGTGGTCAAAATCAACAGAAAATTCTATTCTTTGAATTTAAAATTGCTATAAATCTTCTTTCAGACAAATGATCATTTTAAACAGAAATAATGTTTAAAACTACTCAGAGTGGTACAAATGTGTACATTAATAAGCTTCATTTATTTAAGCAATTCAAGAATGTCAACAAATTTCTAAAAAGTGCTTATATTGAAGGTTTTAATGATTACATAAATAATACTTTCTCAATACAGGTAATTTAGAAAAATAAAAGCACTAAATAAAAGTGAAGTCATCAACACCCAACATTTTAATATGCAAGCAGTTTTCATTTTCTACCTGTAAACATAATGAGCAAAGTGCACTTAAAGAGAATTTATGCACACATAGACACACAGACACAAAAGGAAAGTGCAGAATTTCATTAAAATTGAAAAAGTAATTAGGACTTTAAAAAAAATAAACTACAACTTAGAAACAGTAATGTATGTTATGTTCAATAAACTGTTTTATGTTTGTACCTCCACTCTAATTCATGTAATGAATCAAGCATTGACTTTAACACCATTTCGCTGATAAACATGGTATGATGACAGGATATGAAATCCATCATTTCACATTTGATTTTTACCAGAATTATCTTATTCTTTGTGTAGAACCCATCTTGTCATACTTATGGTTTTTTCATCCTCAACCTTTAAATAATCTAACTCTGATAACTCTCATTTGTCAATGCTCTGTGTGTGTGTGTGTGTGTGTGTGTGTGTGTGTGTGTGTAAATGTAAGCAGTTCTCCAACGACACTTTCATGGTAATCTCTTCTTTCGTGAGACCCTGGATCTGTAGTGAGATCTTCTATTTTACAAATAATATCTGCTGTATTTGCTTTGGATTACTGGATTAGTTAAGACAGATCGACAAAGACTGATTCAATGAGTGGCGATAGGTGCTAGATGAAAGAGGGGAGGGCGATATATTTATAACTGATGATTTTATTAGTGAATGTACTCCTGTTACAATATTCACTTTCCTGTAACCTCAGTACTTTGGGTACTCAGATACTGAATATAAGGATAATAAGTACTTGCTATTTCTCATTCTTGTGTTTTGGTGTATATATATTATAACTTAAATATTTTTTAGACATAATTTTTCATGGAAGTTTTAATAATGTACTATGTCCTTTACACCGGTACTTACTCAATAGTAGTCTAATTAAAATTGAACGAGAGTTTAGGATTTAGCACTTGCTTAAGACTTTAGGACTTTGCAAAAATAATTCATTTTTAAGATGATGAATACACTAAAACAGTCAATTGTTGCTTTAAATTCATATAATACATGAGTAAAATGCTAATAGAAATCCAGTTCTTTCTAAATATTATCAAAATAGAGTTATTTGTACTGTATTCTCAGGCAACGTTATTATACTGACAAGAAAAACTATTCAAAGCAATTAAGGTTCATTAAAAATGTTGGTAATTTAATAAAACCCTGAGACTGTGACACCACAATAACAAAAATGAGCTGCACTAGTAGAATCTAATAAAAAATATACAGCTTTATGTTTCCCAGAGGGAGCTCATAAATGGGAAATATGTTAAATCTCTGATTTATAGGCATTTAGAAACCTCTTAACTAGCAAAACAAAGATAATATCTTATCCTTCATATGGCAAGTTCTTTTAATTTTTAAAGTAGAATATTTGCTTTTTTAAGAATAAATAATTGTTAGAACAGTATTTTTTTCAGCTAGTCAAGTTGCTTTAATTTTAAGCAAGGTATCCAGCTATGTGAATAGCAACTCTATTACTATAACCAAATTTATGAGACTTTCCAGGAAACCAAGGACTACATATAAAGGGTATTTTATGTATATATGTGTGTGTGTGTGTGTGTGTGTGTGTGTGTGTGTATAATAAATATAATAAGAGATTCAGATAATTATATATATATATATATAATAAGAAATTCAGATATATTATCAATATATATAATACTTTACTACAGATTTAACAGAAACAAAACAAGTAGGAATTAGAATCCAAACTAAGACCTCTAGAGACCCTCAGCAACTGGCAGAGACAACCCATTCTACAAAAATAAATGTTTCCCAGAGCCATATATACAGCAGGAGCTTCATAAATACCAACTGAAGGCCATAACCAACATTACTGAGATTGGTTGACATCTCTCAGGCTAATGGTATCTAACTTTGGGGTGTACCCTTTCCACCAAATACATTATACACTGAGACTTTTTTCAATGCACTTGAATCTTTCTTCCAAATTGAACAAAACGATGCATAAATATAAATATTTTGACAATATCAACATTAATATCATTAGAGAGCATGCCTTCTTTCTGCTCTAAATAATAGGGAGAAAGGCATGGAATTCATGTAATAAAATTAAATATGTAAAATCCAAATTGGATCTCAGAATACCTACTGTTTTTTCCCCCAGAGGTAAACTGGATTTGACAGATTGCCCAGTGGCTCTCTGGAATGGCTACTGTGCTGTACACACACACACACACACACACACACACACACACACACACACACACACACACACACACATGAGTTCATTAGGTTGCCAGTCTATCAGGTGTATAACTATATCAAATCACATAATTTTCATTTCTCTGATTATTAACAATTGGAGTATCACTTTGTATGCAATGGTCTTTGGGAATTCCTTCTCTGAAAATTGCCTGATTATACACATTGCTCGCTTTTCTCTTGTAATCATTGCCTTTTTCTGCTGATTTTCAGAAGTTCTTTGTTGATTTTACATATTTCAAATATCTTTTCCTTTTACTCATTTGTCTTTTTCCTTTCTCCATGGTGTCTTAAACAGAAATCCTTCATTTTTATGCAAATCATACCATCAAATTTTGTTTTATGGTTTTGCTTTTGAATTAGTCATAATGTTAAGTCTCCTACATTTTTTCTATTAACAAGGTTTGCCTTCACATTTTGATTTTTAATGTATGTTAAAGTCACTCTTTACATGGTGTTTTATTTTTATACATATAAGTTAGTTTACGCCACATCATCTACCATCATCTGCCCTTTCTCCATTGGCAGCAACTTTTCATAGATCATATCCTCATATAGGCATGGGTCTGCCTCTAAGCTCTCTGTTTTATTACATTAATCTTTTCATCTGTTCTTATACCAACACTACACTGATTTCATTGGTATGACTTTGTAGTCATTCAAATATAATAAGGCAAGGGCATGATTGTCTCTGTATGTCATCCCATCCATATGTCTATATTAAGATAATCTAGTCATGTGACCTTGAGCTAAGTGACCTCTCTAAGGTGCAGAATGATGTTAATCGTACCTAATTCATAAAATTGTGTGAGAATTACAGGATGATCATGTAGGCCTATCACTGAACAAGTGGCTGATGCATCATAAGTATTCAATAAAGGTTAACAATAAGACTTAATAATAAAAAAGAAAATAATCAGAAGGCACTAAGCCACATTTCTACTCTTGTTAGGTTACAGACATTTTACAATTACACATTTATTTTACTTTAATAATATCCACTACAATCACTGGATTTATTTATCAATGAAGAACAATTATTTTTAAAGATTTTATTGGGGAAGGGGAACAGGTCTTTATTGGAGAACAGTGTGTACTTCCAGGCCTTTTTTCTTTCCAAGTCAAGTTGTTGTCCTTTCAATCTTAGTTGTGGAGGGTGCCGTTCAGTTTCAAGTTGTTGTCCTTTCAGTCTTAGTTGTGGAGGGTGCAGCTCAGCTCCAGGTCCAGTTGCTGTTTTCTAGTTGCAGGGGGCACAGCCCACCATCCCTTGCGGGAGTCGAGGAATCAAACTGGCATCCTGGCGGTTGAGAGGATGCGTTCCAACCAACTGAGCCATCCGGGAGCTCAGCGGTAGCTCAGCTCAAGGTGCCATGTTCAATCTTAGTTGCAGGAGGCACTGCCCACCATCCCTTGCGGGACTCAAGGAATTGAACTGACAACCTTGTGGTTGAGAGCCCACTGACCCATGTGGGAATCAAATCGGCAGCCTTCGGAGTTAGGAGCATGGAGCTCTAACCGCCTGAGCCACCGGGCCGGCCCCCAATGAAGAACAATTTGAAAATATAAATTTTCTAGTTTCATCATGCCATTACTTATTATTTCCAGAAATAGCCTGACTTCATATAAAATGGTTTCTGCTAATTCCGTTTTACAACCTGGCTTGAAATAAATTTTTAAATTGCCTATTAGATTATCTTTCAAATAGCGTGGCAACAAAAGAGTTCAGAATTCCTCAATGAGAGACTCCAGAATTCTACAAAATTGTAAGGGGAAGCCTGCACCTAGTTTCACTCTTCTTTTCAAATGAGTGACTCTTGACCTGGTCTTCCATACCCAGGTCCAGCTCCAGGATAATAAATCAGAATCCTCAGGATACAGTACAAACACTTGTATTTTTGTCTTAAAACCCCCCACTACATAATTCTAATGTGCCAGGAGAGTAGAGAACCGCTGATTTTCTAGGATGTCCAGGCCACACTCTCCCTCCTTCTCATATCCAGGTCTGAGGCTTGCAACCGTTATGAATCCCTGACAAAACATAATATTTGTTAAATTAAAATGCAATTTGATTTGTGTTCTTCATTGTCTTTAATTAAGGAAAAATGCCTTAGTTAAAAGGCAATAAATAATTTACTTTGATAATAGTCAAAGTCAGAGGATGTCTGATCATCATGTTTACAAAATGTCATTTTAATTATGTAATTTGCGTGTTTGTGTGTGTATATATGTGTATATATATGCATGTATGGATTTATGTACATATATGCACATATATATTCTTTCTTCTTGGATGAGTTATTGTAAGATTCAGATGTGATAAAGGTGATTTAGTAAATCACCTTTAATAAATTTATATTTAATAATTCTGGGCATTTCATACTATTAAGAGAAATAGTGAATGTCCATTCTGAGTTCACTGGAGTTTTTTTGGTGTATGTCAATGGAAATGTATAAAGATGGAAGAACATTAGCAAATTCATAGGGCTATTTGCACTTGTAAACTGCTTACTCAACAAAAAGTATCCATTTGTTTAAACCAAGGTCAGCCTCCGTTTATTACAGTAATTACTGCCTTTCAACTGGAGATAATGTGCTTGATTTCCCCAACATGTGGGAACTCTATCTGCTAGGACTCACCAAGCATGAATCAATAGTGCAAAAATTGACATAAGACACGGGTCTTAGTTCTAGTTTTGAATTTACTAGTAGCTCACTCTGTTTGTGGACATTTGTCCATATTCATTTTTCAGCTACTTTTTTTCCTGTTCATTTAAAGTATGTATACTTAAACATGAAAGCTTCACATGGCTAAGTCGAATAAGCTGCCACTAATAATACGTGCTAATATAGATTTGTTCGTTTTCAGTTGAATTCAGTCAAACATGTGCATTGTTTTTACTACATATCAAGTAATTTGTTTGACTAAATCTTTTCACTTTCTATCTTCTGGTTTTGGAATCATGTTGGGAAAACCTCTTTGCTAATTTATTTTCCAGTTTTCCTGTTGTTTTATCATCAAATACATATAATATTTTACCCCCGGCCAATAGGAATTATAGCTACTATTTTTTACACAGCTGTAGTTAACCATTTTTAATTAGAAGAATCGTAAAAAGCTCTTTGAAAGAAAACCTGAAAGTAATACTCATCATAAATAATGAAACAATTTTAATAATTTATCAAGAGCAAAATAGCACAAATAATTTTTATGTGCTTGTCTCTTTGGACACACACATCTGTGTTAGTGATACTTGTTCAGTAATAAGCCCCCTAGACAGTAAAGTTCTATCGGAGGGAAGAAAAAAAAAAAAACATTTACTAGAGACCTGCCAACGCTATGTTTATATTTTATTATTTTTTGTCAACCAACCATTGCCAAAAATTTGTAACTGACATACTTTCAAAAATTTGTTTTTTAATCTTGAAAGTCATACAAAAAAAAACTGATTCATATAAATTGGCAAGCAGGATGTTTGGGGTATCAGTGATTATTTCCTAGAAAGGCTAAATACCATCTTTGCCTTGTCCATGTGTTTTATGACTGCAGTTTATAATGTTCAATCAGCTTGATTCTACTCTTATGATTGTAAACTCTTGGACTCTTGAAGTTTCCTACTGACGTTGGAGCTGAGGTTACATCACATAAGCATGATACTGTGGTCGAAGTCACATTTGCATACTTTCAGGTAAAGCACATTTTCTTAGCTGAAAATTGGTAAGTTCAAAAATAATTAAAAGAGAATGTCTACGTATTGCTTTGTCTTGTGCACCTGAAACTAATAAAGTTAAAAAATGAATAAATAAAAATGGATCAGAAATTTGTATCCATTTAAAATACAAAAAAAAACTAAAAGAGAAGAAAATTGTATTACAAAATTGTCATGCTTTGCATGTGAAAATGGTATCTATTTTAATTGACATCACATTATCATGTGAAAAGTACAAATTCCTAAGAAATCAATGTTTAAATATCTATTTTACATACACTTTTATAGACAATTATAATAAAAACATATACACATATGCACACACAAATATTGATGAACACTGGTACTGAAAAAGATTCAGTAATGGTGTTGAAGTTTGGTAGTTCAAAGCTCTAACTACATCCCCTGGAGTATAATGAGATCAGCTTCAATTAAATGCAAACTCTGTGAGCTGAGCAATATATTGGTTCCCATGAAACTTGTTTTACAAAACTCATTTGCATTTATTGACATTTTGTCTAATCATGCTTTAAAACTTAAATCTTAACACACTATCTGCACTCCCCTAACATGTTTAGATTCAAGCAAATGAATATTACCAGGAAATTCTGCTAAGTTGAATTCCCTAAATAAAGGTATATTGCGTTCAAACAGCCTAGACAATGTTGTAGGAGTACTTACCATTCTTGATGTTATACGATTTACAGATATCCAACTTTAAAATACACACATACTGAAGCTATTTCTCTCCTTTCAGTTTTTTGTGATTCTCAGATAAGCAGAGCTCTACCAAGAGTAAAACCTTAAAGAATAACTGTGAGGGTCAGAGCCTTAAGCAAAAGCAAGTGGAATAGCATGAAGCTCCAGGGCAAAACCAGTGAGGAAGTCAACAGAGTCTGGGTGGAGAGGCAACCTCTAGGCAGGTGGCAGATTCATTATTAATTCAGTAAAAGCTAATCATGCTCCTGTTAGGTGACTTGGTCAAATTGTCATAATACAGCATCATTTCTACAAATTAAAAATTTTGTTTACGGTGACACCTATCGACATAGATACCGAATCATGAATTGCTAATAGAGTTTGCACTGTCTACCATTGGGATTTGGCAGAGCCCATTTGTTGCCACATTTGTTCTCAAACATGGCTTGGCCACCAAATTTGTCTTTTAAGTCATGAATGTCATTAGGCCTCTTTCTTCTGTGCCGTATTGATCTCAATTCTCCAAAGTGTTCTCAGGTGTCAGAGTAGTTGTGTCTGTGTTTTAAAAATGAGTTCCTGTCTCCCGTCACGTTGAAGCTCTTTCTTCCATTGCCCCTGGAAGTCACTCTAACCGCATAACACACAAGTACTTTCAATATATACCTCTGACCATCTGCTAGATTGGCATGGTGCCTGATTACAAAAAAAGACCACTCCCCTTTTCTTTGCTATAGGTGCTAAACCTTCAGTTTATCCAACCAGCTTTCAAAATCCTGTAAATTATGGATTATCCTGGAAGAAATCTCTCTTGTGTTCAAGAAAAAAACAGTGGTGCCTCAAGCTCCTTTTCAAAGGGACCCATCTGCTAATTAAGAGTTCAAACAATAGTCTTATCTCCAAGTCATCCAATCAGAGTGACCTTCTGTTTAAATCTAGGAAACATCTTTATTACAAACCTTCCTAGAATACATAAAGATCAGATGACCACAAAAGCCCACAATCCCCAGAACATGGTTTCAAATAGAAGTTTGAAGACTTAGTGAATACTTTTTATTTGTCACTTAACATAAATTATTTCAGCTTACTGAACAAAAGTCAGGCTTAATTTAGACAGGATCATGGGAATTCATATCATGGATACTTGGAAGGAGATTTATTCATTGTTTGCAGTTTTTTATTGATCCTCCTGCTCTTTGGCCAGCTGCTATTACATCCTTAAATTCAGCTTCCTAAGCTGTTCGCTTTTTTTCCAACCCTGGTTTCATCAGGGTGGAAAAAAATAGGAATATAGTTTAGGGAAAAAAGAATAAAATGTGCATAAAACAGAACTCCCTCTAAATTGATTACATGGGCAATGGACAGAGGAAATTGCTTAATATCTCTATGAAAGGGGAAAATATCTCAAAAAGTAGGTGAGAGTTAACTTTCATATTTTTATCATATCCAGTATAGTGCTTAGGACTTAATAGACAGACGATAGACGTCAGTTATTTCCCATCACCTTCAAACTAAAAACAATGATAGGGCCCAAATGTGTGTGGCGGTATTGTTCAATTTTTGTAGTTCCCAAACTGTAGGTATCTACTTCTGAGTATTGGAACAAGCAAAGTTATATAACATAGAGTAAATTTTGTCTTGGCCACACGTCCATTTTTCTCTTTAAGACTTTTTTAAAGAATTTATAAATTTGAACTTTTTTCTCCCAATTTTATTGAGATGTAATTGACACACAGCACTATGTAAGTTTAAAGGTGTACAGCGTAATTAATTGACTTACATATTTTGCAAAAAATTACCACAAAATGTTTAATTAACATCCATCATCATATGTAGATACAAAAAAAGAAAAAAAAAATTTGACGGGAACTCTGACTACTTACCCCCTTAACTTTCATGTATACCATGTAGCAGTGATAACTATAGTCATCAGGCGATACATTATACCCGTAATACTTATTTACCTTAAAACTGGAAGTTTGTACCTTTTCACTACCTTCATCTAATTGCACCTCCCCATGTACCCTACCTCTGATAAACACAAATCTGATCTCATTTATTTATGAATTTATGAATATGAGTGAGATTATATAGTATTTGCCTTTTTCTGCCTGACATACTTCACTTAGCATAATGTCCTCAGTGACCATCCATGTTGTCACAAATGGTAGAATCTCCGTTTTTATGGATGAATAATGTGTGTGTGTGTGTAGGTGTTTACCACATCTTTTTCCGTTCATCTATCGATGAACACTTAGGTTGTTTCCATGTTTAAGACATTGTAAATTCATGATATTTCTTCTCTTACTTACCTGGACTTTGTGCAGCAACCCAGCAGCCCAGAATCTAGCATAGGGTCTAGTCCATTTGCCATCAAATTTTCATATCTCTTTCTAATTCATTCCGTGTTCTTTGCAATAGGAAGAGATCAAAGAATACATATAATACAACTGAGTTATTTCTCCCTCTCAGAATACATGATACCCAGTTTAAAAGATTTTCAAGAGATCCTTTGGGTATTAGGGTAGTAATTGAGCTTCAGGCTCATGAATACCCACTTGATACATATATATATATTATATATTATATGTATTATATATAATACAATATATGTTATATATCTATATAATATTTATATATAATATGTGAATAAATAAGTCAAACTCTCCAGTTTGTCAACTCCTTCTCCAGTTTTCTCTCCATTAAGTCATATTTTTGTATAAATTATGCTTATAATGTCTGATTATAAAAATTATTAATGCCAAATTTTAAATGATAAAAATGCATTTATCTTGTTCAAAAATAATTATAATAGGGTGATCTATACAAATTCAAAATTGTTAATTTTTTCCAAGCTAGAAACCAAGGCAGAAACTCAATTATACATTTTTAAACTTGTTCCTTTTCTTCTCTGGTTTCTTATCTAACATGGCCTTTCCCTGCAAGTCTATATCAATGTCACTTCATCTGAGACTTTCCTTGACTTGCTTCAAAAAACCTTGTTTTGCCTTCTACAGGCACTTAGGTACTTACTCATAGCATGTATCACAAAATCATCAATTTACTTATTTGTCTACTTTCCGTTCTCAGATTGTTACACCTCTGGGATAGACTAGGTTTTTCTTATTCATTTTAAGTCTGCCCAACATATAAATACAGTGTTTGATGTTTTTGGCTTCATTTATTTAATTGAATCTAAAGCAAAAAAAGCTCAAGAGTACCTTAAGATGAACAAAACAGTGCAGAGGCAGAAAATATGTTCCTTAGTATTTGTAAAACAAGGGTATTTTAATGAAAATGTCAAGTAATCCTTTTTAAAGTTCAGTTGAGAGAAAGATTAGTGCTTGCAAGAGAAAGCGAAAGTTGTTAAATGTTTGTGTTTACTTTCTGTCATATAAACAGGAAAAGTAGCCGCATATTATAAGAAAATTTCTCCAGTATTTTCCTGTGATGCATAATCATCAATGTAGAGAAAATGTAATATATTTATTATCCATTACCATGGAGATATTTCATAGTGATTGTTAGGGAACTTTTATGGAAGCAGAAAATTGTGAAACCAGACCTTTTATGGTATATTCATCCATCTGTGGTTGTCATTTTGAAGTGATAATAAGAAAAAAGTATGAAACAAAGAGAAATAAATATGAAAAAGATTAATGAGTTAATTAAAAAGGAAGCCAAAGGATTCTTCCATGGCCTTCTGAAAAGAAAGCTACTCTTCTTTCAAATGTACTCTTTCTGGTTTACTATATATTAACAACTATATGAAACACTGTGTAATCTTTTCTAAGGCCACATAAAATATTTCATCTGTTTCTTATATATAGTCATGCTACATAGTTTAGAAATTTATTCCCACTGGCTATAACCTTTGTCATCTAGATTCAGTAAATGCTTAACAGGCAGAGGCCAGGACCATGTGTGTTTTGCTTTAAGGGTAAATAATCTACACTGAGACAGACAGCCCCTGAGAATATTCTTCCCATATGTCAATATCATGGTTCTTTTTCAGCATGCTTAATATATCATGTCATCAGTGCGGTAACAGCAAGACAATGGCAATGAGAACCAAGTATTGGAAGTACTGCTCCTAAAATTTCCCTTAGGATATAATACTACTTTCTAGCTATTAAAATTCTATGTGAGGATTACTGTCTCTAATGAAGCCACACCAAGAACCCCAGTTCAACAGAAGGGCAACAAGAAGTTAAAGCATTTCCATACTGACCTGTCCACATTTGTAGGAGCCTGTAAGATTGGAAACTGAGCTGACATAGGGGTCATTCCTCAGCCTATAAATCTCATCTGTGTTGTCACAAAATAATATGAAAATGAAGAGACATTCTTTTTAGTTCTCAGTCATCAAACCTTTTTTTTTTTTTTTTCTAACTATATTGTCTTCACTTCTCTACAGTGACTAACTCTTCTAAGTATACTAAGGGCAAGACAACTGGCTCTCTGGATAATGCACAAGTTAATTTATCATGCTTTATTAGGAATTCCTATATGAAAACTGCACAAATATTTTTATAATAGTCTCAAGTAGATGAGAACTATCCTTTATTCCACAGAAAGATCAGAATCAAGAAAGAATCGAATTCTTATAATTCATCTTTTCTAAAACTGGTAGTTATGTAATAACATGTAATAGAAGATTAAGGATTTAGAAGTATTTGAAAAGAAAATGTCTAAATATGAATTAGGAGTAGATTCAAAGGTATGTTCTTGTTCAATAGTGCTTTTTCTCACAGATTTAAGGCAATGCTTTTTTGCAAAACACTGAAACATTCATTGATCTCTTGATTAGTGTTTAATATATACCTTAGTGGATTAACGCTCTGGTCTTTTATCTTTAAGAAGTATTTTTAAACTGACTTGACAAATAGTCAATTTAATTATACAATACTGAAATTACAAGTGGAAATAGGTTAGTTTTCCATAAACAAAGCACCAGATGTCACATAATTATTTCAAAGGTATTTGCTCAGCATTTTATTTTGTTTTTAATGAACACATGAATTACATTACTTGAAACAAAGCATGCGTTCACCTCTCAATGTAAAAAACAGCACTATAGTTCCACTTTCTGAATCGGGAATAATTTTTGAAATTGGAAATCCATGAAGAATCTACATTTTCTACACAGCTAATGCCTATAATTTATAAATGAAATGTTTCTTTCTAAAAATAAATAATAATTTAGAAATTATCTACTTGCTGGTTTGCTTCACTTTTTAAAATTCTTATAAGACTTTGTATTCATATATGTGTTTGTAAATATGCCCTTGTGTGGGCTCTGACAGCTGTTTTCTAAATTATGCCATATTTTTATTATTGGTCGTATCTATCTTATTAATGTCTATTGCATCCATCTTTCAGCTATTTAAGGTAAGATTTATTATTTAAGGTCAATTTTCAAAGGCTAATAATGGTAAATCGACCTTAATTTTTGGAACTAAAATGGTATATTTCCACATCTAAGTTGTATTTTGAAGAGAAATAAGGGAACAAAGCAATCTGAATCCCATACCTTCTGCCATGCTTGTAGTTGATCTGTCTAGGTAAGCCCTTTGCATTCTACAATGTCAAACACAAACCTTACCATTTTTTCTTGCAAAAGGTGTTCCTTTACCATTCTGGCCCTTAATGTTTTCCAGATTATCTGACTAAAACATATTTATAATAAGACTGTCCAACTTTCCTTTAAGGAGAGTCCATGTTTACATACCTCAAAGCCTTAAGATTGCCTAAATTGTGAGTACTGATAAGAAGTTGACATGGGAGTAGGGGTTGGTGCAGTATTTTCAAAGGCAATCTCTTTTTCTTCCACTGAGAACTAAACTTGAGAATGGTGATAGAAACAGAGGGACATGGTAGTAACAGCACAAAGCCCCAGAAAAAGAACTAAACAAACTGGGGACAAGCAACTTACCAGACTCAGAGTTTAAAATACTGGTTATAAGGATGCTCAATAATCTCAGTGAGAACCTCAACAAAGAGATAGGAAACATGAAAAATGGAGACAGAAATATGAAAAAGAACTGGTCAGAAATGCAGTATACAATAATTAAAATAAAGACTACATTAGAGGGAATAAACTGTAGATTAGATGAAGCAGAGGATAGAATCAGTGATTTAGAAGTTAAGGTAGCAAAAAACTCCCAAACAGAACAGCAAAAAGAAAGAAGAATAAAAAAAATAAATAAATAAAATGAGGATGATTTAGATGCCTCTGGGACCACATCAAGCATACCAACATGGGCATCATTGGGGTACCAGAAAAAGGGAGAGAGAGAGCATGGAATTGACAATCTATATGAAGAAATAATGATGGTAAACTTCCCTAACCTAATGAAGAAAATAAACATACAAGTCTAGAAAGCACAGAGATTTCCAAACAAGATCTACCCAAAGGGTCCCACAAAGACACATCATAATTAAAATGCCAAAGGTTAAAGACAAAGAAAGAATTTTAAAAAGAGCAAGAGGAAAACAGTTACCTACAAGGGAGCTCCCATAAGACTATTAGCTGATTTCTCCACAGAAAATTTGCAGATCAGAAAAGATTGGCACAAAATATTCAAAGTGATGAAAAGTAAGGACCTACTACCAAGATTACTCTACCCAGCAAAGGTATTTAGAATCAAAACACAGATAAAGAACTCCCCAGGTAAGAAAAAACAAAGGAGTTCATCAACACCAAACAAGTATTCAAGAAATATAAGAAGGAATTTTTAAGGACAAAAAGACCAAAAAAAATATGAATAATAAAATGTCAATAACTACATATCTATCAACAACTACTTTCAATATAAATGGATTAAATGCTCCAATCAAAAGATATGGTGGTTGAATGGATAATAAATCAAAACCCTTACATATGCTGCCTACAAGAGACTCATTTCAGATGGAAAGACACACACAGACTGAAAATAAAGAGATGGGTAAAAGATATTTCATGAAAAGGGAAACAAACAAAAAGTTGGGGTAGCAATACTTATACCAGACAAAATAACTTTAAAACAAAGGCTAAACCACAGGACAAAGAAGGACCCAGTAACCCCACTTCTGGGTATTTATCCAAAGATACCCAAAACACTACTTTGAAGGGAAATATGCATCCATACATTCAGTGAATCATTATTTACAATAGCCAAAACAAATAGCCATAAAAAAGACTGAAATCTTGCCATCTGCAGTAACACTGATGGACCTAGAGAATATTGTGTTGAGTGGAGTGAGCAAGATAGAAAGACAAATACGGTGTGATTTCACTTATATGTGGAATCTAAACAACAAAATAAATGAACAAAACAAAAACAAACTCATAGATACAGACAACATTTTGATGGTTGCCAGCTAGGAGTGGGATGCGAGGGGGGGTGAAAAGGGGGAAGGAGTTAAGAAATACAAATTGGTAGTTACAAAATAGTCATGGGGATATAAAGAATAACATAGGGAATATAATCAGTAATATCATAATAACTATATGGTGTCAGAAGGATACTAGATTTATTGGGGTGATCACTTTGTAAGTTATATAAATGTTTAAATGTCTAATCACTATTTTGTACACCTGAAACTTAATTTTATGTCAAAATAACTGAAAAATTGGAAAAAAAATTAAAGCTAAGTATTTTTCATAAAGTTGATAAAAATAAAATTGGATTTTCTGTCGTTGAGCAATTAAAGTAATGCTTTCAGCAATATCACTATTTTTTAAATTTTCTCTGGAAGATGTAGTTTGATAATTCAAATTCTTAAACTTCTAACTTGAACTGCCACATGTAATGAACAAAATGAGACCTGAAGGTTCTTTTGTTTGCATGCAAAGAATGTCCATGAAGTTCTGATGATTTGCAGGATAATTAATCATTCCAACTTATACTCCCACCTCTCTACTGAAACTGCTCTTAGTAAGGCACTATCAACCTTCTCACTGACAAATTCATTATATAATACATCTGTCCATCTTCTTTACCTTATTTGAACTTTACATATGACATTATTTTTCTTACTTTATTCTTTTTAAAGCAATGTATATCAGTCAGAGAGTGTTGCGATATGCTGCAGTAATAAACAACCTCCCAAATCTTTGTAGCTTATAAGAGGATTGTTTATTCCTCACTTGCATATGTAGCTTGCTTCTTCTCTACATCATCGCACTTCAGGACACACGTTGATGGAGCAACCTCTCTGTGTTGTGTTGCTAGTCATTATGGCAGAGAAAAGTGGATTTAGTGACATGTAGCCTACCTTGAAAGCTACTGCTCGTAAGTGATCCATCTCACTTCCATTTACATTTATTGGCCAAAGCAAATCAGATGGTCAAGCCAAATTTAATGGGGCAGGAAAGTATGATGTTTTTCTCTAGGATTCTTCTAGCTCTCCTGGTGACTTTCTAATCCTTTCTTCTCTGCTTTCCTGTTTTCTATTCTTAAATCCAGAGAGTCTCAAATCTTCACTGTGCATAGGATTCATTTGGGGAATATGTTGATGGTATATATTCTATTTAATCATTTAAATTTCTGTATTCTGTACTTTATTGGGTGGCACTGTCATAAAGAGAGTTACCCAAAATAGAACTATGGATGTCATACTTGAGAGTGACAAGTATGATACAAATTACATTTCCATTAGGGAGAACATAGTTAAATAAATAATAGAAATCAATACAATAGTCAGCTCTTGTACTAAAAGAATGACATACGTTACCATCCATTAACTTGGAAAGTGTCTTTTATTTGAGAGAGATAATAAAAGTAAGATATGTAACTGTTTATCTAATTCTCACACTGGTGACCACTGGATTTAGGAATTTGCAGTGAAAATTTTCTGATGTTTTATACTTTTATCTATTGATTGAATTTTCTACATGAATAAGCATTGGGTACATGATTTAAATAACAATTTGTTGAGAAATTTTAAACGGAATTTTGATGAGGTTTAGATTTCTTTATCAGGATATATGTTCTCTTTTGCTAACTGGTAATTAATACAGCTTGCTTTTCATAAAAGAAACTATATTAAAAAAATGAAATCAACTTTTCTAAAAGTGAGAAATAAATATTTCACTAGAATTTACTTTGGAAAACAAATATACTATAGTTCATATCCAATTGTATATTCAATTTTTACTCCAATTTTTTCAGATAATCTTGGCAAATTGACTTCTCAATTTTGTTCCCCTTAAGTTTTATGTGAGTAAAATATATCATTGCAAACACACACACACACACACTTATCTAAGGGAATCAAAATATTAGCTTTCTATCAGAAGCATTCCTAAAAATAAGAAGCCTGCAGTATGATCAGTTTTTTATTAGCAAAGGGTTATTATTAATTATAAGCCCAATATTTTTTCTACACAAAGGAATGAAAATATAATTTGTATCCATTAAACATCACTTATCTTGCACAGAATATAGAGGGTTCTGATGATGGCAAAAAAAAAAAAAGATCCTTTTGTTGTTAAGTATATCAAGTTAATTGGAGTTAAAAGCATGTTTCTTACCTTTCATGTGACTCACTTCACAATGTGCTCACTGTGTTTATTTAAAAAGTAATTGCATCTAAAAATCCAAAATATACAATTTAGACTTGTATTCTTTTTACAACATTGGTGTAAATTTGTATATTTTGAAATATACGTAAACTTGAATAACTACAATTTAACTTCTGCATGGCTTATTAGATAAAATACGCTGTCTTTAAGTCGTCCTACATGCTGGTATTTTCTCTGACCAAAGTTACAGTCCAGTGAGGCTATAAGACCATAGCTCAAACTCGGCATAATCTTTATGAGAAAAATCAATCCCATCCAATTCAACAAGATAGTGGATGTTTATAATGAATAATGCCAAATCAATTTAAAAGTCATTCTGTTATACATGGATGACATAGCAGATTTTATAGCGACAGAGTGCTTTTCCATATCGAATAACCAACAGAATTAAAGTCTTGCCCCATGAGAAAGAGACCAAATTTAGTGTGAAATTGAACACAACAGTCATGAACACTAGTTGAGTTTAGTATTATGCTGCTATTGTTCACCATGACAGAAGGCTACAGAAAGAAACTTTTTATTTTCCAAAAATCATTGAACTCCCACCAACAATCATAGTAAATAAGTTTTAAACATATGTAAATGGGGGTACCCTTGCTACCAAAAGTCACAAAAATGTCCACTTAATTAACAAGTCTTTAGAAAAAAGTGTTTCAGCAGTATTTCCACACTTGATAAACACAGTTATCAGTATGATCTGATAAATCATATTAATTAAATATAATTAAATGAGTTGGATTAAAATGAGTTGGATTACTTAAACTCTCTTCATTGTACTTTTCAATAGAAGGTACAATTTTCTATAAAAATTTCCCCAACTTACCCCTATTTTTATCATTAGTCATTCAAATTTGAAAAAACAACAGCTTACTTCAGTATCCATTTCCACTTGCTAATTAGAGAAAAGAAACAAGGAAAGGAAAGGAGGACAGGAGAAGGAAGGAAGGAAGGGAGGGAGGGAGGGAGGGAGGGAGGGAGGGAGGGAGGGAGGGAGGGAGGGAGGGAGGGAGGAAAGAAAGAAGAGGAATGGGAAAGATGGAGGGAGAAAGTGGAGCATATTGAAGTTATGTCACTTATTTGAGAGAAAGAATTGTTTAGAGTCATTATAATTTAATAATGATATCTTTAAAGGTTTGGAAACCTACCTCTTTATAATTAAATTTTTTAACAATTTTAAGTAACTATAAGGACATAACCTAGAAACAGTAATATTTATACTAAATCAATGCATTTTAGGTTTATATTAAAAATGAACATTGTATGCTTTAGATTAATTTTTCTACAGCCTTTTTTAAAACTAGCTATTCATTTTTCAATTTTTATAAAAAGAATTGTGTCTCTGACTTATTCCTGACTGACAAAAACCTGGAATTCCTTCTATGCTTTAATAGGCATCAACTCTTTCAGACCTCAAAATGATTAATTACAAAATGAAACTTTATACATAATAATTATAATTATTTTTATAACTTCTAATAATGTTACTAGCAGCTACAGAGATTATTAAAAGTGCACATCAAAATATGATAATTTTAGTGAATTATTCACATTCCTATTAAAAATCTTACAAATCTATAAGAAATACTTTTAAAAAAATTTTTTAAATTGAGCTCTAATTTATATAAAGTAAAATGCACAAAATTTTAATGTACAATTCAGTACATTTTAACAAATTACATGCTGGTGTCACTACCACCCAACTGAGAAGCAGAATATTTTCTTAACCCTTTCCTAAATGGTACCTAAAATAATGGCATACTTTATAATCAATAGCATGTTAGATTTTATTTAAAATGGTAATAATATTTATACACAAAATAACAGCAAAAATATTAAAATATATAAGTAATGTGTTTGAACACTAGTTCCCAAAATGTTCCTGTGAAAAGGAGAGAAAAAGAACAGACATCATGGAGGAGTCTCTTCAATGTTCTTGACTAAAACACAGTTAATTGTTGCCTAAGGAAGAATACATTTTTAAATATATTTTGATATATATGAGTAGAAAAATAAAAGATTGCTTCTTTCCACTTAAATACATAGATTTGTAACGAGGGGGGAAGCCTGATTCAATGGAAACGAGGTTTCCACTAATGATTTTCACGCGTATATGGAAAAGTGTCACTGAATTTCCCAATGATCTCCCTCTAGTGGAAACCCTGTAGTCTGCATGGGAATCTGAGTGTGAGGAGCAATTGTTTCCATCAGCAGCCTCAGCAGCCTATTTTTGATGAAGCATTCTTACAGATAATGTTATATTCCATGCATAAATTTCTCAAGCTTTTTATCGAAGCTCAGCTTCATCTAGCTCCTGCACTATAGCAGAAATGTAATATATGCACTCTAGTAATAATCCTTCGCTGTTAGTAAAATTTCTCATTCCTGATGTAAATGTTTGATTTTTTTTAAAAAGACATGAATTTCTCAATATGTAATTTTATATTCATTTATGTTTTTTCCATATGTTATAAACAGACTATTAAAATGGTTAAAATGCTAAAAATAGTTGTTATCAAACCCCTACTTGAAAGGTCTACCTGAACACATTTAAAATTTATCCGTTATGTTCATTGAGTAAACCATAAGCAATGATCTGCTTTTTAAGTTAGTGTGTGTCCTTTATTAATCTGTTTTGGTTCTTGCCTTTCATCTAAAAACGGGTTTAATAATATTTATTCCTTAAAAAAATACATATATAGTGTTTTAAGAATTATGTATACCTTGCAATAGGAGCTCCTGTTAGATTGATGAGATAACAAGAGCACTATTTAGGAATCTCAACAGCCACGTCACAGAATATTCGAAAATTTCAGGAAATAGTGCCATTCAATTTTACTACTAGGATCCTAGGGACCAATTAACTTTCTTTTAGGCAATGTAATGTTTTCTGGAGAAATTTAGTTTCCTTAGTGGTATATACTGAAAGAAAATACTAAGAGGACTCTGAGGTGAATAAAAATTGTTATCCTGCAAAACTGCCCTGTGGTCCCAGCCAGTCTGGTTGCACACGTTAGTATCACTGTCTTTGATTTTTTGTTATTAGAAGTTTTGAAGGATTCCTGTGGGTGTAAAATCATTGTCCTTTGGACCTGGATAAAATTCCACATAATGCCTTAGGCAAGAGCAAGTCTATTTACTCATTACCTAATTAAATTGTGAGCTATGAAAGGGCTACAGAGGTATTCTACTGATCTTTGTATTCCGATGTCTAGCATGTTAGCTGGCCAGTAACATGTTATTAACATCTGTTTGTATAGTGAATACATTAACTAATGAATATAGAAGTTATGAAAGTTTTCTTTTTCATCACATTAGTTAAAATATAGATGTGGCCTTGGTTATAGAGATGATACACTACATTCACCATTAATCAATTTGCTGTAATTTTTAGTAATGAAGTTGTTTCCTGAGGCTACGCTACATAAGATATGAAATGTTACCTTTGTGTATGCTTTCTTAGCATTTGGTTAGACACAATATCTCTTGTCTTCTTCCACATGATAAAAAAAATATTTTTATAATTATTGGTCACTAAAAACAGTATTTTCATCATCTGAATCAAGAAAAAGGTGCTATGCAATATTTTAGTGCTATTTGCACAACGTTTCTGGTCTCTTTCAGAACTCTCAAAATTAATTACTCTCTTATGTATTATAGTTACATATCAGGGATAACTCTTCTCTGTCCTCTTACTTTGGTCCTACTTGTGAAATCTTGCCTAGGAAAGAAAATATTCTGTTTCCATACTGCCAAAGCTTGCTCATCAGTCCTTGAAAATGAATCTTAGATCTGGTCTCTTTCATGGAGCCACACGAGACTAAAACTTAACTATGCCCAAACAGCATAAATTAATTTATAATAACTGATCATGTTCCAATCATGTATATCAGTATTTCTAAATTTGTATTGGTTAAGCTACCTTGCAAAGATTATATCAGGGTAAATACCTTAACTACAATGTTCATAATCAACCAAAACTGGATAAAGAGACTTTAATTCTAAGCTCTTGAATTATGTTATGTCAATGATTTAAGTGCTCACTTTGTTTAAATATCTAACTAATAGGATTTTGAATTTGGAAAATTTTATTACATCACTAGTCTTTATGCTTTCATTAATACTATGCTATTGAAAAACTCTCGACTTATATTTATGTTTTAATAAATTTTTTTAGGGTGACATTGGTTAATGAAATTATACAGGTTTCAAGTGTACAATTCTATAATGCATCATCTGAATATTGCATTGTGTGTTCACCACCCAGAGTCACTTCTTCCATCACCATATATTTGACCCCCTTTACCCTCTTCTATCTCCCTCCTCCCCCCTTACCCTCTGGTAACCACTGAACTGTTGTCTGTGCCTGTGAGTTTTTGTTTCCTTTTTCGTCTTTTTTCATTTGTTGCTTTCAGTTTTATATTCTACATATGAGTGAAATCATATGGTTCTCAACATTTTCTATCTTATTTATTTTGCATAGCATGATAAGCTCAAGATCCATCCATGTTGTCACAAATGGCAGTATTTTAATCTTTTCTTATGGCTGAGTAATATTCAAAGGGTACATTTCTAAAACAGTGCCTCCTGCAAAAAAGTATAGCTTCAAATAATATTTCTAAGTAATACTGTCAGTTGTCGATAAAAGTATTGACAACTGATATTATTTGCTATAAATAAATTAGTATTTGTTATATTAAGATGTGATTTTAAATTAAATTTAAATTAATTTATAATTTTATAGTGTTCAATGTTGACTATTTCTCTTATGAGAAAATAAATAAATATGTCCATTTCTTATCTCAGCAGGAGTGCAGGTTTTCAGACGTTTCTAATCAGAATCTCGATAACTGACTTTTACTGAGTTCTGTTACGTACTTGACACTTGTGGGAACTTGATGCGTATTTTCTTATGCACAGTCTGATTTAGTGGTTAAGAGTATGGATTCTGGAATCCAAATTCTTGGGCTCAAACCTCAGCTCCACAATATAATTGTGTGTCTTTGGGCAAATTTCATGCTATAACTAAACTACAATAGAACCTACTTCATAAATTTGTTGTAAGACTATATAGAAAGCATTTAGAAAAATTCTTGGCATATAGAAAGCACTCACTAAATGTTAGCTAATGTAAACATTCACAATAACCTGATGTTTTATTTTTCTCATTTTACGGATTGAAACAAAGAAAGATTACATGAGTTGTCCATTGTTGCACAACTAATATACAGTAAAGTCAGAATTCAAAACGAGCAACTGTCTAACTGCTTTCAGACAATAAACTAGACCGCCTCATAATAATCCAGGAATGTTAAAGTTATTAGGTTTTGCTTGTAGAGTCAGCTAGTACAATTAAATAAATAGTGCTTTACAGCTCAAGCTTCCAAGGTGAAAAACACTGGAATTTCCTAGACTATTGTGGAAATTAGAATAAGATGAGAAACAATTATGGCAGCAAATTGCTCTTTTGTAAGACTAAAACAAATTCCCAAACTTTGGCTAAGAACCAGAACTGAAATTTCTTTCATGAAAATTTTCATTTAGTAGATTCTCTCCAAAGATACCCATGGCTCTGGATAAAAAGCTTGAGAGAATTTTCCTTCATCATAGAATTAAGTAATATCTGTGAATTAAAGGGTGTTTCAGTTGCACAACTGAACTCTCTACTTTTCCCTTACCACAGTTTGCTTTACCACTGATTGACCCATGTGGAATACATTAGAACATTGAGGTTAAACTGGATTGAGCTACAGTTCCTACCATTTCTCAAAAAGAAATTTTTCAGTTAAGAATGAAATTGGATACTTACCTTGCAGGGGAGATGCCATGATCATGAAGAATGAAATTGGCTGGTTGGAGCATGGTGCTAAAAAAATTGTGGTTAAATGTTTATTTTTGTTTGGACCCAGATTGTTATCCTTTTAGACATAAACTGCTCTCTAGCCAGTTTATTTGAAAATCCTATGTAGGAAAAAACCAAAAACAAAACAATAGGCTATACATAAGTAAATGTAGAATCTACCATTGATGAATTGATAGATAAAAATACAGTTCAACAATAAATTACTTGCAAAATCTTCACAAACCACCACAATTAAAAACATCAAAGCATATCATTCAAGTTGTAACATTTCTGTTTTCTGCCTAAGTGCCAATTCTCTTAAACCCTTTTATTTTTTCATGTCCATTTCCAACTCTTTTGCAGTCACCATTCACAGACAAACATTTTTTTTTTTTTTAAATCAATGTACGCTAGAGGCATTTCCCCAATTTGTATACAAAGCATTCCTGAAAGCCTCATTAGAAGTCAACTTTATGTCAGTAGGATAATACACTACATGAGATAAGGGACATTTCATTCCCAAAGAGCTAAAATAAGTTCTGCATGCCTCACTCCAGACCACACAAGTCAGTAGTATGCAGTGGGCAGGGAGGGCTGGAGGTGAGAAGGCTTGAGGAGCAATATGAGAGTAGCATTGGTTGGGCCAGGCAAGCAGACAACTGACAGGAATATCTACCCTGGATGAGCTGAAATTTGGGATTTAGAATCACACTAAGGAGACTCAGGACCCATTTCTTCTATCCACACGAACATTTCTGCCTGTGTTTTTGTCTATCTTACTTCATTAATCCAAAACTCTGTTAGATATTTATTCTCTTCTTTTTAAGAAAATGGATCTCCATCAATATGGTGATTATCATATAGTGAACGTATAATGCATCCAATATTACGAAATTCATTAGGGGTTATGCTAGTAAAATATGTAACCTTATTTCTTCACTTTTAAGGTTTCTACTTTGTACTCACTTGTACATAACTTGCATAAACTTTAACAAGTATTATACTTTCTGCATATGTAGAAAAAGATCTCCTATAGACAATGTATGACTTTTCTGGATAGCAAAGAGCCAGTATTTTGATGGATTAGCTCACATAAATTTAGTAAAGCTTCAAATAGAAATCTTGTTTGAGTGGTCAGAATAATTAGCTATCCTAGCTGTGGAATTTCTTTTTAACATCTTAGATATATTCTTGAATGAGATAAATCATTTTCCAAAAGGTGAAGTAATATTTTAAATACAATTACTTAAAAGCGTTTGAATTTTTCCCAGCTTTGAAATATAATTGACATATAACATTGTAAAGTTTAGGGTGTACGACTATTGGTTTGATGCATTTATATATTGCAGAATGATTACCTTTGAATTTTAAAAGATCACATTGAAGTTAGCTTTCAACCTAATGTTTTTTCAGTATACGTGTAATATTGTATAATAATAGAAAAGTAAAATTGCCATTTCACCAACACTTCCCGTTAAAAACATGGTATTACTAGACCCGAAAAATGGCCAGAATTTTAATAAATGATCAACATAGGTAATTGTTAATATAGTATTAAATGTCATTGTTGTTAATAGTCTTATATAATTTTATCCTCTATTGGAAGCATCACAAATTTTTCTTGATGTTACATCAAATTTTCCCGTTCTTTCACAACTCTGAAGAAACTATCCTTTCCACTGTTACAAAAGCTAAATTCCTATGAAATGAGCCAAAGAATCAGATCCTTCTTCAAGGCATGACATGAAACTTTAGCCAGGCAGTTTGCACAAACAGCTAAAGGTCTCCTTTGTGTTCGTTAGCACCACTGTGTCAGCTTTCATGTGTTGGCAGCTTTGGGCTTTTCCTAGGAAAGCCCCAAAGAAAGTTGTTACCAGCATATATTCTACAGTTCACAGACTTTCAAAAAGGACACATTAAAACAGTTAAAATCCCCAGGGCAAATGGGGAGATTAAGTAGCCTTCTCCTTAGCAGAAGCCCCAATCAGACAAAGCTCGGTATTGTGTATTCAGTACACTATCTCTTTCCAGAACTGAACTTTACCATTGTGTTCAAAGATTCCAGTTTACAAAGTGTTTGGGGGGCTTTGCATAACGGTTCACTGGCACCACCATTGACAGCCATCTGAGTGTGGGAATTTTTTAAAAAGACATGATGCCCACCAAACGATGGACCTATTGTATTAATACAATAGCAGCATCTTAGCATGGAGGGGGGAGGGCCAGAGAAGTCTACACCGATATCTGGAGCAGCCGCATTTGTCACGAGAATACGAATTAAGAAAAGCAAGGGGGAAAAATATTCCTGTCAGGAAAAAGGTGTACTTTAACAGACATATTACAGAGCAATGTGTGCCTATGTAATTATTAAAGGGGCATGAGTTTTTTGGGAAGATTTCTGGGACTCTGAAAGTTGATTTTCTATTATGGAAATCTTCAATTGTCTTGTTTATTCATGTGTTCATGTAAGATGAAGTATATTTCTTCAAGTCTGAGATTTAGATAGATACACTAAACTGTGGCCCTTGATTTGATTTGCCATATGAGAAAGCCTTGTTCTTTGGAGGTGTTACACTAAAATACATCCCAAGGTAAACTGCCGGTTCATGGTCAATATTCCAGTAAAGGTTAAGAAAAAGTGCAATATTTAAATAAACATACATCCTTAATTGTGCTAACCAACTGGGATATAATTGTACTTATTTGGGTCAGAGAATGTTTTATCTAAAGCAATACACCACATGGGAAAGATGAAGGCTGTATGAATTAGCATAGACATGACCTTTTCTAATGTTTACATAGTACTTACTCATTTCCTCGAAGGATCAAACTTGCTTTAATAGGCATTAATAGCAATATTACTTTATGCAACTATTGTTTTTCATACCTGTTGTTCATTTATATATATATATTTATGCTTAGTATTTAAACTTAAGGAAGGGTTTTAAATTTAGGAAGACCATGTTACAAACAAAAATATTCTAATTTTTTAATTGAAATAATATCATGTAATTCCTTTTGGATTTTGTAGTATGTATGTTAGAATACTTAAACTTCAGGTACCCGATTCATCCAAATTATGAACATGCAACAAAATACTTTATGAAAATGGCTAGAAACACATCTTTTCCTGGAAAACTTTGGGAGATAGCTCTCAATTTCTCACTACAATACAAAAAAAAAATGGGAAAGTAACCTAACAGAAAGTTAATAATAAGAAATAGAATCTGGAGATGGCAGAGTAGATGAACGCTGTGCGTGCCTCATCCCGTGAACACATCAAAATTACAACTAACTTATAGAATAATGAAGCTGGAGAACCATCTAAAGTCTCACTGTACAGAAGTTTTATAACTAAGGATATAAAGAAGAAGCCACATCAAGACTGGTAGGAGGGGGAGAGATCCAGAATGGGCCCCACACCTCTGTGTGGCAGTTAAGAATCAGGCGGGATATCTCAGCCACAGAGGTTCCTCACAGAGGAGTGATGGACTCCAGCCCCCACACCAGGCTCCCCAGCCCGGAGTACTGGTGCCTGGAAGAGGAGCCCCCACAACACCAGGCTATGAAAAACAGGGATTCCAACCCTCCAGGGGAGATGGAAGGCTGTGGGAAACCCAAACATCCTTTTAAATTGCTCACGTATAGACTCACTCCTCACAGGTACTTACCCTGGGCTCCAGCAGAGAAATGGTAATTCAGGTCGTGTCAGAGGCATACAGGGGACAGACTGAGGTGTGTGGCTTTGGATCCAGGGCTGGAGTACAGTCGCTGTTTTCCCTGCGTGGGGTCCGTTTCCTAAGCAGCAGACAGGCAGGTGCCATCGTTTCTGTGTTGGGCCCTCCTCTCATATCCATAGCCAAATCTGAATGTGAATTGGTCTGGTGAGCTCCACTTGCGCCACCCTGATGCCACACCCAAATCCTTAACCCACTAGGCTTTATCAGCGGCTGAACCTCAGGAGAGCTTGCAGCTGGCAGCAGGCCTCAGGGTGTTCTGGCTTTTTGCAGTACTACCCCCAGACTCGGTACTGGTGGCAGTCATCCTTGTTTTACAGCATTGCCTCTCCCACATGCCTCCAGATCCAGAGCAGGCAGCAACCAACCATGAATCACTGTGTAGCTTTTACCAGGTGGTCTCCAGCCAGCCACAGGCGGTGGGTGACCTGGGCCTGCATCAGAGCTCCTCCCAAGAGGCTCCCAAACCAACATTCCTGGAGTTGGCTACAGACAACAGTAGAGCACACCCAATTATCACCACCAGTGGCACACTCAAAAGGCAGTCTCAAAAGGCCAGCAGGGGAGAATACCACTCTGTATGGTAAACACCCTGCCCCCCCGCCCGCACAGCAGTCCATTAGCTGTGGAAGTAGCCAAACCCCACAATCAGTCAGTCTGAGGGTCAATCCCGCCTGCTGAACATGCCAATAGCAATCAAGGCTCAGCTATAACAGGATGGCACATGCAACCCTCACAAAGGAAAATCCTTGACCACCCAGGGCAGGTGACCAGAGAGACTGTGCCACTGGGATCCACAGGGCACGTACTACATAAGGCCACCCAGCAAGACTGGGAGATGTAACAGATCTACCTAATACATAGAAACAAATACAGAGAAACAGCTGAAATGAGGAAACAAAAGAAATATGTCCCAAAAGAATAAACAGGAGAAAACTCCAGAGAAGGAACTAAACTTAATGGAGGCAAGCAATCTACCAGAGACAGAATTCAAAACAATGGTTAAAAGGATGCTCAAGAGACTTAGTGAGAATTTCAACAGAGATAGCAAGCATAAGGAAGGGCATAGAAGTCCTAAAATAGAACCAGTCAGAAGTGAGGAATACAATAACTGAAATAAAGAATGCACTAGAAGGAATCACCAGCAGACTAGATGAAGCAGAAGATAGAATAAGCAATTCGGAAAACAAGGTAGCAGTAAAACTCAATCAAAACAGCCAAAAGAAAAAAGAATACAAAAAGAATAGTTTAAGAGACCTCTGGGATGACATCAAGAGTAACAACACTCACATCATTGGGGTACCAGAAAGAAAAAAGAGAAAGCAAGAAATTGAGAACCTATTTGAAAAAATAATGGCAGAAAATGTTCCTACCCTGTTGAAGGAAATAGACATACAAGTCTGAGAAGTGCAGAGTGTCCCAAACAAGATAAACCCAAACAGGCCCACACTTAGACACATCATAATTAAAATGCTGAAGGTTAAAGACAAAGAGAGAATCTTAAAAGCAGCAAGAGAAATGCAGTTAGTTACCCTCAAGGGAGCTCTCACAAGACTATCAGCTGATTTCTCAACAAAAATTTTGCAGGCCAGCAGGGATTGGCAGGAAATATTCAAAATGATGAAAAACACCTACAACCAAGATTGCCCTACCTAGCAAAGCTATCATTTAGAATGAAAGGACAGATAAAGAGCTTCCCAAACAAGAAAAGCTAAAGGAGTTCATCACCACCAAACCAGTATTACAAGGAAAGTTAGAGGGACTTCTTTAAGACTGGGAGAAAAAATAAGATAAAAAATATGAATAATACTACATATATCTATCAACAATTACTTTCAATGTAAATAGATTAAATGCTCCACTCAAAAATATAGGGTGGGGGCAGCCAGATGGCTCAGTTGGTTAGAGCACAAGCTCTTAACAACAAGGTTGCTAGTTCAAGTCCCACATGGGATGGTGGGCTGCACCCCCTGCAACTAAATATTGAAAATGGCGACTGGACTTGGAACTGAGCTGCACCCTCCACAACTAGATTGAGGGACAATGACTTGGAGCTGATTGGCCCTGGAGAAACACACTGTTCCCAAATACAATAAAATTTATTTTTAAAAAAACATAGGATGGCTGAATGGATAAGAAAACAAAACCCTTACATACACTGCCTACATGAGACTCACTTTAGATTGAAAGACATAGTCATAGTCAATATTATTGTAATAACTATATATGGTGTCAAATGAATACTGGATTCAGAGTGATGTATGGGAGGGGAGTTGGGGGACAGGGTGGAAAAAGTGAAGGGTTTAAGAGGTACAAATTGATAGTTACAAAATAGTCATTGGGATGTAAAATAAACTATAGGGAATATAGTCAATATTATGGTAATAACTATGTACAGTGTGAGGTGGACACTAGTCAGGAGAAACACTTCTTAAAATATTTAAATGTCTAACCACTATGCTGTAAACCTGAAATTAATATAAAACAATATTGACTGTCAACTGTAATAGAAAAATTTAAAAGGGGGGAAAAAGGTGAAGGGCAATAAGTGGTCCAAATTTCCAGGTGTAAAAGAAATAAGACATAGGGATGTAATGTACAGCATAGGGAATACAGTCAATAATATTGGGATACACACACACACACACACACACACACACACACACACACACGAGGTCTGGCAATTATGTTTGTGAAATTGCAACAATGTCGCTAACCTTTTTTGATATCAGAGGGATTATTCCTTACGAATTTATACCAACTGGACAAACAGTTAACTAAGTTTACTATTTGGAAGTGCTGAAAAGGCTGTGTGAAAAAGTTAGACAACCTGAACTTTTCCCCAACAATTCATGGCTCTTGCATCAGGACAATGCACCAGCTCACAGGCATTGTCTGGGAGGGAGTTTTTAGCCAGTAAACAAATGACTGTATCGGAACACCCTTCCTACTCACCTGATCTGGCCCCCAATGACTTCTTTCTTTACCCAAAGATAAAAGAAATATTGAAAGTAAGACATTTTGCTGACATTCAGGACATCAAGGATAATACAATGACAGATCTGATGGCCATTCCAGAAAGAGTTCCAAAATTGCTTTGAAAGGTGGACTAGGCACTGGCATCATTGCGTAGCTTCCCAAGGGGAATACTTCAAAGGTGACCATAGTGATATTCAGCAATGAGGTATGTAGCACTTTTTCTAGGATGAGTTCACGAACTTAATTGTCATACCTCGTGTGTGTGTGTGTGTGTGTGTGTGTGTGTGTGTGTGTGTGTGTGTGTTCTTTTGACGCAGGGAATACATCATTAAAAAATCACCATAATAAGGCTTTCTTCCTGAGTATTTTTCCCACAATATATTTATCTTAACATTATGAAATTTTTCCTATGATCATTGAATACAAGAAATAGACTCAAAATTACAGTGTGGACCATCTTTTAAATACGATAAGCACTCTGATGACTTTAGAAAATGAACTATCCCCTTCATTGATATGAATGTGTTTGCAAAATTACATTGAGATTATTTTAGGCACTGTGGGTTTTATTTTTGTCTGCAATTAGTCACTTCATCTAAATTTAGGTTAAATTTTTTTGGTGATGTTTAATTTTATACAAGATCACAAAACAATTAAGTAGATATTGAACACATTTTATTAAAAATACGCAGCTCCACGAGGTGGCTGGTTGGCTCTATTGGTTGAAATGTGGTGCTGGTGGCACCAAGGTTGCTGATTCGATTCCCACTTGGGCCACTGTGAGCTGCGCCCTCCTTAAAAATAATAATAATAATACACAGCTCCCATAGGGAATTATTGATGAGTGTTTTTCTCCATTTGCCTTATTGTATACACAGCAAAACAGTGCTTCTTTAGTCATTTTCTAAATTGACAGTAGAGCGTTCTCTCAGCTCAGCTCTTTTGACTTGTAACTACTTTAAATTTATTCATTAAAGACTTTTGAATTTTATTAACTAGATTAGAGTTTGACGCATCATTTCCTTAGAAAATATTCTTGCCGAAGTGAGTGATTCTTATGTAACATTCAATGATTTTTATGTGTCTATACAGGCTGTTCAGATAATTTTTTTTTTATATTTTTAAGTTCTAGAATTTAGATTGGTGATTAACATGAGTAATGTTTATATGATATATACCTTTTATTAAAAATGTGTTTTTTTATGTATGGATAAGATCCACATCTTTTTAATAAATACTTTTATTATATCCCTCAGTATTGTGATATTTGACAGTATCAATTATTGTCATTATCAGTTATCTCTAGGTCAAATGTAATTTTCTATTATTCTCTACTAAATATGAATTTAATGTATACACAATCTCAACTTATATAACAATGTGAGTTCATAATTTTACTTAGGGTACATACCGTGTTTCCCCGAAAATAAGACCTAACTGGACCTTCAGCTCTAATGTGTCTTTTGGAGCAAAAATTAATATAATTTATATTACATTATATTATATTATATTATATTATATTATATTATATTATATTATATTATACCTGGTCTTATATTATGTTAAAATAAGACTGGGTCTCATATTAATTTTTGCTTCAAAAGACACATTAGAGCTGATGGTCCAGCTAGTTTTTGTTTTCGTGGAAACATGTTATGTATGTATGAAATCATCTATACCCATGATTTCTATATTATTTCTCACTCAATGAGTCTGCAGCTTGATGAATTTGTAAATTCAATATAATAGAGTTGTATAAGAAAAATAACTATATGACAAAGAAGAGGAAACTATGTGAAGGAGGGACCCAAACACCTGCATTTTAGATCTATTTATGTTATTTTTTAAATTAAATTTATTGGCGAGACAATGGTTAGTAAATTACATAGGTTTCAAGTGTATAATTCTATAATACATCATCAGTACATCACATTGTGTGCAAATGGTTGATGTTGAACCTAACTTCCCTGATTCTGGTTCCCATTTTTCAAACAATGATTTAACTGTCCACCGTCCCAGAGTTGCTCTTAGGCTTAAATGTGATGATGTATGGGAAATGCTTTACAAACTATCTAATACTAGTTTTACAAGTGTACACTATTATTTATTTGAGATGACCTTTTACCCCAGTGTGGGGACAGAGCCAGGAGTGCAGTTTCCAGGCTCTCGGCCTCACGTGGAAAGGTGCTTGCTCAGGTAGTAAAGGATCATGAACTGTGATTGCATGGCCATCAGTTGTGGCTAGTTGGCCGTCAGCTGTAACCAGTGAGCCATTGGCCACTAATATAACTGCTGTGGCTACGCTAGCAGAAAAATGAGGGCTAGAAAGAAGATGGTGGCTGAGCTAGCAAGAACGGATTGCAGTCAGCATGGTGGATTGCAGCTGGTAAGTGAGGTTGGCTGGCAGAGAGAAGTGGACAGCAGGTTGCGGATAGTGTGGATCCTGCTTCCTGGGTCTCCAACCCAGCCACTAGCAAGAATATAGTGGTATGACTCCCCTATCTATGGCTCCATGGGTGTTCGTTTTTGGCCTCACCATGTCCTGCATACTTATGTGGGGAGCGGGATCAGAGACACTGCCTGACACCCTGTACGACACCTAGTGTTTTCACTTCTACTTTTGAGTGTTTCATGTTTCTTGATGTATCATTTATAGTAATAAACTCTAGGGGCAATTTTGCCTTGTAACTGTAGAGGCAGTCGTGTATGTTGGCGCATCCCTTTGCCCTCTGTTGGTTGGGATGTATAAAATTTGTATGCAATTCTAGAGCTTTGTTCTTAATCACCTACAACAAGAAAGTTATGAAACTCAAGGCTGAAGTTCTTAGAATGTAGATTGACAAAAAAATGCCCATTTTATATTTTAACTCTATTTAAAAGACAGTATTTGTTGCAGCTACTACAGGGAACCACCTCCATATTGAATAATCTTCTTATATCCAAGAATAGATTTTTATAGTTCAGTAGCCCTTCCATACTTTAATCCTCTTCACATTTAATCAACATTTTAAATTGAGAAATTAATATGCTAACTAGTCATATTAATTTAGAGTTGATATGTTTAAATCAAATAATGATTGTGTGTCACAAGTATATAATACAAGCCAATTATTACAGGTCAGAAAATTCAATTTCTCCTCATTTCAGTTCCTTCCTTGTGATTGTTTTAACTAAATTCATTATGGGATAATCCTCCACCTTTTTATCTTATTTTGATAATTATTTTTCTATCTTTCTACAGGTCTTAGAACTCTGGGTTAGAAAGAACATTAAAAGTCATCTATTCTAGCACTCTATATAAAACTTGAATTCCCCTCTACAGTGTTATCTAATAAAAGTCCTCCACCCTCTGCTTGAATGCCTCCTAGAACAAGGGAATCACTATCTCTTAACTGCAGCCTATTCCTGTGGGAAACCGCTAATTGCTTTATTGTTCTTTCATATATTTAATGAATTCATCCTTTCTAGAAATGAGAACCATTTTTGCTTTCATTTATCCATCTAGTGCAAAATACAGTGTTGCCATGTTACTCCACTACATAATGTATGTAGAGTTCTAAAGACATGGAATTGAGTATCACACTATATTCCAGACGTTCCATGAATGTAATTACTCTTTTACATGTGAAATTTACCAAGTTATACTATTTTCGGTACAAATTTGACTTTCCCTATCCTGATTTAATTAGTGAAGGCAACTAGTACACTACTGAGTTTTATCTTCACATGGAAGAATTTAGTTTCTTCTTCTTATTTTTTTTAATTGGGGAATACTGGGTTACAGTGTGTTTCTCCAGGGCCCGTCAGATCCAAGTCGTTGTCCTTCAATCTAGTTGTGGAGGGCGCAGCTCAGCTCCAAGTCCAGTTGCCATTTTCAATCATTTAGTTGCAGGGGGCGCAGCCCACCATCCCATGTGGAAATTGAACCAGCAACCTTGTTGTTGAGAGCTCGTGCTCTAACCAACTGAGCCATCCGGCTGCCCCTCCGGAAACTTAGCGACAGCTCATCATCTTCAATCTAGTTGTGGAGGGCACAGCTCACTGGCCCATGTGGGAATCGAACCGGCACCTATTGTTCACAGCTCGCACTCCAACCAACTGAGCCATCCGGCCACCCTAGTTTCTTATTATTTTAAAGTGCCTTTTTTTCCTGTCATGAGAAAAATAGTTTGAATGTAATAGTAGCTTATTAAATTATATATAAAACAATAGGGATAAATAAGATAACAAATAAAATAAGTTGTATATATTTTCATACAAATTAGATATACATATATACAACCCTGTATTTCTTTCATTTACTTACACACTTATATAGTCTGTGCATAATTCTAAATAATTTATAAGTATCAAATAAGTTATTCCTTATAACAACCCAATCGGGTAGGTGTTACTATTATCCAATTTTTACAGATGGGAAACTAAGGCACAAAAAGTTATGTTACTTATCCAAGTCCACATAGCTAATGAATGGCAGTTTGGGTCAATGACCATGTTCCAAAATCCCAGGTCTTAATGTTTGCTATGCTGCCTGTCATTAGATATAAATCCCATAAACAGCATAAACAGCATTTCTAATAATATCAGTTGTCTACATCTTCCTTTCCATTTCTATTGTTGTTAATTTATGTTATTAAACTGTAGGGTAATCAGTGAAACATAACAGTTTTTGCCTTATTCCAAACACTGTAGTGCCTGGTGACACACAATGGAGTTGAAGACACGAATTCCTACAGTAGATTTCTAAATAGCTTTAGAATTCTCTCAGAAATCTTTTTGAATTCTAAAATTGTCTTTGGGGTTTATCTGAAATATCCTTTAGATCAGGAGTCTATATCTTCTAGTACATCCGCTCCACTCCGACCTGAGGCCCCACTCATTACTGTTCCTTAGTGCTGCTACACAACCCGTGTGAACTCTGACAGGATCCTGCTCTAAACACCAGTATTGACTACCATACCGGTAGCCTGCCTCGGCCATTCCTCTTTGAGTAATTTTATGTACTTTAACATAAGTGAAAAAGCATGTATTTTATTACTACTTTACATGTAAACACTTTGCCCTGACCCTTCCCTTTAATATAGTAAAATTGATCTGGAAAAAAAATGATGAATGACCCATATTTATGGAATTAGGAATGTTTATTTTCCTTCAAATTCATACTTATACATGGAGCTATATGCTAATGTAAATACTCTGAAAGTTAGCACACGATAGTAAATCCTCCATATATCTTCAGTTCACCTCTTCACTATGGTAACTTTTTGCTGTCTAAATATTTGGGATGGCATGAGGTAGATTTTGAGTATGGAGATGTAATCAAATGTAAAGTTGACAGAACACCTATTAAATCCTCAGAAATAAATAAATAAATAAATATCCGTGATGAGGAATCATATCAATCTAGAGTAACACTTTCCATGGTTACCAGTGAACTTTTAAAATGTTATGAAAATTTCTGTGAATAATTCTTCTATGTTGACATTGTCTACCTGATGTTTGAAGGAGAAAATTCACAACTAAATTTGTACTCTTTTATCATATACATTCTTACCTTTAACACAATATACCAAATGAAACAGAAAATGAAATATTTTAAACTATTGATCTTTTGTATTTTTATATTAAGAAACAATTTTATTTTCATTTGGACTAGTAGCCTTTTGCAGTATTTAATTGGTAAGGAATAAACAGCAAAGGTACACTTTTTTCAATGTCAGCTTAAAAATAAAACAACATACATTTTGAACTTGATAAACCAAGCTTAACTTGCTAAACTGTCTTCATGAAAAAAGCATGTATGTACATAGAACCACCATCTCTGATTATGTATAATCAATTTATCAATATCAGTGCTGAGAACCAGGATACTTTGAAATGGAATAAAGATGGTAGCCAGATGAAGGAACAGAGAGGTCCATTAGCTCCAAGGTCCTTGATTTGGAAGTTTTTCAAAGTTTAGGGGAAAGAAAAAATGCAAGACTTTTTGATATTTAGAAACCTGATGAGGATCTCAAAAAAATGCAGTTCTTCATGTGTTTTTTTATTTCCTGTTCTAAAATATTTAAATGGAGATGCGGCCCATTAGCTCAGTTGGTTAGAGCGCAGTGCTCTTAACAACAAGGTTACTGGTTTGATACCCACATGGGCCACTGTGAGCTGCGCCTCCACTACTAGATTGAAACAACTATTTGACTTGGAGCTGATGGGTCCTGGAAAAACACACTTAAATAAATAAAAGTTTAAAAAAGATACTCTTTTGGGCCGGCTAGTGGCTCAGGCAGTTAGAGCTCCATGCTCCTAACTTTGAAGGCTGCCGGTTCGATTCCCACATGGGCCAGTGGGCTCTCAACCACAAGGTTGCCAGTTCAACTCCTCGAGTCCCGCAAGGGATGGTGGGCTACGCTCCCTGCAACTAAGATTGAACACGGCACCTTGAGTTGAGCTGCCGCTGAGCTTCGGGATGGCTCAGTTGGTTGGAGCGTGTCCTCTCAACCACAAGGTTGCCGGTTGGACTCCCACAAGGGATGGTGGGCTGCGCCCCCTGCAACTAGAAAATGGCAACTGGACCTGGAGCTGAGCTGTGCCCTCCACAACTAAGACTGAAAAGACAACAACTTGAAGCTGAACAGCACACTCCACAACTAAGATTGAAAGGATAACAACTTGACTTGGAAAAAAAAAAAAAAAGGCCTGGAAGTACACACTGTTCCCCAATAAAGTCCTGTTCCCCTTCCCCAATAAAAAAAAATAAAATAAAATAAAAATAAAAATGTAAAATCCCAGTTCTTTAAAAAAAAAAAAAGATACTCTTTTAAAAAAATAAATATTTAAATGGACACAATCAAAGAGCAATGAGACTATTTGAAGAGTAATTGATAAATAAGGATATCCATGGATTTTTATGTGGAAGCATTTTCACACAACTCTTTTGCATCTATTTACATTTTCCTTCTGTTTATTGCTCTCATATATCTAAGAAATATCCCTATGTAGAAAAAAAGGAGCTAGATGGCAAAATGGCACTTGCAGCAGACCTATGATCTAACCAGGGAGCAAACATATTGTCATATTCACTTTCTTCTTGTCATTTGTGGATTATCTTTCCTTGCAAAGCATTAAAAGCACAAATGTGCTCAGATGTTGTTAGACTACATAAAATGAACTATGTTTCTGAATGCTAAGGTTTGTACTCTTTGTTCTCTCTTTTATAGAGCTCTCCAGAGAGTGGTAGGATGAACTGAGATCATACATATTTTTTAAATCTATGTCCTGTCTGAATATTGATTATGTTCTTTCAGTAGTGTCTTTAACCTCATCCTGTATCAAAGTTTGCGTGGTAGAAAAAGGGCTCCCGATGTCTCTGTCCTAAGGAAGCCGTCTCCAGATAATTGGGAAATGTAACTGTAGAGGTTCTGAAACTGGGGTTTTAACATTTCATTTATTATTATTCCTGTTAGCTCACATATCCCTTTAGAGCTTTCCTGCAGTTCTGAGTCTTAGCAACGCTTCTGTGATCCAACCTCTATACACACGATAGCTTCATCTAAGAAAGTTAACACTTACCAGGAAAAATAATATTTATCCTTTTATAATATACATTAGTTTATATAACTTTGCTTTTAATCAAATGGCAGATACTAAGAATGTAAACATTAATAAGTTTAAATTTACCTCAAAACTAATTGGGTTCTTTTTCCTTAAAACAAACGACACTAGTAATCAGACTACTTGTTTAGAATTTAAATGTTGTCTTGCTACCCAGTTGCCCCAGCACCATTATTTAGATCACTATGTTAGCAATATTTCAGATTCATTATTTTGTCAGGTTTTAAGAGACTGTGCAATAATCTAATCAGTTGATCAGCATTTAGTTGTCATCACAAGTCTCATGTCTCTTTATGAATTCATCAAATTTGATTGTAGTACATAGATATTTATTGAGTTAAATTAATCTCGTAATACCCAAGACATTTTTAGGCAAATTTTGCAGTATAGTTAATTTGAATGTATGTGTAAAATCATGTATTTCTATAATGATAACAGCATATTTTATTTCATAGGAGAAAAAATAGAAACAATAAAGGTTAGCAGTATGAATATAGATTATTATATTTATATATTGATTTCATTAATTCTTTTACATCCAATGAACTGATTCAAATGGATAGCAGTACATGAAAATTCTATCCTGTCTCAAGCCAATAATAATTGGCAACACTGAGCTATGACGAATGTTTCACATTCATATCCCAAAGCTAAACATTTACAGGAGCCAGGCAAAAAATATAACTGACTAAAACTGAGAAAGTCTAAAACAAAAAGTCTGAAATTGTGACAAACTTGATAGACCATAAACTATCTAAAGAGTGCAGCTGCAACTCAGGTTTAACCAACAGTCAAGAGGAAGAAATGTGGGCCAATTACTGTCATGTTGTTTGATTTTATTTTTCACACACACATACCCAAAATAATACATATTACTAATTCCAATATATTTTTTAAATGTTGACAACAGGTTACTATTATTTTAAAATTATGAGTATCAAATCAACATGTATATTAGCTTAGTTCTTAGCTTAGTTCTTCCCTTTGTCAACAGTTGAAACTCTGCGTGGGAGATTCTATGACATAGCTAAGACAAGCATGTCATAGCGTTAGAGTAAGAGCCTTTTGACTAAGTATATCCCAAAAGTTCTAGTGAAATGCAGACAGGAGGGAATAATTAAAATCTAAGTATCTTAGTCCATGCTGGCTGCTATAACAGAATACCACATACTGGGTGGTTTAAGACAAATTTTTCTCACAGTTCTAGAGTCTGGAAAGTCTAATATCAAGACACTAACAGATTCAGTGTCTTATGAAGACCAGCTTCCTGCATCATAAACAGCCATCTTCTCCCCATGTCCCCACGTGGTGGGAAGGGCAAGAGACAGCTTTGGTTATTTTTTATAAAGCCACTAATCTCATTCATGAGGGCTGTCCTCATGACCTAATTACCTACCAAAAGCCCCTCCTCCTCACACCACCACAGTGGCAGTTAGGATTTCAACATATGAATTTGGGAAAGTCACAAACATTTAGTCTATACCTGTGAGTATGTCAAAGTGGAAAAATCAGTACAGTCCTGAAGGAAATTTGTATGAATAAAAATATTTAATTTACTTGAAAGCTTGCGTATTTAAATTTGACAAAGTCTTAATGAAGAAAATGACTCTGGAAAGAACCCTTAAAAGATGAGATTTTAGTTTGCCAAGATGGAGGAAATGAACACCTTGAGTAAAACATGAGATTATGAAACATGGGACATTTTTTAGAAGAGAATGTAATCTAGATATTGCTGCAGTATATTATTTATTTAAGGAATCATAAACCATTCACGCATCCTTTCATGCACCAAATATTTACCAAAAAATATATACTGTGCTTTAGGATCTATGCTACTGAGAATACAACGGTGGATTAAACAGTCAAAGGATGTGTATGTGTGTGCATGTGTGTGTGTGTTACAGAGATAACAAATGTACCTCACATAGGATACAAACAACAAGTGCAGAAAATACCATAAAATCATTGAAATACATATATTAAAAAAATAGGAAAACTCCCATAATTATAAGAACAAGTAGAACAGCTATTGAAAATAATTAATAATTTAAAAAGTACAAATCATGCAATGAAATAAAACACCATGACAGAAAGTCTGAAGTCATAAAAAGTCAGAGTACCTCTAGTATTGGAATTAAAGAAACAATCTGGAGATTACAACTTTATCTAAAATTATCATAGCGATATTAAATCAAAGGAGAAATTACAAGAAAGACATACAGAAACTATATATATAAATTAAAGAGTAAAAGTGAAATGATAAATAAGAGAAAATAAAATATGAATAAGTAGATTTATTTTAAAAATCACACTCTTAAACATAACAAAGATAGTAATTAACATGAAAACTTTCTGAATATATTAAATAGCAGATTAGAGAATAAAATTATTTTCAAGGTACATTAAAATTATTTTCCTAGCTTACTGTACAAAAACTAGAGTCTAAAAATACATAACAGAGAAATCAGAAGCTACCGAGAATAAAATGAGAGTGTAAAACATGTGACTAAGGTAGATGATAGCGATGCTGAGAATTTTGTGAAGTTAGAAGGCACATGAGTCCTCAGATAGACACTTAGTCCTAGAGAAAATAAGGAAAACAAAACCAAGCAAGCAGACCAGAGATTTGCATGAACAAGCAACCTGAAGAAAAAAAAAAAACTTACAAATTATTCCTTCCCCTCCAAAAAGAAACAGATTATTCACGAGGGACTGACAATTAAATATTTTCAATATATGACTGACAATTAAATCATATATATGTATATATTTATATTATATATGTATATTATATATATTTTGTTGCAACAACTAATTATATATATAAATATATAAATTGCAATATATATATAATTTGCAACAACATATTGAAAATAATAAAAATAGTATCTTCAACATGCCGACTGAAACGAAAAAAAAAAGGTAAATTCCCTACCTAGGAAAGCTATTATTCAAGAGTAAGGGTAAATTAAATACTGAGTTTAGGCAAGATAAAGTTTACCACTAAGTCATTTGCAGAACCACACAGAAAGACAATCTTTACTTAGAAGAAAACTGAAGGCCTAAAGTGCAAGAAAGAATTAATTGTAAGAAATTGAGTTGGTAAATATTAGTGTTTCCTAGTAAGCATTTCAAATAATAATAACAACAGCAAATTATTGGTGGTAAAGCCAGAGTAGTGCTAACATACTTGATAATCATAATATGGAAAAATGAGTGGTGATCAGAGTTAAAAAATTCAAAGATGCTCTCTTTTTTTAAATTAGAGATATTAGTGAATTAAGATTTTGTTAAATTAAAAATGCATCTTTAAAAAGTAGTAATAGAAAAGTAGTAAAAATTAGTAATAGAAAAAAGTGAATAGAAATTAGAATAACCAATAAATAAACAGTAATAACATGAATATCTTCAAAACCATTTTAGGAAAAAGATATGGGGCAGGGGATGGGTAAAGAAACCTGATGAATTTAGAAATGACCTGAAAAGGAATGGAAAAAATGGAAACAGAAAGAATATAAAATAAAATATAACATTGCAAGTATATGTTCAAGTTGTTATAACAAATATTATAGATATTGTTTCCTAGGAACTGTTCTAATATACTAGTTAATTCAGTAAGTAGCTACCATTGTTATTAGATATAGTTTACGTATTAGGAAACTGAGGAAGAGAAAGGTTAGGAAACTCATTCAAAGTCATTACTAATTTCCAGAACCATGTTTGAATTCAAATACAGTCTGGAGTCAGAGTCTGTTTTCTAACTATTTATTGCTTCTTATACCAAAGGGAAAGAAAAGAGTAGCTTGGGATGAAATTTCAGTGGTGGCCTAGGCCAGGTTTTGACTTTGTTGATATTGTCAAGAATTTTGGTCTTAAACCAAGATTGAAAAATTGTAGAAAACAAACATTCTGAGGACAAGGATGGAGAGGAAGAATTTGAAGACCATGAAGGGAAGGTCCCAAATGATCAGGAGAGAATTAGAAGGCTGAGAAAGAATGGGATGAGATTAATTCAAGTATATGAAAATATTGAAGGCTACACAATCAAAATTAACTGGCCACAGGGGAAAAACAATCAGACAGATAGATATGGATAGATAAATGATAGATAGATAGATAGATAGATAGATAGATAGATAGATAGATAGATAGACAGATAGATGATTGATAGATAGATAGATAGACAGATAGATGATTGATAGATATATAGATAGATAGATGATAGACAGAAGATCGATAGATAATTTAAGATCCCAAGTTTACACAATTTGAGGAATGAAAATATTAGTAACTAGGAAAAAAAAAACCTCTCTGCATGTGCTAAATGGAGATATGGGTCTATTTTTAATGTGTGTTGAGTTAGGGATGTTAGTTGTCCTTCAGACAGAGATAGTCTTTAGTAAATTTAACCGAATTTTCGTATCTGAAAAGGGTCACAAGTAATCATTGGTTGTAGTTATATTGAGGTGATATTTATGAGATGAAATAATGGAGAAACAAAGGAATCTAAAATAAAAGCGCCTAGGAAGATTTAAAAAATTAGGGTAAAGAGAAGAAAGTGTGCATGATAATGGGAAAAGAAAGGAAGTTTTAAGAAGAAAAGTCAAGCTGGTAATCTTAATTATTTCAGAAGTTGAGGAAGATCTGAATAGCCATTAGATCAAGAAAATAGGGTAATTTGCTATTTCAGAACAATGATTAGGAAAGTTAGATGGCAAAAGTTTAAAGAGTTATTCAGGCAATGAAGAAAACGTGAACTATTTTTACTTGAAGTTTAGAAGTGGATTAGAGTCCTGTAAGATAAATAAAATGCCACGGAAATAACTTTAAATCAAGAAGAGAGAGAAAATGGAGAACATGAGATAGAGGCTAATGAATGAGGCAGGATCATGGAGAAAGGAATAAATTTAAGACCACTCCTAAAACTAAACTGTGTAAGAAATAGACTTTCTGGGGGGACTTTATAAAGAGATAATATGAAGGTTTAGTGAAATAACAAGCTATATAGGAAATAAATTGAAGATATATTGCATAATCACCTTTCATAAATGTATAGGTAAAGCTGTTAGCTGAAAAAGAAAAGATACTTTAAAAAAATACAGAAGTTCTCCTATGTCAGTGGTTAGGAATACAGATGAGAACCCTATGTTTTAGCTGTGTTCAGAACGCCCGTATCACTCACTGTGTGAGAGGTTTGTCTAACAGGGCAGAGGGAAGGTTGGAGGAGGAGAATCTGGACCTTTATATATTTAGTGTGGGCACTTTGGTAGCCAGCCGCCAAGATTACCTACAGTGATCAACGAATTGCATTATTCACACCCTCCCACATTGTATCACAGGTGATAGAAGTGGTGGTATGTCACTTCATATATTAGCTTATGAAAGACTATGTCTTTAATCTTGGGTACTTTCTCATGGATTTTGTTGCTGTTTTGGATCCCTCACTGTGGGGGAAGCTGGCTGCCATGTTGTGAGCAGCTGTACAGAAAGGGCTGTGAGGTAAGGAGCCATAGCCTTTGGTCGACAGCTAGTGAGGAATCGAGGTCACGGCTGCCAACAACCATATGCGTGAATTTAGAAGGTATCATTCAGCACCAGTCAACCATTCCAAGGACAGCAGCCCCAGACATCATCTTGACCATGACCTCATGAGAAACACTCATAGAACCAATCAACTAAAGCATCTCTGGATGCCTGACCCTCAGAAATTGTTTCAGATAAGGAATGTTTGTTTTATTCAGCTTCTAAGTTTTAGTGTAATGTGTCACACAGCAATAGATAATTAACACATGCATTGTATCTCTTTGTCATTCAGTCTTTATAGAATTTATTTCAGCCCCAAAACAAATTGAAAATAAATCAATGTCGATTAAGTTGAGAATACAATGCTGGAAAGGAGCTTAGGGTATATGGTTCAACCCTTTCATTGTGAGGAAGTGATCTGAGATTCAGACAAGTTGAATCAGTTGCCCAAAGTCACATAATTTGTAATTGACAGAATTAGAATTTTACACCAGGTCTTCTATTCCTATTCAGTACAAATTCACCACTCCATGCAATAATGATCAAACAAATTTCATAAAGAATGCCTCTTTAAAAACATCATTTAGTTATAAGATTTAAAATTTCCCCGTGGGAAATTTACCAAATAGAAAAGTAATCTTATGTTACTTCAAGTGATTGAGTTTTATTTGTCTTAATGCAGTTTCTATAGACTTTCATACTCACTAAGGGAACTATTTGCAACAGAATTATCAACACTTTCTTATACAAGTTTTGCTGACTCCTTACAATCATGAGACATATTTCTATAATTGGAAAAACAACAGAGTGTCACAGAGCATTTAAAATTTAAATTAAGTCTATTTTCCTGCCTTGTGTGTCTTCCCCCCAAAAAAATGTTCCACGTATAAAAGACTGATACTTCACAGTAAGAAAGAAACAATTATTTTTTTAATAGTATCTAGTCAGCTCTGGAAAACTTTTATGTTCTTCCTGGCAATATGAAAGAAATCATAAAGGCTTTATAGTTCTTATGGCCCCTGTATCGCATACTGTTCTTTATCTTGCTTCAGTCCCACCTTCCCTTACCCAACTTTGGAGCAAAGCTTCACCTTGAAACGTAGTCCAACCTGATAATCAGTTCTCTGCTGAGAATGATTACAGGTTTTCTAGGCATGCTTGGGCTTCCTCTAAAATACTGTTTCTGTCTTATGTCTTCTTGAATGATAGTTCTTCAAATGTGATCTGTGACTTTCAAGGGTCTTCCCTGAGCTTATTATTATGGTAGAAAGAACAAAGAGAAAAGAGATGACAAGTGGGAACCTCCTGCTTACATTTTCCACTGATAAAATAAGACTTGGTATTACAGTTTACTCAGAAACATTTTTTTAACATTATAAAGGAATATTTTGGCAATTGAGTTTGCAGTCACATTTGTATTTTTAATATCATGGCAATGAGAGTTCTCTACTGGTTTTTCAACAATTTGATTAAAAGTATCAGAATAGCATTTTAAACCTGTTTCTTGTAAAATAAAACATTGATACAAGAAACCAAAAGGAAACAAAAAATGCATGACATCATGAATAATTACAGGGGAACATCCATGTAACCCATGTCAAGAAATGTCACACTGCCATAGAAGCCTCTCCATGTGTACTCAATCGAAGTCACCAATACCTTATTCCAGCCAAAAATAACCCACTATTTTGGTTTTTATAACAATCTTTTCTACTTTTCTTTATGATTTTATCACACAAGTATGCATCCTTAAACACTTAAGCTTAATGTTATTCTATTTTTTAACACAGTGTGTCTTTTAGGGATCGATTGATATACAGGATTCCCTCCCATCCATTTTTTTTTCATATAAGTTATCTGTTGAGGAACTCAAGACAGTTGACCTGTAGACTTCCCCATGTGTGGTTCTCTATGGTCCTCTGAACTCTGAATTTTCTGTAAATTGGCAGCTAAACCCAAGATATAATCAAACTCAGATTATATCCAACAGGTAAGTCTGTTGTCTGTTTTTCACTCTTTATTTATGTTGGCTGCCTAGATCCAAAATGCCTTAGTATTTGCAAAATGATAATATTCTAAATAGAATTAGAATGTTAACTAACTGGCTATAATAATTTTAAAAAGAGAGATTTACCATCATTTATCATTTGGCTATCCAGTAGAATGGTGCATACGGCAAAACAGGATAGATGCTAGATCCTTCCCTTTTATCTAACTATTCTTTTTAAAATATGAATTGATTCACAGTCATCCTTAGAAGGTAACCAACTAGATTTTTTAAATACAATTGTGCATTCATGAATTTAAACATATTTGATGAGCGTCAATCCATTGTAAAGCTTGACTTTTCTGAAAATTAAATTGTCTTATCTTTGGCCAATAGAATCTCTCCAAATTGACTCCTAAAACCTTTTAATATTACCCTGGTAATCTTTGGTAACTTCCTTGCATCTGGTATGCTAAGATGTTCCAGATTCATCTTGTAAATTCTCTGCCCTGGATCTGGAATCAGCCATTTGTCCAAGAAGCTCTGACTTCCCTTAATGGGAAAGGAAATTTCAAGACAATAGCTTGGGTCTAATGATGCTCACTGATTGATCATTGTTTCTAGGCCTTTTCATTGGCAGAAGGAGGATGTATCCAGGGATTTTACTGTCTCCTAAGTTAATGCTGTCTCTCCTTTCTTCCATGCTGAGTATCTTGGTTCTCAAGGACATAGGGAATGACAGAATTATACTATTTCATACATATTTATCTACTCTGCTGTATATTACACATACAACTGCCTCTTAAGGCATTATTTGTTCTGTATATTCACTCTTGTGTTCCCTGTATTTTAGTTTCCATTTCAAAAATGAACTTTTTAAACTCTGTATTCGGATGCTTTCATACTAGCTCGCTAGCTTCCAAGTAACAAGTAATTTCCATGGGACTCAAATGCCCCAAGGGGAAAAGTAACTGTTCATTTGGAGTTTCTTAAATTTCCAATTGTCACATTAGCTCCATATAACCATAGAAAGCTTTTACAGTGTCCCTTTCCTAATTTTTAGGACGTCTATTCTTTCTGTTCCTTTCACCTGTAATATTTTTGACTCCCCTCACTTTCTTCATGCTTTTACTCATAAGGTGGAAAAAATACCTTGTATATTTGAGGAAAAACATGGAGACCAGTGTTTTTGCAGTGGTGCTCATATATGAGTATTAGAGTATCAGGAGATGAAAACAGGAGATGTATCTGGAACTAGATACTTTGTAAGAAATTTGGCTTTTATTTGGAATACGATGGTTACCCACTAGGAGGGTTTGTTCAGAGAAATTGCTTATTTTGGTTTATTTTTAAGATGGATCACTCTGGCTATTTGTGTGGAAAATAAACTCTAGTAGGGTGAAGGACAAGAACAAAATTAGAAAAACCTATTTGATGTAATTGTAAACCATGGATATCTACAATAATTAGCAATCAGAAATATATGTATGAGTACATGAGACTGAGAGGAAACACTCAGAATAGTACAAGGAAAGTCTGAGTATATGTGGGAAGCCAGTGTATACACATATATAAGGAAAGTTTCAGTGATACACTGACAAACTGGATTTTTTAAAGGCTTGATTTTTTTAACATTTGCCAATTTGAATCTTGTAAAAACTCCAGTTATGCCTGACTTGAGGGTACAAATTATTTAATAACTAGCTCAAAATTTTCCTGAATATTTAACATCAGCTTTGTGGAGCTGCAGCAAGCTGGACCTAGAACAACATTGAGTGTTTTGGAAATTAAGTGAAAATAGTGTTTCAAAGAGGAGGAAGTGATCAACTGAGTCAAAGATCAAGTAAAATGAGGATTAAAATTTACCTTCGGGTTTACTAATGTTAAGGGTATTGGTAAACTTAAATAGAACAATTTGCTGGAACAGTGGAAGCTAAAGCTTATTGGAGAACAAATGAAAGGAAACCTTATAACATAATTAAAGTGAAACGATGGAGTCATTTGAGATGTACCAACGATAGAGCACTATTATTTTAAGATGGAGGAATAATAGTATGTTTGCATTCTGATAAGAATGATGCAGTTTCGTTTAAAAAAAAATATATGAGGAAGGAAGAGATTCTTACTGGCCCACGTGGGAATCGAATTGGCAACCTTGGTGTTATGAGGAAAGCGATCTAACCACTGAGCCCACTGGCTGCCCGATTTGCATGTTATCTTAATGAAGTAAAAATCAAAGCATCTTTGTAGTGTGAAAATGAAGGGAAGAGAGGAATGTACCGTTTGGTCATATGGAGAGTGAACAAGCCACTTAAAGTTCATGGTCGTGAGTTTAAAATAAGTGCATTCAGCATGGTTGTGAACATTTTTCTAGCCACACTAAGCTGCACGAGTGCCATCTGCATTAGGTTAGGGTCCTATGAGAATCAAATGCCAAGACAACATTAGATATGCAAGAGAATAGTTAGGGGAAATTCCTGTTAGAGAAAAAGAAAAAGGTATCAGAAGATGTGGTGGGAGTTGTCAGACCATGATGCAGGTCTGTCCCTATGAATCAATAAGAGAAAGAAGAAACATGGGATACAAAGGTTCTCAGACTGCACAACAGTTCTAAAATGTTTTGGCCAGGATGAAACTCATTTATCAGAGAAGTCCTCCATTAGTTTACTACTATCCTCAGCATTGGCTGAGAGTGGCTTGTGGAAATCTTGTCGTCATTGCAAATTCAGGGATAGATGTATAAATTACAAAAGTTGGAGCTATCAGTGATTTATCTCCCTGCAGCAGGAAATCTAACTGGTGGGCAGCGGACTGAGAGTAAGATTTAACCAGAGGTTGATTCTTACCGGAGGAATAAAGTAAATTAGAAAGTAACAAGGGTTTTTAGATCCTTGCAAGAAAATACGCAAGAAGATTATTATAGTGAAGAAATATGCAATAGAAAGGGGTGGGGGGCACGGACCTGGGGTGAAAGAAGAAATAGTAAACATTCTTTTGGGGGCAAGGGTTATAGATTGTAATTCCATCAAGAGTCTAGGAAATATTAGGGTAATTCAGGAAGGAAATTGGAAAGATAGGAAGTTGGTGAGAGAAGGAAACTTGAAGTATGAGGGAGTTGCAGTCATTTGGAATGGCAAGGTCTAGTCTTGGAAGTGAATGGTTGAGATAAATCAGATAGAAATGTTTTCAAAGCAAGAGGATGAGTAACCAGAGATGAGTAGATAACTGCCACAGGATGACATGGTAAGTATAGTGTAAAGACCTGATACAGTGAGGGGTTTAACTGGAAGAATAATGCACAGGACGCATGGGGATACCTGCCTGGCATTAGTAGTGCCAGGAACGTGCAAGAGAAAACAACCATGTCTTGGGAGGGTTACAAGGTAACTACATATTCAGGAAAGACACAGGTGTCAGAGCCAGAATCTAAGCGAATGTTTAAAAATAAGGTTGTTTCTCTATGTCTAGAGGATTCATCTCTAGACTACATTTTCCTGGTAGTACCCTGAATATGATCTTTACTCAGAAGCTATTTCTTAATTTTAACATCATTTGCCATCTTGAGAGAATTTTTTTCTTTTTTTAACTCCTGGCACCTTTTAAAAAAACAGTTTTTCTTCAATTTATCTTTCCTTTCACATTTTTATTATAAACATCAAGAAAAAAAAGTACTACCTTCAACACTTTGCTTAAAAATCTCTTTACCAAGATTACCCAGTTCATTAAGCACATTTTGGTGTTGGTACATTCTGCCAGTATGTAGCAAAGATTCTCCCTTTCTCCAGTTTCCAATTACATGTTTCCCACTTCCTCATGAGCACTCATCAGTAGCATCCTCAAAGTTGAGAATTCTACTAACAGTCTGTTCAAGGCAACTTAGGTGTCCTTTGTCACGCTCCTCAACATTCTGCCAGCCTCTACCCACTGCCTGGTTCCAAAACTATGCCCTTATTGTTAAGTACTTGTAAGGGCAGCACCCTGCTCCAGGTACCAAAATCTGTATTAGTTATCTATTGCTGCATAACAAATAGCCCCAAAGCTTAAAAGCTTAAGCAACCAACATTTGTTATCTTACAGTTTCTCTGAGTCAGAAATCTGGCTACAACTTAGCGGAGTGCCTTTGTCTCAGATTCTTTTACCAAGCAGCATTTGAGGTGTTGACTGAGGCTGAAATCATTTCAAAACTTGACTAAGGGAAGATTCTTTGGCAGGGTCCTTTATGAGGCTATTAGCAAGACTCAAGCCCTCACTGACTGTTGGCCAGAAACATCATTACCTTGTTAACAGAGCTTCTCCATAGAGCAGTTCACAACATGGCAGCTGGCTTTCCTCAGTAAGCAAGTGAGAGAGCAAGAGGTGGCAGTCAAGATGGAATCCACAGCCTTTTTGAGGCCTAATCTCAAAAGTAACATCCTATTACTTTTACTGTATTCTGTTTGTTAGAAACAAATCACTAGATCTAGCCTGTACTAAAGGAGAGCGTTTACATAGCCATAGGTGTCAGGAATTGAGAATCATTGAGGGCCATCTTGGAGATGGCATACCAAATCATGCACACTCATAATTGAAGAAAATACCAACTTTTACTTAATGCTTAGTAAAATACAGGTATATATTTTTCCTCATCAAAATTCAGAGGCCTCGTGTATTAAAAACCTCCAGGCTAGAGAAAACTTTTGTTTCGACAATGTTGTTAAAGAATAATTTGGAGAAATTGGGGAAGTTTGACAAACATTGGCTTACCACAAAGAATAATTTATGAGGATCAAATACCCACTCTTATATAAAACTGTTGCTTTGCTTATGTGTTTAGGCAGCACATGCTAGCCCTTCACAAATTGGCTGTTTCTTACAAAATAACGTTTGAGCTGCAAATTATTAGAGAACCATATGATTTCACTGATATATGGTATATAAACCGAAAACAAGAGAACAAGACAAACAACTGAAAGAACAAAAACTCATAGACATAGACAATAGTTTAGGGGTTACCAGAGGGTAAAGGGGGCGGCGGGCTCTAGAAGAGGGTAAACGGAGGTCAAATATATGGTGATGGAAAGAGAACTGACTGGGTGGTGGACACACAATGTGATATATAGATGATGTAATACAGAATTGTACACCTGAAATCTATGTAACTTTACTAACAACTGTCACCCCACTAAACTTTAAGAAAAAAAAAACCAAAAAAACAGAAACCGAAATAAAAGAGAGAGCTGCAAATTAGGAAGCAAGAAAGCAATTTTCAAAGTATAGTGTTTTAAATAACTGTTAATTCTCTATATTTAGTCATTTATATAATGTTATTTTCATTACACTTCACATTTATATGTATATTACCTATATCTTTATCTATAATTGTTAAGTCTACTGAACAAATTTTAACCTGAAAATTTTTGTATAAGGTTGAATTCATGAATTTCATAATCTGCAACATAATGATAACAGATCGCTAAGCCCCCCTATTTTTACTTTATTCTTTTTTTTCTGGAAAAACTTAAATATACAATCATTAACTTCTACTGTTTTTGCTAAAAGTTAATATCTTTTATTTGTTTTCATCATTATAATGATAAAAATTAGAAAAAAAATTCAAAAATTATTTTTACTTTTATCTTTCCTGGGTTGCTTTATACTATTTCCCATTTTTGTTTAACTCTGTTTTTTGTTTTTCTGTTTTTCATGCTGTCATCTCCTTTCATTTCAAGGATTCAAATCGTTTTTTTCCATAGAACTTCTCATTCAAAGAACTATTATTTATGAGAGCCCAATGTGACATGCTAAACTACTTATAAGTAGTGAAAAGTAGCAATTGTTTATGTTTCAGAAGGGTTATAATATACACATATAATTTGCTTCGTTTATTAAGCGTTGAAGGCAGCAGGAAAGGAGGAAGACTCACTATGAGGTGGGTTGACTCAATAAAAGCAGCCATAGGCAGGCGTCTCGGGAGCTGAGCAGGGCTGCTGAGGACAGAACGACGTGGACGTCACTCATTCACAGGGTCACCAGAAATTAGAGCGAACTAAATAGCACTTAATTCACACAAGTGTTGTTAGCCCCATTTTGCATAAAAGGAAACTGGGACTTGATTATTTCTTCACTCAGGCAGCAAATAACAGTTCTGGGTGTAAAAGCTTGATCTCTTTCATTATAAACTTTTTCCCCCTCTTCTTCCAAATTCCACGTTAACTTCCATGGATAGGTATTGACACCTATTTACGGTTGACATTTAGTATTATTTTATATTGATTTCAGGTGTACAGCATAGTGTTTAGACGTTTATATAATTTATGCAGTAATCCCCTTGATTAGTTTAGTACCCACCTGGCACTATACACAGTTTTGCAACATTATTGACTATATTTTCTATGCTGTATTTTATATCCCTGTGACTATTTTGTAACTACCAATTTATATTTCTTAATCTCTTCACCTTTTACACCCCGCTCCCCAACCCCTCTACACACTGGCAACCTCAGTTTGTTCTCTGTATCTATGAGTTTGTTTCTATTTCATTTGTTTATTTTGTTCTATAGATTCCACATATAAGTAAGATCATATAGCATTTGTTTTCTCAGTCTGACTTCTTTCACTTAGCATAATACCCTCTAGGTCCCTCCATGTTGTTGCAAATGGTAAGTTTTCATTCTTTTTTATGACAAAGTAATATTCCATTCTATATGTACCTCTTCTTTATTCATCTATTGATGGGCGCTGGGCTGTTGTAAATAATTCTGCCATGAACATAGGGGTGCATATATTCTTTCAAGTAAGTGTTTTGGATTTCTTTGGATAAATACCCAGAAGTGAAATTGCTGGGTCATAAGATAGTTCTATTTTTTTTATTTTTTGAGGAACCTCCATATTGTTTTCCATAGTGGCTGCACCAATCTGCAATCCCACCAACAGTACACAAGGGCTCCCTTTTTCCACATCCTCACCAGGACTTGTTGTTTGTTGATTTATTGATGATACCATTCTGACAGGTGTGAGGTAGTGTCCCATTGTGGTTTTAATTTGTATTTCTTTCATGGTTAATAATATTGAGCATTTTTTCATATGTTTATTGGCCGTCTGTATATCCTCTTTGGAGAAATGTCTATTCAGGTCCTCTGCACATTTTTTAAATTGGATTGTTTCATTTTTTGGAGTTGAGTTGTATGAGTTCTTTACACATTTTGGATATTAACCCCTTATCAGATGTATCATTGGTGAATATCTTCTCCCACTCAGTATGGTTTCTTTTTGTTTTGGTGGCGGTTTCCTTTGCTATGCAAAAACTTTTTAGTTTGAGGTAGTTCAATTTTTTTATTTTTTTATTTTGCTTCCCTTGCCTGAGGAGATAGATCAGAAAAAATGTTACTAAGAGCAAGGTCAGAGACTTTATTGTCTATGCTTTCTTCTAGGAGTTTTATGGTTTTGGGGCTTACAATTAAGTCTTTAATCCATTTTGAGTTTATTCTTGTATATGGTATAGGAAGGTGGTCCAGTTTCATTTTTTTGCATGTATCCATCCAGTTTTCCCAAAACCATTTATTGAGTAGACTGTCTTTACCCCACTGTATATTCTTGCTTCTTTGTCATAGATTAAATGACCATGTAGACGTGGGTTTATTTCTGGGCTCTCTAGTATGTTCCATTGATCTATGTGTCTCTTTTCATGACAATACCATACTGATTTGACTGCTATCACCTTGTAGTATAGTGTGATACCAGATAGTGTGATAGGGATTGCACTGAATCTGTAGATTAATTCCAGTAGTGTGAACGTTTTAATAATGTTAATTCTTCCTAACCATGAGCACAGTATATGTTTCCATTTATTTGGATCGTCTTCAATTTTTTTCTTCAAGTGTCGTATTGTTTTCTGAGTATAGGTCTTTTACCTCCTTGGTTAAATTTATTCCAAGTTTTTGTTTGTTTGTTTGTTGTTGTTGTTGTTTTAATGCCATTGTAAATGGGATTGTTTTCTTAATTTCTGTCTCTGGTAGTTCATTATTGGTGTATAAAAATGCAACTGATTTCTGAATATTAACTTTGTATCTTGCTACTTTATTGAATTCATTGATCAGTTCTAATACTTTTTTAATGCAATCTTTCAGGTTCTGTATACATAGTATCATGTCATCTGCAAATAATGACAACTTTAAGTCTTCCTTTCCAAACTTGGATGCCTTTTGTTTCTTTATCTTGTCTGTTTGCTCTGGTTAGGAGTTCTAATTCTATGTTGAATAAGTGATGAAAGTGGACATCCTTGTCTTATTCCTGATTTTAAGGAAAGCACTTCTATCTTATGTTAGCTGTGGGATTATCATATATGGCTTTATTATGTTGAGGTATATTCCCTCTATTCCCACTTTGCTGAGCTATTATCATAAATGGATGCTGGATTTTGTCAAACACATTTTCTACATCTATTGATATGATTATATTATTTTTGTTTCATTTTCTTTATGTGGATATCACATTAATTGATTTGTGAATAGTGAACCAATCTTGCATCCCAGGAATAAATCCCACTTGATCACAGTATATGAACATTTTAATGTATTGCTGGATTCAGTTTGCTAATATTGTGTTGAAGGTTTTTGTATCTGTATTCATCAGGAATAATGTCCTATAATTTTCTTTTTCTTTTGTAACATCTTTGTCTGGTTTTGAAATCAGGCTACTGGGAGGCTTGTACAATGAGTTTGAGAGCTTTCCCTCCTCTTGAGTTTTTTGGAGTAGTTTGAGAAGGATCAGTGTTAATTCTTTGGATATTTGGTAAAATTTACCTATGAACTCATCCTATCCAAAACTTCTGTTTGTTGGGAGTTTTTTGTTTTTTTTTTTAAAGATTTTATTGGGGAATGGGAACACAACTTTATTGGGGAACAGTGTGTACTTCCAGGACTATTTTTTCCAAGTCAAGTTGTTGTCCTTTCCATCTTAGTTAATCTTAGTTATGGAGGGTGCAGCTCAGCTACAGGTCCAGTTACCCTTGCTAGTTGCAGGGGGCACAGCCCACCGTCCCTTGCGGGAGTCGAATTGGCAACCTTGTGGTTGAGAGGACGTACTCCAACTAACTGAGCCATCTGGGAGCTCAGTGGCAGCTCAGCTCAAGGTGCCATGTTTAATCTTTAGTTGCAGGGAGCGCTGCCCACCATCCCTTGCGGGACTCGAGGAGTTGAATTGGCAACCTTGTAGTTGAGAGGCCCACTGGCCCATGTGGGAATCGAATCGGCAGCCTTCGGAGTTAGGAGCACTGTGCTCCAACCACCTGAAGCACTTGGCCAGCCCTGTTGGGAGTTTTGATTCTTTTTTTTTAAGGGAAATTGGTCAGTTCAGAGTTTCTTTTTATTCTTGATTCAGTCATAAAAGATTGTATGTTTCTAGGAATTTATCCATTTCTTTCAGATTGTCCAATTTCTTGGCATATAATTATTCATAATATTTTCTTATAATCCTTTGTATTTCTTTGTTGTCAGTTGTGTTCTCATCTTTCATTTCTGGTTTTATATATTTGGGTCTTCTCATTTTTTTTCTTGATGAATTTGGTTAAAGGTTTATCAGTTTTATCTTTTTAAAGAACCACCTCATGGTTCCATTGATCTTTTGTATTTTTTTTTCAGCCTCTATTTTGTTTATTTCCACTCTGATTTTTATAATTTCCTTCCTTCTACTCACTTTGGGCTTTTTTTTTTTTTTTTTTCCTATTCTTTTTCTAGTTCCTTTAACTGTAAGGTCATATTGTTTATTTGAGATTTTTCTTGTTTTTTGAGGTAGGCCTCTATTGCCATGAATTTCCCTTAGGAAATTCACTGTGTCATGTAGATTTTGGGTTGTTGTGTTTTCATTTTCATTTGTCTCCAGATATCTTTTGATTTCTTCCTCAATTTCATTGTTGACCTATTCATTATTTAGTAGCATGTTAGTTAGTCTCCAAGAGTTTGTATGTTTTTCAGGTGTTTTGTTTTGTTTTGTTTTTTTCTTTAATTGAGTTCTAGTTTTATACCATTGTGGTCCCAGAATATGCTTGCTATGATTTCAGTCTTCTTAAATTTACTGAGACTTGTTTTGTGGCATAACATGTGGTCTATCTTGGAAAATGTTCCATGTACATTTGAAAAGAATGTATATTCTGCTGCTTTGGGGTGAAATGCTCTAAAAATATCAATTAAATTTGATTTAGGGTGGTCTAGGGTGTTGTCTAAGGCGGTTGTTTCCTTGCTGATTTTCTGTCTGGAAGTTCTGTCCATTGGAATCAGTGGGGTGCTAGAGTGCCTACTATGATTGTAATACTGTAGCTCTCTCCCTTTATGTCAGTCAATATTTGCTTTTTTTTATTTACTTGCTCTTATGTTAAGTGCATAAATGTTTACAAGGCTTATATTCTCTTGTTGGATTGATCACTTTATGATTATGTAACATCCCTCTTTGTCTCTTATTATAGCTTTTGTTTTAAAATCTATTTTGTCTGATATAAGTATTGCTACCTCAGATTTTTTTGTTGTTTCCATTCCCATTAAATATTTTTTTCCATCCCTTTACTTTCAGTCTCTGAGTGTTTTTCGATCTACAGTGTGTCTCTTGTAGACAACATATATGTATTAGTGTTGTTTTCTTATCCAGGCAGCTACCTTCCATCTTTTGATTGGAACATTTAATCCATTTACATTTAAAGTGATTATAGATAGATACACAGTTATTGCCATTGTACTGTTCATATTTATGTTCTTTTTCCCCCCTTCTTAAAAAAGTCCCTTTAACATTTCTTGTAATATTAATTTTGTAGGGATGAACTCCTTTAGCTTTTTCTTATCTGGGAAGCTCTTTATCTCTTTTTCAATTTTAAATGATAGTCTTGCTGGGTAGAGTAGTGCTGGTTGCAGTTCCCTGCTTTTCATCACTTTGAAGATTTCATGCCAATCCCTTCTGGCCTGCAAAGTTTCTGTTGAGAAATCAGCTGACAATCTTATGGAAGCACCCTTGTCAGTAACTACTTGCCTTTCTCTTACTGTTTTTATAATTTTGTTATTGTCTTTAACCTGTGCCATTTTAATTACAACATATTTTGGTGTGGGCCTGTTTGGGTTCATTTTGTTTGGGACTCTCTGCACTTCCTGGATTTGTATGTCTATTTCCTTTACCAGGTTAGGAAAGTTTTCTGCTATTATTTCTTCAAATAGGTTCTCAAGTTCTTGTTTTCCCTCTTTTCTTTTTGGTAACCCTGTGATGTGAATGTTGTTATGCTTGATGTTGTCTCTTAAACTATTCTCATTTTGGGGGGGTTTCTTTTTCTTCCTATTGTTTCAATTGTGTGTTTTATGCTACCTTGTCTTCCAAATTGCTAATTCAGTCCTCTGCTTCATCTATTCTGCTGGTGATTGCTTCTAGTGCATTCTTCATTTCAGTTATTACATTTCTCATTTCTGACTGGTTCTTTTTTATGGTTTCTATGTTCTTTTTATGCTTTCTATCAATTTGTTGAAGTTCTCACTGAGTTCCTTGAGCATCCTTAGAACCTGTGTTTTGAACTCTATATCTAGTAGATTGCTTGCCTCCATTTTATTTAATTCTTTTCTGGAGTTTTCTCATGTTCTTTCATTTGGGACATATTTTGTTGTTTCCTTATTTTGGCTGCTTCTCTGTGTTTGTTTCTATGTATTATGTAGATCTGTTACATCTTCCAGTCTTGGCTGGGTGGCCTTGTGTGGTAGATGCTCTGTGGGGCCCAGTGGCACAATTTCTCTGGTCACCAGTGCTGGAGTGTCCTCTGTGGGGGTTTTGTTTGCCTTCCTGTTATAGTTGTGCCTTGATTGCTAGTAGCATGTTCAGTGGGTGGGATTGACCTTCAGGATGACTGATTTTATGGTTTGGCCACATCCACAACTTTATGGGCTGCTGTGTGGTGGACTTAGTCCATGGTGCTGGATTCACCCCAGTGGGTTCTAGTGCCTATTGAGACAGCACTTGGATGTATGGCTTGTGGGACTAATTCACAATACTTGGATGTATTGCTGTGGTCTGAAACTGACTTCCCAGTATGTTGATTCTAAGATCTCTTGGGAGGGGCTCTGGTGCAGGCCCATGTCAGCTACTGCCTGTAACTGGCCAAGGACTACCTAGTAGGAGATACAAAGCAATCAGGCCCATGTCAGCTACTGCCTGTAACTGGCCAAGGACTACCTAGTAGGAGATACAAAGCAATCTGAGCTTAGTCGTTTCCTACGCTAGACCAGGAAGCACATGGGAGAGGCCACGCTGTGAACCGAGGGCAGCTGCCACAAGTACCTGGCCTGTGGTAGCTCCACAAAAAACCCAGGGCACTCCCAGACCTTTTGTGCCTACCAGCTCCGAATAATGCATAGTTGCTGACAGACTGAGTTGGGTGAGGCGGGGTCTCAGCGAGTCATCAGGGTGGGATGAGTATTGCTAACCATGTTAATGTTGATCCTGGTGTGGCGCCAGTGCTGAGCCTGACGGTACTCAACAAAAGTCTTAGAGCACACCAAGGTCAGCTGCCACCAGCCTGGGATGTGTGCATTCTTGAGTGTTGTCCAAGAAAGACTGCAGTATTGGCAGGGTTGTCTGCTGGCCACAAAATTGCCTCATGTTGAGTGAGTTGGATAGACAGGGGTCCTAGAGAGTCACCAGGGTAGAGCAAGCAGAGTTTACCAGGTCAATGCAGATTCAGATTTGGCCGTGTGGAGAGCACTCAACACAGGAAAAATGGTACCCACCTGCTGGCTGCATGCCATTTTCTACACAGGGAAATGTCAACTGTCCCTCAAGTTCTCACCCTGAATCCACACAAGTCAGTATTTCTCTGTATATTTCTGACGCCTCCTGAGTCACCATCCTTCTGCCACAGCACAGGGTGAGTGCTTACAAGCAAGTGAGTCTGTGCACTGGCCCTTTAAGAGGATGTATGGGTTTCCTGCAGCCCTTTATCTTACCTGAAGGGTCAGAATCCCCACTGTGTGTTTTTTTGTTGTTGTTGTTGTGGTAGCTTCTTTTCCAGGCACCACTACTCTGAGCTGAGAAGCCTGATGTGGGGCTCCAATCCCTCACTCCTTCATGGGAAACTTCTGCAGCTGAGATATTGTTCCCAATTCTCAACTACCACATGGAGGTTTGGGGCCAGCTTGTTTCAAGCTTCGGTCCTTCCTACCAGTCTTGACATGCCTTCTTTATATACTTAGTTATAAAACTTCTGTTCAGCTAGACTTCAGATAATTCTCCAGGTTGATTGTTCTATAATTTAGTTGTAATTTTAATGTGATCACTGGAGGAAGCAAGCACATTTTTCTACTCCACCATCATGGCTCCCTCTCATGTAATATATTCTTTAATAAATGTAACTGTATCCTCTAGAATATTTGTCATGGAATGTATTCTTTAATAAATGTAATTGGTTTTTTATTGCCTATTAAAATAAATGATACAAATATAATCCTAATGAACTGGAAATAAGATAGTTTCACATCTGTCTTTCATTTGAATTCACTTGTTGAACAAGTGGGAACAAAGATGCAAATGACATTCTCCACATGAAGCCGTAGAAAGTTAAGCTTTAAAAGTCTATGCTTTACCCCAAGTATTATTTTTCAAGGTTCTTTCAGTTCAGCCATGCAATAATTTCATTTGTATAGCTGGTTTTGTAGGTGAATCATTGTGCAAAATTCCACTGCAATATATATCCATTCTGTTCTGCTGTGCAAACGCAAGCCATTTTAAAGAAATCATTCCATTAGAGATAAAAAGCAAACTGTGCCCTGAAAATATTACCTTGCATTTAACTTTGGAATTTGTAACCCTCTGACAAGAGTTCTTTGTTGCCTGATTTGGCAATAGGCTGGTTGCTGTATACATTTCTATACTTAACATTTGTTATCAACTTGGTTTGACAGCTTAAATCTAGCATAATGATGTGGAAACATAAACAAATGTTAAATGCACTATTACATTCCAATAGGTTTTTCCTCTCAGATCTTACTCTTAAAACCAGTTCTTTGCAGAGAATGTAGAATCTGAGAAGAACTTGGAGATATATATATATATATATATATATATATATATATATATATTCATTTTATGTATCTAGTAGTCCAATTTGACACACTATTTAGGTTATCCTAAGCTTAAACCAACTTAGATTTGGGTTTTGACCTGAAGTGACATACTTGAAGTGAGGATAGATAATTTTAATTGAGAGAACGATCATTTTCCAAAGAGAGTTTTTTAAAAAATTAAAAATAGTTATTAAGATCTACATGTGACTTCTGTGCCTGAGAACACCAAATTCAAAAAGCATAAAGTTTCAAACGATTGGGTAAATTGAATGTATGTTAAATCACATTATTAGTTTCCTTCTTTTATTTTATGTGATGTATTTTTTGTAAGTCATTAAGATGACTATCTACAACACTCCAAGTATAGATCTCTTGTAAACATCTGATGTGTTGCAATAGTGTTTATTATTGACAGTCTTCTTGAGCATTAGGAAATTGTATTTATTTATGGAAACTGTATGTTAGCACAGTTTTGGGGGATTTGTTTGTCTGATGGTCTCAACAAAAGACAGAGACTAAAAGAAGGAGTATAAGAATTACATTTGGCAGCTTTTCTATTATGAATAAAAATTATATGATAAAATACGACTTTGTTATCTGAATTTGTGCATTAAGAGACTAGGAAAACACAGTAGGGAGAAAAATCAAGATTTAGCAATAAAAAGCAACTTCAGAAAGCAATTATCATGAATTCAGATTTCATTATAGAATTTATTTCAGTAGCACTCTCCTGGTGCATCTAAAATATGAGTTGATTTGTTCATTTGCGGAAGCATCTATCATTTAAAACCCATAATAGAAATAAGTTATTATCTTAATGCATATTTGCCTAGAGATTCAATAACAAACTTCTCACTTTTCACACATAGAAAGTTTTGATCCAGTAACTCTGCTGGTGAAGGAAAATGTGTGCCTGGAAGTTATTGCAGAATTCCTTTCTGGAAATCTGATGTCATCCATTGTTAGATTCAGAACATCAGTGCCGTGGCCTTACTATAATATTTGACTTGTTCTAGAAGTACAAGGTTACATTATGATTTCCATTTAATGATCCCAGGAAGTATAAAGAAAAAGAACTTTCATGGCATATAGGAGTTTAAAAGCAGCCTGGCTCTTAATTAGGTTACACTGTATTAATTAGGTTTGACTATAATCAAAGTATTTACCTTCCTGCACTTCAGTTTCCTAAGTCTCGATTTTTCATTTTTAAAAGGATAAAGATATGTTAGGATGCTATAAATATCAAATTGACATGTGTGTGAGAGGGTGCATGTATGTGTGTAGGGAATATTACCTGGCATATGAGTATTTCAACTGTTCAAAATATTGTTGAATAAATGGATGAAGAAATGAATGAACGTGTGTGTGTGAGTGTGTGTTTGTGTATGAGTGCATGTGTGTGTGTTTACATATATAGCTGGGCCTATGTGTATGTGTGTGTGTGTGTATGGTGCCTGGATAATAGAAATACTTAATAAGTGGAAGCTATCATCCTTTTATATAATTCTGGGAAATAATACGAAGGTGAATTGAAAGTATTTCACGATCGCAGTGCTGTGAGTCTTGCCTGTCTAGAGTGTTAGTAAACAGCCAAAGGGAGGGGGAAATGTCCATGCGCAAGTCCCATCTTATCAGGGTTCTTTACTCCTTCAGTCACAGATGTGAATAAAGATCTGAAAACAACACTAGGCCTTTCTTCACTTCCACCGGCACAGTGACCATGAGCATGTGAACGAAACTTGAGCCCTGACAGAACTCCCATCCCCAATCCAGTTAGAGGGCAGTGGCATGCGTAGCATTTGTTCAAAGACCACAGGGAGGTTGACAGCACTGTAACCTCCTGTTCACAGAAAGTAAAATGTTAAAGGCTGCCCTTATGGGATAACAATAGGAACCCATCCGGCATCTCCCTATGGGAAAAGCAGGTCTGTCCTTGCAGAATTTAGCCAAGCTGTACTTTACCATGGACATCTGGGGGAAGAAGTACAAAAACCTGTTAGAAAAGAAAGTACTTTATTGGCATTTTCACACTGTTGATTCTGCTGTTTTTATTCTAGCTAAATTCCAGTTTTTACTTGTATTTTTCCACTCTTTGACTGTTACAGCATCAAAAATATGAGAAGAAAAATGTCGTTCAAAAAATATATCCATTCATTTGAGATGCATACTAAGAACTGCCTATGGGGTGTGTAAAAAAAAATGAATGTTTATACACCCTAGGACTTTTTAGCGGTTGTTCTTTCAACTTTAAGATATAGGTAATGGCTCACACGTGTTTACGTCTCTAAGATTACGCTGAGGAGTTGGAAAAGAAATCCCCAAATTGTGGAGGCACAAAGACGAACAAGACCATGTCTAGGTGATTCAAGACTTCACTTTATAAATAAACAATTTAAAAAAGACACACAAGTAACAACCAAAAACAGAGATAAAAAAAAATATGGAAATATGACTAGTGCTATATAGATGAATGTATAAAGAGAAGTAGAACAATAAAATCCTGACATCCCCCAAGCACATCCATTCTTCCTAGAGGTGTGAGAATAGAGGTGGCAGAAGTGGCATCTAAGCTGGTGTTTAATGCTCAACAAGAAATTGAGAGAAAAACCATGATAAAAGCCGTGTCCCCAATGTGGCGTGGTGTAATATATGAGAATATTCAGGGACCTGATCGTTCTGCCAAGGCACACGGGAAAGCCAAAAGAGGGAAAGGGTTAAGGAGTAAGCTGGACTGAGAGGAGCCGTTTGGGCTATTCTAAAGTGTCTGGAATGTTTCTTGTAAGCAATTAGAATGATATCAAAGTTTAAAGGGAAGTATCACATAATTGAAGGCTTTATGTTGAGAAAGACATGGCTCGAATTCACGAGATCAGGAGCGAAGAATTGGAGTTAACCACTGAAATGGCAAAATAAAACTTAAAAGCTAGTATAATTTTAGGGTACTCGATGCTTACATCAAGGGTTGTAGAGTAACAATCGAAGAACAACAGCCAATAAGTATTAAATATATATTATGTCAAGAGAAAAGGGTGGAAAATTTATGTAATATGAGTAATAATCAGAATTGCTGTGTTTATATTGGAAAAGCAAACATACAATGAGAGTTGTGCTTTTGGTTTGGAGCTAAAGAAATAGACATTTGGTTTTACCTTTTTCACAGATATGCAATTTCATACTTTGTAGTAAATTATTCATTTTCATTTTTGAAGTTATTAGCTCTTGACTTAAAGTTTACACCTTGCATTTATTGAAACGTTACAATAACTGAGTTACTGATAAGTCAATGATGATGTAGCATTTTTGTGATGTTAAACTCATGAAATGGTACAAGTAACTGAAAAATTAATGATGATTTAACATTGTTTAAATCTTAAAGCTTACAAAAAGCACATTTTAACCTCTTATCTCATTTGATCAGCATACTATTGGTTTGAAGTACATCCCTTGATAACTGAGACACCATTAGACATAAGTCTTGCTGAAGATTACAGAGAAAGATTAAGGAGAATCTTGACCCCTTGTCATGTTTTAGTTGCCATCCTTGGTACTTCTTGGAGTATTCAGGAAGTTTCTAAATGGAAGTCCTTTGTGAGCCTAAATCAGAAAGAGATTTTTATATTTCTGTGGTTGATTACAACTTGTCGTTAATATCAATCTACTTAAACTGTCCATTGGTCATAGAAACAACCATGTAATAATAGTAATGGTTATTTATTGTGCATCTACTATATAAACATTTATTGTGCATCTACTATATAAACATTTATTGTGCATCTACTATATATTGCACATCTTCTATGTATTGAGTATCTCATTACATCCTCACAGCAATTCTGAAAGGAAGCTATTATTATCCTCATTCTACAGATGAGGAAACTGAGAGTGAAGTTAAGAAAACTCCCTATAGTCACATAGTTCTTAAGTAGGTAGCCAGTATTTTAAACCTATATCCAGCTCAATCCAAAGCCACAGCTGTGTCTATTGCCCGACTTTTCCTCTCTGGGATGTAGTGCAATACCCCCTAATCTCATGACCCACGAGTGACACACATTTACAATGCAATTATAAAATTGTGTAACATTTCAGCTCCAAGGCTGAGTTTCATAGGAAAAATAAAGGGGCTTTTTTTAGAGTTAGATACATTCCCCAGGAAACAATAGAGAATTGGATTCCAAAAAGAGAAATAAAAAGAAAGTACCTCCATTGTTACTCTAAGTAGGACAATTATCTCTATTTTTAAAATAGATATCAAAGCACATTTTCTTTAAAATCTTTCCACCTTAACCTTACCAAATATACAGAACATCAGGTCAAAACTATTTCTGTACATCAGTTCTGAGCTATTGTCTAACAAAGTCTTTAATCATCTTTCTTCCCCACTGTAGGACCTTCCCACACAGCAAACTTGCTGCTCTCATGGTTGCCTTTCTGTATTTAATAAATCTGCTAACAGAGGGATGCTTTTCTTCTACATGGAAGGCAAGGACAGCCTCTGTGTTGGGGGCTGCTGTCTGTATTTATTCAGGGCTGAGAGAACACAGCCATTTCTGCTCTTGATCTGAATATTTGCTTGTGAGCCTTTCCACTTGGCCACAGGAAGTGCTACAGTCTGGACCTGAGAGTACGATTTGACTTATAATCACCTGTGACACTGGGGAGATCATTAGAATTTAAGTTTTAATACCAAGTGTGATGACACTCATTTCAAGGAGAGTTGTTTTTTGTTTGTTTTGTTTTTTAATTGAGCTTGGCTTCTAGTTTTAATAATTTATAGATATCTCTTTACTGAATCTTAAAATCCAACTAGATATTCAGTATACAGTAGTGATTTAAGAGAGAGGAAAGAAAATTGAGATCAGCAAGTATATACGGAAAAGTTAACCTCACCTTTTGAGTGGGAAATATACTGAAAAATTATCTAAGATGTTAATTTCTATAAAACAGTGGTGTGTCTTCCTGATTTCGACACTACTCTTCCTAATTTCTGTTGAGGGTGGTACATAAAGATGCTAGTGCAAGGATCAGAGGCTTAAATGTAGGATTTGAAATTTAGACCATATCACAGGGAAAAAAAACAATTCTGCAATAGCTGTAGGCAGGGCACCACCATCCAAAGGTATACTGTGTAAGAGACCACCACACATACGAGGTCTGACAATTAAGTTTGTGAACTTGTTGCAACAATGTGGCTAACCATTTTTGATATCAGAGGAATTATTCGTTATGAATTTGTTCCAACTGGACAAACAGTTAAACAAGTTTACTGTTTGGAAGTGCTGAAAAGGGTGCGTGAAAAAGTTAGATGACCTGAACTTTTCGCTAACAATTCATGGCTCTTGCATCACGACAATGCACCAGTTCACATGGCACTGTCTGTGAGGGAGTTTTTAGCCAGTAAACAAATAACTGTATTGGAGCACCGTCCCTACTTACCTGATCTGGCCCCCAATGACTTCTTTCTTTACCTGAAGATAAAGAGAATATTGAAAGAAAACATTTTGATGACATTCAGGACATCAAGGGTAATACAACAACAGCTCTGATGGCCATTCCAGAAAAAGAGTTCCAAAATTGCATTGAAGGGTGGACTAGGCGCTGGTGTCGGTGCATAGCTTCCCAAGGAAAGTACCTCAAAGGTGATTGTAGTGATATTCAGCAACGAGGTACGTAGCACTTTTTCTAGGATGAGTTTGCGAATAAAGGTTCTCTGAGTAACTCAGGAAATGCCAGTCTTCCTGGAGCATATGCTAAATGTGTTCTTGTTTCAATTCTGTTGCATAAATCACTGTATTATAGAGATAGGTCTCTACTAAACTTAGTTTTAGGTGCTCCATGCTTTGATTTAGATTCCAATGTGTAACTTTCTCACCTTCAATTACAGTGGTACCTCCGTTTTCTGACGTCCCTGTTGATGAACATTTCAGTTTACGAATGCTGTGAATTTTATGGATCTATGGTATCATTAGATAGTAAAATTCATGCTAAATTTGCAGTTTTAGGGGTTGATTTTAAGGGTCTGGAATGGATTAATCCATATTGCATTACTTTCTTTGGGGAAACTGTGCCTCAGTTTTCGAATGTTTCAGAACTTGAACGGTCTTATGGAATGGATTATGTTCGAAAACCAAGGTACCACTGTATTTTTTTACAAATAACTATAAAATAGTTGAGAGCTATGAATTTTTTTAAAGTACTTTCATACAGAACTTTATTGGTTCAGGTGAGATTAAACCATAGCTGATTTAGCTTTTTAAAGTAAACCTTTTATGGATCATAATGAAGGGACAATAGAGAGATAACTGAACTTATACCTACATTTATTTCTCCAAAGAACTGTGTTTAAAAGAAGTATCACTGTTTATCTGGTAAGAAATAAAACATTAAAGGGACAGTTAAATATCAGAGCGCACACATTTGTAAAAATGTTTAGTTCCTATTCAGGGTCAGTTTCCTCAGTTGAAAGCTAAATTCTAATATAAAGTGAAATGTAAAAATATGTATTTCCAATTTACTTTGAATATCTTCACAAACTTTTATGATACACTTTACCCCCAAAAAATCAAGGTTTTACTCCAGACATTTATTTTCCTTGGAGTTAAGTTGCATACATACACACTTCCTCACATACTTACACACTTAATAACAGCCTATATCTAGCTAGCAGCATAGATTCTAAACAATTTGCTTGGTAAATATAAAATCCCTTTGCAATATATACAAATAATGTAATAAATTTTATTAATATTTATTCCTTCTGGCATGAAGAAGAATATTTTGAGTAAACAATGGAATCCCTTTATGATACTGTGTTTTGGGGTTACATTTTTAAATTGACAGCTACATATCCTTAGTTATTCACTAACGGATCATGTTTAATTAGTTGCATTTATAAGGACAATAAATATAAAATGGAAGATAAATTTATTGAAATCTAAGTAATAAAGCTGAAGAAATTATGCAATATCCATATATAGAGAGAAATTTGAGATTGTCACTGTGTCATACAGAATGCCTAGAATATTTGAGCTACAATAAAAGTTAACTAAAATTAATGAAAACATTACTAAACATGGTTTCAAAATATATCAATTAAAGAAGAAAGTAAGTAAAATACACAACTATATCCACCCTACTTTCTGGCCTGATTGAAATCTAGGTGCATTCAATTTCTTAACTTTGTTAAGTATTTATTTCCACCCATCAGATTTAATTTTTATTCCCATGAGAAATGAAAGAAATTTTATATACTCTTTAAAGCCATCTTAATATGTTTCTTAAGAAACACTTTATTGATTTACAGACACAATTTACTCTGAGAACTCAAGAATCTGCAACATTCCTCTTGATGTGCTGCTCTGGAATCTGAAACTGAAGTCCCACAGGCCTTTTTAATCACTGAAAAGTTTTCACCCCTTTTGTGTCCAACACTTCATACCCAACATACTGTAATGTGAGCCATACCCAAGATTCTGCCCTGGATAATTCAGTAATTCTTAACAGCTGACTTCAACTTAAAATATCAAATTTGAGGCCCACAGAAGCCTTCTTTCCTTTGGGCCATTATAAAACTCCCAGTCAATGTCTTATTTTTTTCAGAAAGGAGTAATACAGGAAACTGATAATTTTGTTATACTTGTATTCTATAATAACACACGAACATCATTATCTGGTTAATATTTTAGTCATAAAAGTTTTTAACGTTTTGGTTTTTTTGTTGTTGTTTTTTTAATTCGTACAAGACCAGCTATTGTTGGAGTTGAGAACTAAAGATAATATGTTTGTTTTATTCGTACACATTAAAATTTCTTCCATAAAGTATTTCTTTGGGCATGAGATTTAAAAGATGTTTATACATGAAAGGCAGTATATATTCATCCCTGTCTAATGTGATGCTGGAATGAAAGCAAGTCCATTTAGCTCTTTTTGCTATAGAGAACCAGAAGGAGTAGGTATCAAATGGAAAGGGGAAAAAAGAGAAGAAATTCACATCCATAATTTTTTATTCAAGGTAACATTTACCCAAATAAAAGCCAACATATATTGATTTTATAAGTGATTATTTATCTATATGCTTATAATAAAAAAAGAGAAGGCAAGAAAGAAGAAAAGACTAACATTTTTAAATTTTCTTAAACATTTAGAAGTTGAATTGTCTTAGAAACATGAAGAGAGTAACTTTGATAGTAACTTGTTCTTATAGGAAATTCCTAATAATTTACATTAATTTGGTAACCCAAGTCAAAATTAGTCACAGTTTATAAATATTATGCTGATATTACAATGGAAAGAAGGCATTGCTTCACCAATGTTAAAGAGGATGTTTTTGAAAATGCATAAAACATACTTTTGGAAAATATTGTTTATTAATTATAAGTAAACGGGTAACTCTAAAGGATTTGAGATATTTGAAAACTGTCAAGGTCCTTAGTTAAATGCATCAATGGCAGATTTTTTATACTATTTAAGTTGTTTAACAAAAGCTAAATTTCCGGTTACTACATTTGAGAATTAATGAATTTTAAACTAATAAAATATTACAGTAATATTTTCTTATTATTCCTTAATGGATTTCAGCAGTAATTCAGTCAGCCTGGCTTTAAATATTAACATTTCCATAGAAATTAAGTAAGTAAATTAGTTGTATAAGAGTAATGTACCTACCTGAGGCTGTTATTTATTAGGAGAACCTGCTAATTACTTCAAGAAAAACAAAGTAAAATAGTTCTCATAAAAATCCATGAGATAAATAGGAAAAAGGAACTTGACTTGTATTTCAACATATTTTGACATGTATTTCAACATAGCTATAATCATACTGTACTATATCTTTATTCTTTTGTAATTCTAAAAGTAATACATGCAATGAAATTTAAATAGTATAAAATATACACTGCTTTTATCCCCTAGATCATCAACAGGTTCATCTGATTACACAAATTTTTTTTCACATATGATAGGCCATATATATTATAATTTTTCAAAATGTGTCATCACAGAATGCATATTGTTGTTTCATAACTTTCTTCACCCAAAAACATACAGGGCACCTTTCTCTGGCAGTACCTATAAACCTGTCTTTTCCTTTCCAATTTATACATAATAAATTTTGTTTGCCAATTTTATCCTAAGCAACTCAAAATTTTTCAAGTAACTCATAACTATTATTTTAATGGCTATAATATTCTATTAAGTGATATATCATAGTTTCCTTCTTTATCCATTATTTTTATTAGAAATCTAGCCTTTTTCTAGCTCCCCCCCCCCATTCCTGCATTATTTTAATTAATACTGTCGTGGACATCTTTTACTATCTATGGAATATTCCCTTAGCTTCCAAGAGTTGAAATTACTGGATCAAAGGGAATGATCATTTTTAAGACCCTGATACAAATTGATTCACAGCTTTGTTTCCCCCTTAGAGTCTGTGAGGTTTTATAAAAAGACCATGCACTTGAAGTTAGGCAAACTTGGCTTTTGATCTACTGGCCGTCCTGTGTGAATTTGACAAGTCTCCTATCTCTGAAACTCATTTTCCTGTATTCCTGAGTCTTAAGATGGAAATTGTAAAAAAAATATGTGTATATATTTTCTAGTGTTTTTATAAAGATTCATTGTGAATAACGGTAAAGTGCATCTCTTTTTTATCACTTGTGAATTGGAAAATAAGAAACTCATTTCCCATCTTATTGTGTAATTATACTTTCTGTAGTAGAATGAAATTTTCTCTTGGTTTTTGGAGAACCAAAGACATTAAGTGACTTACAGATTGAACTGAAAATATGTTCTTGGAAATTTGGAGATGTAAATACAATCTAGAACAGAGGTAGTTAGAAGAAATTATAAACCATTTTTTGCTCCAGAAAATTTTGAAAGTATTCACAGTTGTTTGGCAGGGAAAGCATGGGCGTGTGGGGGTGGGGGGGGGAATATTTCCCTCTCGTTTCATAGTAGACACTGGTTCTGAGGATAAAATGGGAAGGCAGAGCTCCTGGAATACAGCCTGTTTCAAAGTTCCATGACCCAAATTTTATAAATGTTCCAAAGAAGTATACTCAAATAAATGAAAACCACATTATTTCAACTTATATTGTAGCTGAGAGAAACTATTGAAAATATCAAATAAATTCCAGATTCAAAATATTAGCCACAATTTTGAACAAACAGTGACAGCTTTGTTTTAAACTTTTAACCCAAACATGTCTTAGAAAAACCACCTAGGGCCCATGAATGATAAATTCTGCATCTTCTGCCATGGAGGCTAAGGTTACTCTTTAGAAATGTTTTTGAAGTAAATGTAATCAAGCATTGAAGGCAATGTGCAGTGCTAAAATGAAACCAGGTAAATTCATCACTCTATGAATTTTATGTTCCTTGGGGCATCGTAACTGTTATTTTTTTATTAAAGAATTTATACACCATTATACGCCAATGTTAGTTTTTCTTCAGTGGGATGTGAATAGCATATAAAGAACATGTTAAAAAAGAATGAAATGTGCAAAAGAAGTTAGTTGTTTAATTAGGAAAGAACTCTAATATCCAGCTATAATTTATACTTTTGCTAAAAATATGCTGAGAATATTTTTCAACTAGATAAACAATACTTCTTTAAAAAAAGATAAACTCACACTAGTTATATAATAACATCATTATAAAAATGTTCCACAGAAGTGCCAACAATTAGAACATCATACATATTTTGTTGGTAGATCCCAAGAATTGCTAGATAACTATGAGTGTTTCAATTATCTCTTTAAAATAACAAAATAAAGCATATTTTATTGAATTAATGAGTGTTTGGTATTATATAAAATAATCAAATTATTAAGGTAAGTAATACAAAAACTAATTAAAAATAAGCATTATTTAGGGAGTTTTTGAAAGAAACATGATAAGACTATTTCAGAAATTTGATTTTTGGTTCCTATTACTCTAATATATTGCTTTATTATTTTGAACTGTGTCTGTATTTCCCATATTTAATTTTTTAAGATCCAATTTAGTTAAGGAATAGATGGGAAGTTTTTATTTATCATTGTCTAGCCAGCAGAGGGCAATAGAACATTGTATACTAAACACCCTCAGCCAATTGAAACATTTCATAGAGAACTTACCCTTCATAGACAAAGATACAAAAAATAAAATATAAAGACACCTAGTATCAAAATATGGATGTGTGTGTACCCTCAATTTTTAATTATGTTTTTGATCATTTACTGTAACTATTGTGAATTTACAATCCAAAATTTGTGGAAGAGAACATGCATGAACTAAGAAATAGCGTAGTAGAAAATGTTATCTAGTCTTTGAAGGGAATTTCAGAAACTACGGATTCCGAATATTTGTAGAGAAATTTCTATCAGAAGATTCTTTTACCTATTTCATAATGGTAAGATAGGAAGATTATTTTTGAGCTAAAAGAATGCCTCTGGTCTCATTTATTTATTTTTTAGTTAGTTTTTTTTAAATAAATGGTTTCCCAGTACTTACTAAGCTTCATGTTTTAAGTTCAATTTGTTATATTATTACATTTTTGTTCTAAAATAATTTTATGATGGACTAATGAAATCTACTTCTCAAAGCTTTGTGAGGATTATTAATATAACATGCAATGTGAGGAATATCTTGATAAATATCTAATTTAAATACAAAGTAATATTTCTCTCAAGGTTAAATTGGTTCAATAGGGTTTTTTTGGTACTCCTTACTCTGTATTAAAATGTTAATTTATTCATTACATATGACTCTCATAATGCCAATGAAAATATCTCTGGACCTTCCAGCTTTAAATCACTAATTCTTTGAGTCTAAAAGCCATTGTTTCCCACCCTTAAGTCTCACCTACCCACAGACAGATAAGCATTACAAAGCACATGGCATGACACTTAAATACATACATTGAGTAATTTCTTTTAATTCTCTTCACTTTGCCAGGTTTCACGTTTCTGAACTTATGAGGAAATGCTATTCCAAACAAGTTTAATCATTTAGCCAGAAGAATAAAATGGAAAATTACACATCTTTTAAATTCAAATTTTCTGATTTAGGAAGTTTAATTCATGGTTGTTTTTAAAATCATATTTACTTATTCTCACAGCGTTTAATAGAGGATATACTTTGAGAATATTACATTAATAATATCTGAGCACCACAGGACCACCACGTTTCAGACATACCATGACAACTTTAATTTTAGTGTATACTCAGTTGGGCTATTCAAAAGTAGGTCACCACTAATGTACTAATGTTTAAGAATATTGGTTTTTAAATACTGTGTTAATTTCAAAATCCCTTAAAAAAGTCAAATTTAAGTTATTTTAAAGCTTACCGTATGTAGATGTCTTTAAAAGTAAATTTATGGCTTTCTGAATGATCTTTTAAGCAGCAATCCTTATACACTTTAATTTATTATTAATAATAATAGTAATAATAATAATAATAGAAAGGTTTGCAGTCTTCTATACTAACTATAAACTTAATCCTGAGGTTCCCAAGATAGTGTTCTATTTTCCACAATGGAATCACAACAATAATAATGAACTAATATTTCATCTTTGCTTACTCTATTCCAAGTACTATGCTAAGCACGTTATGTGTATTATTTGTTTCAATATTTGCAACTCTCCCATAAAGTCAGAACTGTTTTTCTTTTTTCTTAATATAAAGGAAACAGATATTAGAAATATTAAGAGACATATCATGGTCACCCAGCTACTCAGTGACAGAAATCCACTTGCGCATTTTAGAAACAACTATTGTGCTTCATCATTATTCTAAGTATGCACCAAACTCTATCATTTTCCTGCTCCAAAGGGCATAGATTAAATAAAAACTAAATGCTCTAAACTTTGAATTTACCTCAGAAATTCCTTTATCTTGTATTTCAGTGGAAGATGAGTGGTATAAATATATTATATACCTGTTTTTTCGCTTAAGAAATATAAATAAAAGTATATGTATATTCCAAATTACCAGTACAACTCTGAAACATATCAACAGATAGCATCTATTATATGCTCATTCAAACCCATGTCCACACAAAAGCAAATTTTGTTAGTGCCCATTTCGTCAGGTCATGTTTGGTAACATTTAAGAATTATTACCATTTGTGACAACATGGATGGATCTTGAGATTATAATGCTAAGTGAAATAAGTCAGACAAAAAAAGCAGAGAACCATATGATTTCACTGATAATGTGGTGTATAAACCAAAACCAACAAAAGAACAAGAGAAACAAATGAGAAACAAAACCTTATAGACACAGACAATAGTTTAGTGGTTACCAGAGGGTAAGGGGGGAGTGGGGTGGTAGATGAGGGTAAGGGGGATCAAATATATGGTGATGGAAGGAGAACTGACTCTGGGTGGTGAACACACAATGGGATTTATAGATGATGTATTACAGAATTGTACACCTGAAATCTATGTAGCTTCACTAACAATTGTCACCCCAACAAACTTTAATAAAAAAATGTAAAAAAAGAATTATCACCAAAGAAGTTCTCTTTTCAACTATCAACAGCTGATATCTGGTTAAGTCCACCCCAATTCAATTTCACACTTAGACTTTTGCATATCATCTTTCTTTCTCCGTTAATTCAAGTATACATGGAAGTGAATCATGTTATTGAAAAAATATACCTCTTTACATAGGCTCTAGATACCAATTTATCGGAAGAATGTAATTAAAATTCCTTTTTAAAGATATATAAGCATTTAATCATGCTTTGAGCTATATTTGCATAGAATTTTATGATATTTACAATACTTCCCTATAAAGTAGGTATACAGCATAGCATTCCTAACAACTTTAGAACCTAACTCTACCCCATTTATACGATACATGTCCAATGACCTTATTTAATCCTCCCAAGAAAAGAATTCTTCAAAGTGTTTTAAACTTAAGACCAGAATAGTTTCTCAGTCTTGACACTATCCATATATTGACCGATTTATTCTTTGTTGTGGGTGATGGGGTGTCCTGTGTAATGTAAGATGTTTAACAGTACCCCTTGTCTTTACACACTAGGTGCCAATAGCACCTTCTCCCCTCCCCTTCCCCAAGTTGTAACAACAACAGAGGTCTCTGAACATCACCTAATATCCTCTGGGTCAGGGGGAGAGGGCAAAATGACCCTAGATTGAGAACCCTGAAATAGATGAAACTTTTAAGCAATTGCCCATTTCCTTTTTGGAATTGAATAGTTATTAGGTAGGAGGAAAAGTCATTGCTGTTTTTGCAATTATTTTTAACCTTTTAAACCGCAATGACTTTTGCACCAACCTATAGATTAAGTGCAAAAGGCACGAATGCCCAGATATCTGCAATATAGACTTTCTTCTTATTCCTCCTCTTAGTCTAGCCAAGTATTTCTCAAAATTTAGTATACTGTACAGAATTATAAGCACAAAATCATAGTCAAGTTACTTTGATAAGAGGCGAAATCACCGTAGGTGAACAAATCAGAAGTCATTACCACCACTGAGAAGTTTACAAGATTTGCTGAAGAGGCGGGCTTAAAACGTATATTTTCACAGCAATTATGTTATCGGTGCTATGAAGAAATCATGGAAGTTTCTCTGAGAACATTTCCCAGATACACCTGACCTATTGGGAAAGGTGAGGAATGGCACATCTGGGAAGGCTTTTGTGAGAAAGAGACTTTCATCTCAGCCTTAGAGGAGGTGTAGGAGTTACTCAGGGGAAGTCTGAGCTAAAAGGCAATTTTTTAAAAAAAGGCAAATTCTTCTTCAGTTCGTGTTCTGGTCCCTGTATCACATAGTTTCCACCTGGAAAATGCATTTAATTATGTTCTAGGATGTATAAACATGTCTAAAGATACATCTCTATATTCATTATCTCCTTTTAAAGTATTCTTACATTGTGAAACATTAAAGGAGCAGGATCAGAAAAATCTAGCGCAGCGAATAATCTGGTTTATTAATTAGACTTTGCCAAGTGTTCTGTATATTTCTGTATAAATTAAACAGAATTGACAAAACTTGACAATGATTATATTTAAATTGACAACAGATTTGCCAGGTAAAGGCCTAATTTTTAAAAAGTGATAAAATTACTACACTCAAGAAATGACATTACATCTTCAATTTCCAAAGCATCCAATTAAGAATTGATGCCCTTTCTTTAAATTCCCTAACTCTATAGCTCATATTTCAAAAGGGAAGGGAGGATAATTACATATTTCAAACTCTTATTGTACAGTAAGCCACATATGAAATTTAGAGGAAAATCAAGAAATAGGTGATGTTAACCAAAATACTATGATTTGGATAAACTAGGATGTACATGATACACCTAGGCTGATTCCTATTTAGACCAGTAGGTTTATGTATGGTCATTTTATAGTCACTGTCAATAATTGTGGTAACCAAAAGTTACACAATGTATGCTCCCTGCTGAAAAGAGCAATGAGCAAAATAATGAATTGTGCTTAAGTTTATGCTTTTTCCCAAAGGGAATTGTTTAGGAAAAGGCTTCTGTCTTGATTTATTGCCCTTACTAAAAGAAAAGAGTTTACTTTCTGGTGTGAAATACAAAACCTGTGAAATTCTAGCATACTTGTGAAATACAAACATTTTCATTTATTAATCAGTTGTAATGAAAACAAAAGGCACCCCTTGAATAAATAAATAATCAACCCATTGGGAAAAAAGTGAACATTTCAGGGGTTAAAAATTGTCTAGTAGTTCTTCATTATTGTCTGTGATTTTTAACTCTTACATATGTTGATTCTCAGATCATTTAAACAGTCTGCATGGCAACTCCAAACAATCAAGCAACTTAAATTGTGGGATATTGTATTTCTTCAATAGAATATCTGTGATTCAAATGAAATTTTATAACAATTTAACTGGCAAGACAACATCATAGTATGATTTTTAAAAAAATCAGGTTCTATGCACCTTAATAGCAATTGGAAATAAATTAAATATCTGACAATTAGAGATTACATATATTTTTTAACACTTAGGAATTACATATATTTTAGTATAATCATGTGATGGAATTCTATTTCACTCTTTTAATGATGATATTGAAGAACATTTTATAACATGGAAAAATTTTTATAACGCATTGTTCAGTGAAAATATATGTTACATACCAGTTTTTAGAGTATTGTAAGAAGAAAAGTCTATACATACAGATTTTAAAAAAACAAAGAAAAAAGGCTATACAATAAAATGTTGATAGCATATATATTATAAATGAGAAAACTGTAAATTTTGGTTTTTTATTTGTGTATTTTCCAAATTTTCTAAAAATATATCACTCCTATATTTTGAAGAAATATAAATAATATCTCATTAGAACCAATTAGCTTCTGAAAATGGGGCTATATACCACATTACTTTTAATATGTATTCTAAAAATATTTGTGGCAAAACATTGACATGCTAAATTTATAAAACAATATTTTACTTTGTAATTGAAATATATAAATAAAAAATAATGTGTTAGAAATCATTGAATGAACAGAATAAGTTTTTAGGATGTTTTTGTTGGTAAGGTTTTTTACTGGCTTCAGCAAACATCTGTTTTGTTTCAAAGATACGCACATGATATATAAATGCAACAAGAAAGGTACTGTACCATTGAAATTCTACCTTCTACGTGTAATAAAGTAGCTTTAAAATAGTATGTAGTGATAGGGAATTGAAAAGATGAGATTAGATCAACTCAACAAAGACTTTTAGTTAGAATAGTGGAATTGGATGATTTATTTTGGAATGTGGCCAGGATACTAAAGAACAGGTGATTAAACTCTTGAGAAAACGTATAATTATCCTTGTTAAGACAGTAGGTTTACATTTCATTTTAATTTTCAACAGCAGTTTGTTTTTCAGTGACAATTGTAGGATATGGATTCAGCATTTATCCACAAGAATGAGCACTTCCAAATTTAGATTCCTAGTCCACAATCACACCAAGAAGCTATTAAATCCCAGAGCCCCAATTTAGCTTTTCAAATGCTGAAGTCATTTTTCCATAAGCCATAGGAGAGAAATATTAGGTTGGTGCAACAGTTATTGCGATTTTTGCAATTATTTTTAACCTTTTAAACCGCAATGACTTTTGCACCAACCTAATACATTAATAAGCTGTAAAATAAATAACAGAAAGCTTTCAACATAATGTATAATTTATTTATTATTTATTATTATATAAATTATTTATTATTAATGTTATTATTCTTATTATTTATGATGAAGTTGGATGCTCTTTTCCCAAAGTTAATAAAACACTAAATATTTAGGCCTACTTTTTATTTACTGATCTAGAAAATAATCTCTAAATATGAAACTAACAGAATTTCAAGATGCTTTTCAAATCACATAATATTTCTTTAATCAACTGATTAAAATAACTGTTAGAACTTAGGTAAAATATTATTCAGAATAAACAAAACAGCAGGTGGGACTAAATATAATGAATGTACAAAATCAAACATAAATACCAATACATATACCTCAATCCTCTAAATATTTTTAGACAGGATTTTTTTAAAAAGCATTGAAAAACCAAAAACATTAAACAATTTTGTAAAACACATCTGCAGAATTAAACAGAATGTAAATTACTTACAAAATAGTTTGTGTTCAAATTGCAAGCTTATATAGTATGTCATTCAGCTGTGCAGCTGTAAACTACGATCTCAATTTAAGTGAATTGTAACTGATGATTAGAATAGTATATGCTTGGTTGCAGATATATCTGGAAGCAAGAAACCAAAAGACAGCAAAATTCTATGGTAAGATATATACATATACATATATATATAATATATATATATATATATTATATATATATATAATATATATATTTTTTTCTGAATATACTCTGAAGATCTTAATAAACTTGTACTATACATTTTTCCATGCTTTCTCATCAGAATTAAGAGAAACTTAAACCCCTTTGAATATTTGGACATCATTTAAACATCTAAATTCCATATAGAAGTAGAACTACAGATGCATATACTTTAGTCACTTTTATATACTTATTCCTAACAAACAAAACAAAACTTACACATCGAGTGTTTTCTCTGGCTATACCCGAATCTGTAAGAATAAGATTAGTTTAATCAAAAACTTTTATTTGCACCTCACAGTCTGGTATAGGGGTAAGATCCACATAGCCAAGTTTCAAATTTGTGTCCGGGCTCACATTAGCTGACTATCTCCTCGTGTATAAAATAGGATAATAATAGGAACTGATCTAATAATGTGTTTCTGAGGATTTAAATGAGTTAAACTATATAAAATACTTACAACACCTCTAGCGCATAAGGCTATGCCAATGTTGGCTGTTGTTATTTTTATTCTATTAGGAACTGGAAATAGAAAAATGAAAAAAAAAACATGATTCCTATATTACTGAAGATTAGTTAGAAATATGTAAAATTCACTATATAATATAGTAATAATATAATATGTGTTATACTACACCATATTCAATGATGGAAGTATTTTAAAGGTAGAGAATCTTGACCAAGAATTTCTGATTAACCTACTCTGGTGGAAAGAACTCTCTAGCGATGTAGAGGACTGGGACCTAGTTTTAAGTAAAGTACTAAGCAAAAGAGTGTTCTAGGGGAAGTCAGTGTCATTAGACGTCAGGTTTCTCATTTATGGAAAGTTAATTTTGAAAGTTGTTTTTAGTTTGAACTGTATACACTTTAACATAGGTTCCAACCTCTTTGCTCCTGAATAACCCGACCCAGATAAGCATATGCTTACGGAGTTAGAACCTTGTTTTTCAAGTTATTGAAGTTCATGAGACATCAACTCTATGTGTGACATTAACTATCAGTTCTATGTCAGTTAAAGTGGGTAAAAATGATTGAACTCTATAGTGGAGAAATCATGCTTCAGAACTATAGAAATAGGTTCAATAAAGAAGCATTTTCCCAAAAGACATATTAACAGACAATGAAATAAGACTCATTCATTTGTTCAATAAACATTTGAATGCCTACTTGGTACAAAATGTTATTTTGGATGCTGGGAATATAAGTGTAAATAAAGTAGTCAAGAATCCCTGACTTATGTAACATTCTAAGAGAAGCCGGGGGCAGTCAATAAAAATAAATAGGAAATATTTAATATCTTAGGTGAGGGTAAGTGCTTTGGAGAAAGAAAAGAAGAAGAAAAACAAAGCATGAAAGGGATACCAAAAGTATTGTATAAGGATGTCATTTTAAAGTTCGTGATCAGAAAAAGCCTCTGTGAGATGTTTTGATTTTATTAAAGAGGAAAGAGAGTGGGTTTGCAGATGCATGGAGGTAAGTTCTCCACCCAGAGAAAGTGCAAAATCTGAGGCAGGTGGCTGCCTGATAGCATTCTAGGAATGGCATAGAGGCTGTTGTGGTAAAGTTGGGAGGATGGGAAACCAGCTCATGTGAGGCCTTGTAGATTTCTAGAAACAGTGGGTTCTCACTTTAATAAGTAAGATGGGAAACTACTGGAGGGTTCTGACCTGAGCAGAGACATGATCTCACTTAGGTTTCAACTCGGGATCCCTCTGGCTACTCTATGAAGAAAAGCCTAGAAGTCTAGTTAGTTGGATTTGATCTTTCTCAGTAAGGAATACTGTATTGCTCATTTCAAGACAAATACATTTTCTCCCAAGTAAGCACCATGCTTGCTCGTGTGCAGTCCAGTCAGCGAAAGATCTTAGTCTTCACCTCTGGAGCACTGGAGGTATTGCTATAGCACTAGCATGGTACATAGAATGAGCAACCTCTACTAACAGCATAGAGCCTCCCAAAAACCGGCCTTTCCCTGGGGACTCACAATTCTCATTTGCATAGTAAAGGTTTTGGGATTTACATGTGTTGAAACTAAGGTCTCCTGAGCCTATCCTATCATGGAACTTCCTCCCCCACCCCCACCCCTACCCCATGTGCTTTGGTTCCAAACAACCTGGGTTCAAATATAAGATCTGTGGCTTTTGGACCTCTGAATTTTGAGTTAACAATGTACTCTCTCAACCTCATGTCTAAATAAGGACAACGATACCATCCCACGTGATCATGGTCAGAATTGGATCAGAAAATGTTTGTGAAAGGTCCAAAACAGCACCTTCAATCAGTGCTAATTCCAGGTGTCCTCTCCTTTACCTTCAAAAACCACTCATCCATTCGCTTTAAAGGAGTAAATTCTAGTGAGACTGAAGTCAGTAATGCTTAAGGACCCAGGCTCAGTCAAAAGGCCTTTGCAATATGGCAGCGAGTTTCAGAACATCTACAGTGTCCCCAAGATGCTGAGATGCTAAAAGCAAGCACAGTCACAGTAATTCCACAGCAAACTGGAGTGTATTATAGTTTGTATTTTTTAATGAGCCTTAGAGATTGTTAGTGAGAATGGAGACCATGATTGAGGCCAATGGAGTTCTAGCCCATCTTTTCCTGTATTGAAAACATTGGGTGTGCCTCAAGTCTTTAGTAAGTGAAGACAGATAACCCTGGAAACCTCTTCTCCCTATGGTTCCTGGTTTGAGACATCTAATCACCCATTCGAATAGGCAGAAAAGGAAAAAAATAAAAATAATGCTATTAAAATGGACGCTGTGTACATATGAAAGAAGCATCGTGATAAACTTCACTTTCTTTAATGCTTAGTAATAAAGTAACACGTATTTTAATATTCTTCCTAGCACTATTTTCTTTAGTTTTTGTTTTACTGCTCTAATCCTAAATTATTTTTCTTCCCTAAACTCTTATTGCATACCCACCATATGTAATTTATTACATGTGACTTGTTGCTGTCACATATAGCAACTAGAATCAGTAAGTAATACTGCATCGCTCATTTGAGCAAAAATAAGTTTTTTGCCCAGGTAATTACCATATGTGGTTTAGTGAGGAAAATTGAAAATCTTGATTATCATAAATGGGTGTTAAAGATATTACTACAGTAGCAACATGACATGGACTGAGCATTGTTTACTAGAGAGACACGGCTTCTCCGTAGATATTCAACAGATGTGAGTTTATTCTCCCTTCAGAATTAGAGTGACTTCAGGTTGCTTCCTAAACTGAGGCTTTTCTTATATATGGAAACTTAGAAAAATGCTCAAATGTTAGATTATTCAAATAGTCAACCCAGTTCAATCAATTAGAAATGAACTGTTGAAAAATTATTCAGCAATTTTATGTAAAAAAAAAAAAAGGCTAAGCTAGCTGTTGTACCCTAAGGGATAGTATCTTGGAGAACACAGCGCAGCCTGGGCGTGTACTCAGTGTATCACGCTGCTTCTCACCAGAGCTCCTGGTATTTCCCGTTTGCATCCCAGGCTTGGTCTGATTCTAAGAATTCTTCCTAAGAGGGGATGAGAGAGAAAGGTTCTGGTTTGTAGTTTCCTTAGGAGCTCTACTTTGCCCCTCCTGATCTGGGTAAGTGATATCTGGAGTCCCTGGAGAGACCCTGGGAATTTGGTTATTTCCCGAGTTCCTGTAACTACCCCCATGAAAGATAAAATCAGATCAGATCCACCCATGAGATTATTAATTTTGACAGTCAAAGAAGCCCCTATTCACGGGACTACTGGAATGTATTATTTTTGTTTCCTTAAAATTCTCAAGGAGACATTTTAGGATTCCTGAATTTCATCAGCTCCAAATGAGACCAGAATTCTTTAAATGAAACTTTAGAATCCATGACGACTTGTTCATATCATAATGATCAGAATAGTGTTTCTGGGTGCAAATTAAGATTTTCTCCTTATCTTGGTCTTGTCTCCCAACCAACTAGTCTGGAATGTTCTCTTGTGCATGTCAGAGTTGCCTGAGGACCTGACAGGCGTAGGTGCTCTATTCATGTGTACTCATACACACTCATGTTCACACATATACTCATTGAGCATTTCACGCCTTCTCCTATGTAATTTAGTGTTCAGCAGCAAAAAAAATGAAAGGTGACAGGTAGCTATAATTCATCCACCTCCAGGAACGTACTAAGCAGTTATTTAACCGAGAAGACATTTTGTTTTTACTTCTTTAGATAGGTTGCACTTTGGATCTTACATAGCTCCTTATAGTAAGAGCTCTGAGGGCCTGGTGGATAGGTTTCTATTTGCATCTTGGCCCTATGGAGCCCTTTATTGTTTCTTACACATAGATAATGTTGATGAAATGTTTGTTTGTATGGGTAAGGGTAAATGAGTGAAAGGAAGTAGTTACAGAAGTTCTTAGGTACATTCAGTTTCACTTGTTATAGATCCCTAATATTTTCTGAATACAAATGTCTTCAGATGCCACCTTTACTAATGTTTCGTAGAAAAGTACACTTTGGATGAAGCAGGGGAAGAATAAAGGATTAACATGGGAATTGGTGGTGATGGCCCTCAACAGGGAGCTGGCCAAAAGTTAGTTCCTTGAGGATTCTTATTGTTGACTCTTGTAGGAAGTATAATTACTAGGGGTAGGATGATGTGTGTGTGGGTGGGGAGAGTTGTTGCTAACTGAATTTGAGAAATAAAAGCAAGTGTTAATATGGCTCCTGTTCAATGGCAATGAGATAAATGTTAAAGGAGATCTTGAGAAATCTTAGCAAACTTCTGGAGATCAGGAGATTCACTTTGGAGAAACAATGTAATAGGGATATTTACATATATTCTACTTTCTATTTAAATGTATACATTCTTTCCTAAGTGGAAGTTCAAAATCTTTATTTAAAAATGCACTCAGATGATATGAGGATTTAAAGGATTCTCTTCCTCTCTCTCTTTTTCATGTACTATGCTTTAGCTTCTTTATTTCCTATTACTAGGTAAGCTTATCTTAAAGGCGTGTTTTATCCCCAGAAAACAAGATGTACCATTGTATGTTTTTCACTAAATGCTCTTTCATAAAGACCAAATCAATGAACGTTTTTAAACATTTACTGCACATTCTTGTTTTTGTTGCTAGAAAGATTTTGGTTGGAGTCTTTGAAATCTTATCTCCAGCATGTTTACTGAATTTTCAGTCAGCTTTCTCAGTATTAAACTATCTTTCACTTTCAGAGATAGGTGCTGTTAATCAGAGGTGGTTTTTTTTCCCCCTACAAAATTCTGCCCCAAGGTCATTGGTTGTGCCAGCAGTAACCAAAATGAAATGTACAATTTGCTTAAAAAAAAAAAAATCTTTTGTTAGGTAATGCATGTGTTTACTTAAAAAAAAAAAAAAAATAGAAAAGCACAACAGTACATAGAAAAGAGCAAATTCATCCCCACCTCTCTAGCTATCATGGAATTCTCCTCTCTAGAGACAGCCACTGCAAGCAGGTCTTGGTATAGCCTGATAGAAACCAAATAATCATTTTGAAGTTTCTGTACATAGCTTTGTAGATAATTTATTTAAAAAGGTTCTAAATACCAATATCTACCACTCATTGGGCACTCACTACTACGTTTAAGGTGTTTTACAGTGACTTATTTAATAGAAAGAAAAAAAATGAATGAATCAATGTAAAAATGCCTGTCAGATGTGCTAGGTTTGTTTTGCTTTGGATATGATTTGTTCATACTTGTTAATACCTCAAGTCCCTATTTCTCAGAAGAGAAAACTGATTTGGCATGGTAGCAGGGCTAATAACTGGTAGGTTGAGATTTCAGGGTTGGTGGATTGGGTGTCAAAGGCCACGCCCTTTGGTTTTGAAATTCTGAATGGCTTCTGTTGTAACTGCAACCTCTGGGGTAGTAAAGGATGCTCTTTGTATTTGTCCCTTTTCCTTAATTAATCCCCCATTGTTAACATTTTAATTCCTAAAGTCAATGGAGTTGAAGGAGAGGCTCTCCAGTGAAACATAAAGAGAATGCCCGTTAGCCCACCCGAAACCTTCGAATTCGATAGTTTTGCAACACGTACCTCAACAACTACAATTGAAAAGAAAGTGATTGTTGTAAGGGTGCCCATTTATTATCTAGACATATTCTAGATAATCATCGCTCTATCTCCTGTCCTAAATGCTTGTTTGCCCAAATTTGATGGGGAAAAAAAAGGAAACGATGACGGATTAAGGTTATTTGAGAGTTTATTCCAACTCCTGGAAGCGGTAAAGAAGAGGTTAAACTGGACCAGGAGGGTTTTTGAAGTCTTTGGTTGGGAGGTTCCATTTGGAGAAAGGTGCAGGGGAGTTAAGGGTGGCGAGAGAAACAAGGCAAGTTTCCATTGGCTTGGATTTTTTATCCTGAGCAGTTTGATTCTCATCTGAGGGCGCAGTCGGGCACCTTTGACTTTTGAATGGAAATATTCATGAGCAAAACTTGCCAGACCGGCGTCTGGAGAGTAGAGTGAAGCATGGAAAGTACCGCACGGTCCCTTTAAGTATTCCTGTGTCCGGGAGGAGAGGGCGGAAACTGGGAGCCTCGGGGAAGGTGGGGGAAACCCACTGCAATTGAGCCAGAGAAGAGGCAGCGTGAGAGCAGAAACTTCAGACACTGCTGATCCCGGCGCAGCTCGGGTGTGCCGCGGCGGCCGTCGCTCCCACCCACAGCAGCGTCCTCCTCGCCCCTCTCCGCCAACCCAGGGAGGTTCGGGAGCTGCTTCTCTGCAACCACCACGAGCCAGGCTGCGAGCAGTCACCCTCAGGAAGTTTGCGCTCCAGCGTCCCAGCCTCGGCGAGTTCGGGGTGCCTTGTGCGCGCGCCCCTGCGGACGAGGGGCCCGGGGCGATCATGAGCGCAGTACGGGGTTGGAGGCGCGGGGGAGGCATGCGTGTGTCCGCGTACGTGCTGCTGTCCCCAATGCCCTCCGTATCCCCCAAGTGATGGGAACAAGGGCCCGGCCAGGCAGCCTCTGTTGCCGCACCGCCCCCTCGTTCGCTCTCAGCGCGCGGAGTCACCCAGGCACACCCCCAGCACCCTGTGCCAGTCCTCCGAGCTGCTGCCGCTGCCTTTGCTGCCTTCGCCTCCGCCTCGAGTGGCCAGCTGTTGACCGGGCTTGCCTGTAGACGGAGAAGCACTTTTTGGCCCTCCCTGATTCGTTCCCACACCCCAACTTTGCTGCTGCCGCCGCGCCTGCCTTTACCGCGGCACTCCGCGCTCAGTGTGGGGGCGCACGCCGGGAGGCTCGGCAAGACGGTGAGGCAGAACACCACACAACTGCTCTTCTGCTTCGGCTCTTTGTTGTTGGCTTTGGATGGTCCTTGGAAGTGGCCGAGCCTCCTCGGAAACCCTGGAGCCAGAGACGGCAAACCTTGGAATTCTTAGTCAGCAAAGTGCTCTGAGATAGTGACAAGCGTCCGGAAAGGTCCACTAGTAGTAACTGCCCTGAAACTCCTGGCGGATTGACCCACGTTGCTTATATTAAGCCTTTGTGTGTAGTGTGTGGTGTGTGGCTTCATTAATTTGGGGACCCCATTTCTGCTCCTCTTGGCATGAGACTGTATGCAGGATCCACCCGAGGACAATGATCGCGGAGCCTGCTCACTTTTACCTCTTTGGATTAATATGTCTCTGTTCAGGTAAACCCCGCGTCTTCTTTCTTCACCATTCATCCCTCTAGCACGCCCCATCTCCACTTTTCAAATCAAACCCCGAACTGCGTTTCTGCGACCTCTCCCTTCGAAGGCCGGAGGGGCTCGATCTATGCAGGAGTTTTAGATGAAAAGATTCCTAGTTCTTATTTTGGGTCGACCCTTTTCCCCATCGCCCAAGACCCCTCGAGCCTTTCGCAGACCTCGGCCTTTTGCCAAGTTCAGGGCACGCCCAGATCACTCTTGGCAAACGCGTGTCTTAGCGCAGGGGTGGGAGGAGGCCGCGGTTGGCGGTGAGTTTGGGCCCCCTGGATGAGCCAAAGTGAGTTTCATCCTTCGGCTGCTTCCTTTGGGGAGGAAGATGTGCGCCGGGAGAACTGGTGGCCCAGAGACCCGCCTGGATTCCTGAACCTGGTCCTCCAATACGCCCCTCCTCCTCCGAGCACAAGGGGTTATTAGTAGTTGTTTTATGTAACCAAAGTCTGTAATTAAATTCGATTCTGAAGAAACTTCAGGAAATAACTCCTTCTTACGGTAGGATATAAACTAGCCACTCTGCCTGGCTGGGTTTAGAAGGAAAACAGGCGGTTGCAGCTATCTGAAAGGGAGCAGTTAGTTGCCTGGGGATTTTCATTGGGAAGGGAAAACAGAAGGCTGAATTTAGGATTTGGGGGATTAATTAAATAGTACTGAAACTCTCCATATGAAGTGTTGGAAGGATGCTGCAAAGGGATCCTTCTGACATAAGAGTATATATACACTGTAACTACTACACTTACAAATAGTTTTTTTACACTCCCCAAGAAACTTTTACTGTGGGTGAACAGAGCCACAACTCAACTTTTCTTTCTTTCCTTTTGGTAGATTCTGGTTTCAATCAAGGATCCGATTTCAGGCCTTAAAACACACGCTGTTGCGCGCGCGCGCAAGGACACACACACACAAACACACACTCATACACTGCACCTCAGGGAATTTTTTATAGTCGAATACTGAGCTTCAAGTTGCATCAGGGCCTATAGGTTAAAGTCACTCAATTTGCGTGATTATGAAACAGTTTTGAAAGGTTGCTTTGAGCTTTTTGCTGTCCACACCTATGGCTTATATTTGGGTGAAGGATTTTGCTTAAATTAATGAACTATGAAAAAGAAAAGCGCATATCAGCTAAACGATAGCAAATAAACCCCTAAAAGAATTTTAGCCCACAAAATATGCTTCCTGGCTGAAAGGAACATTTACAACAAAACTAAAGAAGAAATTTGTTAAATTGATATTCGTTTGAAGAAAACTGAAGCTCCAGCCTATGTCACAGTAGATGGATGAATAGATGAAACTAACTCTTTGGGGCCACCTCTTCTTACTGCCGGCTTCCCCTTTCTGTAATGTAGCTTTTTTCTTCCTTTGCAGGTCTGAATGATTGAATAGTTTCCCACCCCAATGACCAGCCATGGATGCAAATCAAAAACATTAGATCGGATCTCTCTATTTGTCTCTTTGCTGTGTCTCCCCCTAGTTTAATTTACAGCTTCAGATACCTTTGAGATTTTTGTTGATTCACCTTCTCAGTTAAAGTTTATTCACGTGTGTAAAGTGAAGTGTCAGTGTGATAAATGACTGGAGGGGCAGATTACTGAAGATAGGGGGATTAATGGTCATTAGTCACTGTTTGAGCTGAGTTTGTATATGTTGGGACATTTTATCATGGCTGTAGATTAAAGATAGGGTCACAGTAATAGGGTATCACTGAAAGCTGGTCTCTTCGGTGTGCAAATTCTGTCTTCACTTGGGGAAATATCCGGGGAGGGGGTGTACCAGCCTTTCAGATTTAATAATTTAATTAGTAGTTAGTATCTGAGGTTTATAATTTAAATAGATAGGAGGTGTTTATAATCTTAGACTTAAACTGATTTCTGCCTGTGTTTTTCTAATTTAATTTTCCATTTAAGTCGTTGATGATTTTTAATAAGCCTACATTTTTTTTTAGGTGTACTTATCTATTTCTTTGGCAAGTTTGCAGGTCAGAAGTACCCTTGTGAAGTGCTCCCTCATACTTAATCTGAAGCTATTAATCATTCCTCTGATGGCTTTCACACTTGCTGTGAATCTGAACTTGGGAGGCCCGTCAAATTATTGGACTGCTGGGGTGATTTCATGGCAGTGTGTTACTCTAAAGTCACACTATTGATTTGAATAAAACCTCACAGAACTTAGATAAGTAACTAGACTTGGGTGTGCTCAAGACACCTGGTCAGGGAATGAATGAAGTTCTTGAAAGATTGTGTTTCATGTCTTGCCTCAAGCATAAGATCACAGTCTATCGCTTGTTAATGGAGTGTATTTAAGAGAAATGTGGTGAGCTTAAATAAATCAAAGTGTACTGAGGGGGTAAGGTACCTTCAACAAGATTTAACCTGTAAAAGCATCTATTGGTTGTCAGTTGTTTTTTCTTTCATTCTTTTCCCTTTTAACATGGTTGCCAACTTAACAAGCCCTACAGTTTTCTTCAAACAGATTATAAACCTCATTTTGATGTGTTGATGTCATACTTAACATCAAGTATTATGTTTAAGAGTATGTGTTTGCTTTGTGTAGTCTTTTATTTATTAACCTAATGAATGCTATAATAGATAACTTTTTATTCTAGGAAACTAAGATTTTGAAGAAAAGTGGATATCTCTTTAGAACTTCATGTATTAGGTGAATTTCTTTAGGGAGTTTGTATACCTGAGTTCTTTTCCTATGGATAGCTAGACTTTTGGTGAAAGGGTCAGAGAGGGTAGCACCGAACAAAACAATCTGTGTGATCTCCCAGGAACTGATTCTAAACCTTCTCCCTTCATAGACTTCCTCTCCTCAACTCCATTTGTGAGAACCTCCTTTTAAGTGCAAAAGTGATTGAATTTCAGTTCAAATTTAGGATGAGATCAGAATTTCAAATAAAGGGGAAGTTTATTTGTGCTATCTTTTCTTTTTTTTTCTTTTGAGGGTAGGTTTTTTGTCTTTTGAAGATGGGCATGTTTTTAGATAAGTTTCACTATGTGAGCTACTTATCTGGGTCTCTGGTCTCTTATTCCTCCCCACCCCACCCCTTCTTCATTCCCACCATTTTATCTCTCTCTCTCTCTCTCTCTGGCAAGATTCTTTGGTAATTCCAATAATTTTTTATTAGTTTCTTTATAAACTTTTTGGCTTTTAAATATACTAACATGAATGCTATGACATCATTGAAAATATCCTTATTTCTTGATAATAGGCCCTCTATTTACAATGTTTTGAACAGAAAGTGTACCTGAAATTTTTCCTCAGTCTTCACTATGACAAATTAAACATTCTTGTGTGAGTTAAAGGAGTGCAAAATGCTGAATTTCAAGCCTACAGTGGAAGTTGTTTGTTTGTTTATATATTTTGCATTGAGTAGAAACATATAATTAAAAATACTGGGCGAGAGGAATAAAATTGGGAAGAAACTGAGTAACAGCTTGCCAGTGGAGATCAGAAATAGTTGAGTCTTCATGTGCCACATTCTGTGTTCACAAAAGATGCTAAGGTGATGTTTAGGTTCATTTCTAGCACTTTTAAAAAGGTTTAATTCTTAAAATAAAAGTATAACTGCCTTGTAAGCTTGATTTCTTATAGAAAAATCGAAGGAAATCAAAATCAATATTTGATTTAAAATTAGGGCTAAAATCATCTGTGGAATAAATTAAGAAATTTTGTAATAAGAAAGGGAGAAAAAAGTGAAACCAGAAGCAGAAGTCTAGAAAAGTATAGTAGTAGAAACAGATCAAGAATTTAGCTAGGTTTAAAATACAGGAAGAGGTGGAGTGGAAGTAGGTAGACGTAGCAGCCAAATCTAAGTGCACCCTCTGACCCATACAGCTAGAAAAGCATCTCTGAAAATGGATTTCCAAAAATTTGATGGCCGTATGTATACTACCTATTTAACAACTATATAAAGAAGTAGACATTTTACATTTTTTGAAACAGAAAGCATTTGGAAACATGTTTAAATATTTAATGAGTTGATAGAATAGTTTTTATTTAAAGCTACATTTAATAAGACTTCAGAATATTGACTACCTCAGTTTATAGAGGAGTGAAAAAGTTAGTGGTTGCTTTCTATATCATAGCACGTTTGCTTAGAGCAGACCAATAAAGTAAAAGAAGGAAATAAAAAAAAAGGGGTCAAATTGAAATTCTGGGGTACCATAAAAAATTTTATGACGATGACAACTATTGCTATGAAGATATGACTATCATTTATTGAACATTCATCATTATCTTAATTAATGCTTCTACGAACCCTATGGTATAGGTGCTGTTATTAGTAAAAATATTACCTTATCTTTATTTTATCGTTGTAGAATCTACATCATAGAGAGTTAGGAGATGTGGATGGGCAAGGATTTGAACCAAGCTGATTGTAAAACTCTTAACTACCGCACTTTCCTAGTTGAAAGAGAGAAATGAAGAATATAAATAAGAAAGATTAAAGGCTCAATCAATTTTTTACCTCTAAACTTGTCCAAAGAAAATCCGTCCAAATAAGACTGTCTGGAACACTTGAGAATTTGTAAGGGAGGCATTCTTTTTCTTGCCATTAAGTAACTGGTCTTTAAATTTTTAGATCACCTGGCAAGATAACCAATTATTGTATCCAACCAACTCATATCCAGCCTTTGTCGCATCTGCATTTTTTGAGACACTTCAAAGAAGAAACTGAACAGAAGTCAAAAACAGTGACCGCTGGTGATGTAGATGCTTAGCGATTTCAAGCTGCATTTTGGAAAATGAATGCTGTTCTCGTTCATGCACACTTCTTGAGGGAAGATTTTTCTGTGAGTCCAATGGCAAATAATTGGTACTCATCAGCAAAGAGCCCAGTGAGAGAGAGAGAGACAGTCATTTCCCCTGGGGTCACTCTTCCCCTCTGGGTTGGACATGGGCTGGTGGTCATTTAGTAGTAGATGGGCCTTCTGGTTGACAGATGAGTCACTTCATGGTTACTGATCATGGAAGAGTTGAGGTTAATACCTGGTTGATCAGCTGGTTGGAAACTGCTTATGCATAGCCAATAAAGTTGCCATCCTGTAGAGATCAAAAGGCCACCTCTTTTCTTTACAATTCTGGATTAGCATGGTTTCCCACTCCCCTTCTCCCTCCACTTTCAGCCCTTCCCTTCAATCTTGCTGTGGAAGAAGAGGAAGAAAAAAGATTATCTAGTGTACAGGGGATAGCTTTGATCTCCACTTCTTTGCCTTCTCTTTTAAACCATCCAAAAGACTGTTCCTAACACGGGAAGGTATCATGTTGCTTGCTTCATGGGAGAGCTCAGTCTCATTTTCCTTCAGCCAAAACAGGCTGCTATAAATTCCCTTACTTCTGTGATTTTACTTGGCTTCCAAACATCTTATGACAATATTGTTCCACACATAAAACAATATTTAGAACTGCATGACTGTGCGTATTTTTCTGACTACATTGAAGGAAAGAAGAACCTCTGTGGTGTTCACAGCTGTCCATGGCTTAGGGCTGGAAAAGAATATCTGTTTATTTTATTTAATTAATTTATGTCATGCTTTGGGGGAGAGTTTATAGAAGATAGACAATTGTAGAAAATGTCCTTGTATCACAAGTTTGATGCTAAATAGTGCATAGGCTTAATGCCTGTCACCTAGTTTAACATGTAAATGAAGCATTAAAGCACCGTGAATGGATACAAGCAAATGGCCAACAGAGGTATGTGGTCCTGAGTTAGGTGGGAATACATTCTTTTGTTGATCTATTATTTATTTATTTATTGAAAAGATTTTATTGGGGAAGGGGAACAGGATTTTATTGGGGAACAGTGTGTACTTCCAGAACTTTTTTTCAAGCAAGTTGTTGTCCTTTCAATCTTAGTTGTGGAGGGCGCAGCTCAGCTCCAGGTCCAGTTGCCGTTGCTAGTTGCAGGGGGCACAGTCCACCATCCCTTGCGGGAGTTGAACTGGCAACCTTGTGGTAGAGAGGATGTGTTCCAACCAACTGAGACATCTGGGAGCTCAGCGGCAGCTCAGCTCAAGGTGCTGTGTTCAATCTTAGTAGCAGGGGTGCAGCCCACCATCCCTTGTGGGAATCGAGGAATCAATCGAACCAGCAGCCTTGTGGTTGAGAGCCTACTTGCCTATGTGGAAATCAAACCCGCAGCCTTTGGAGTTAGGAGCATGGAGCTCCAACCGCCTGAGCCACCAGGCTGGCCTGTTGATCTATTTTTTAGATTGTGTTAGTCTTCTTTAGTAGAAAACCTATTATTTTTTCCCAAGGCTTTTTTTTTTTTTTAAACTTTTATTTATTTAAGTGTGTTATTCCAGGACCCATCAGCTCCAAGTCAAGTAGTTGTTTCAATCTAGTTGTGCAGGGCGCAGCTCACAGTGGCCCATGCAGGGATCGAACTGGCAACCTTGTTGTTAATAGCACCACACTCTAACAAACCGAGCTAACAGGCTGCCCCTAGAAAACCTATGTTTAATGCACTTCTAGCAGTGGCAGCTCATGGTGCTACTTTCTCAAGATGCTCTTGATTGGATTTCAGAAAGTATCAAGTTCAAAAATGGGCCACCTATGCCTAGGTTCAACTCATCTATACATGACCTGAGAGCCAGGGATGGCTTATTCAGTCAGCTATGGAAGGAGCATGGAGTACTTGGAAGTTTCCTTTAAAATTATTTGCAAGAAGTTCTGGAGAATAGTGGAGACCCAGTTTGTTATCCCTGTTCCTTTGTAGACTTTTCATGTGAGGAAAAGTAGTATTTTAAGAATAACAAAATTGTGTCATGTGGCCATGTATTACTTTAAAAATCATTTCAGATGCATATCTCTTGATTTAACTTAAAATTTCAGTAAGCATAATAAGAGACAGTGGTTATATGACCGTAAAATCTTTTTTAGTGTGATATGTATGGTCATAATTTAGGCACCATTATGGGGAAAAACGTCATCTTGGTAAGCTCATACCTGGATTTTAACAGAAGGGGAAACAGGCTCGATACTAGTTTCCACTAATGTCACTGAGGCCCTTGTATGTCATTAGCAATTCCAGGTAGATTTTGGAAAGAAAATGAGGCCAAAGAATGAGTGAAACAGGCCATACACATCGGTTTTAAGATCATTTGGCATCATATGGTGCTAATGAGATAAACTAAGTCTTATAGTTTGATCTCTAAACTTAAATAATTTGCATACCATGTTACATTTTCTGTTTTAGCATGTGATTTTTTTTCTTTCCCCCACTAAGGTGTACTAACTTTTAGTTTGGTTAAAAGTGTCTGCCTGCAATTCTTTTCCTATATAAAGGAAATACAAATATACACTTTTTACTTTCACAGATCTAAAGCTGATTTTGTTGACTCACCCTACATTTAAAAGGCTGACTTTATCACTTTGAAACTTCACTAAAATGGTGCTTGCTCCTATAACGAAGTGAGTTAAAGCACATTTGTATGTGTTAACCACACGCCTCTGGGTAGCTTTAAACTACTTCAGTTGCCTCGTTTGAGAAGTAATTTCAGTGTCTCCAGACTATTCAATTAGCTAGTTGTCTGAATGAAGTAAAGTGGCTTGTACAGGCTGTGGAAAAGAAACTCATGTGTTTTTCTCTGTTGCATTTGAGGGGAAGTGAAAGTTTTCTTAGCAAAAGTAGTATCACATTTGGAACTAGAACTTGCTTAAATTAATGAGTTTAGTGATACAGAGGGTACATTTTAAGAAAGGAAAAACTGTATTAAGATGTAATACCCAATATATACCGATAACAAAAGGTAACAAGTCATGTGTATACATTTTTTGGCATCCCTGGTATATTTCCAAAACCTGAAAATGTAGAAGGAAAATACGAGAGGCAGAGACTTTACCTGGTACTCTGCGGAAAGGAGGGACATTCACTGACAAGATAGTTGCTATTAATCTTGATGAATTAGCATAAATAGAAGCATCATAATGGCAGCTATTTAGATTTGGTATAGTTCACTGTGTTATATGATCTTTTTTCCTGTTAAGGATCATTTAATCCCAGGAGCTCAACATTTCCTAGGACCTTATATTAAAAGTTACCCTTTAACCATTTTAAATTTGACATATTTAACAATGTTTTAAATACACGGTTATTGAACATACATGTTATTTATATACAATATAAATAATATAAATAATGCATATATACTGTTTAATATATATTTTTTTACTTGATAAATGAGGGAAAAAAGCAAGTGATTGAATTATATGATTAATTGATGCTGTATAGGCCCAATTTTATACGCTGAACCTGAAGGACTACCTTAATCAATAATAACATCTCTAGTAATAGTAATTTCAAAGCCTAAAATTTATAAAATGTTTACTATCTACCTGGAAAAGTGCCAGTGTGCCTTATCTTATTTAACACCACATTAGGAACAAATGCATTGTTATTATTTTTGTTTATCAACGTGGAAAATGAGGTTCAGAAAAGTAAAGTTTCTTGCCTAGGGTCAGTCAGCTAGTGTCATGGAGTGAGGATTTGGAAACAGCCCATCTGGCCCCAGGATTTTTGCTCTTCACCATTATGTAGACACACTACACTATGCTCTTAAAGGAAAATGATTGTGTTAGTAGATGAAACAGTATAGACTGTGTATAACAAGGCAAAGATGCTTTTTGTGTGAGGGAAGTAGCTTGTGCTATCAAGCTGTTTTACTTCCGTTTTAGATGTTAGATTTTTCTGGTATATGTGATTATTTGTTTCTCTCTTCTGCTTGTCTCATGATAACCCACCAAAAAGAGTGCACCCTAGTATTATACACCATAGAACACAGAAACATTTAGTTGAGCCCCATAACATGGCTTAGTGGAATTCAGTGATGTTCAGTTTATGGAGTAAATTTGAGATAGTAAGAACCAAGTAAGTGTTGTGAGAGCTCAATTGTATAAGTGAATAGAAATTTTCACTGTCTATTCACTTATACAATTGAGGGGGGTGGTAGAAGAGGGTAAACGGGGTTAAATATATGGTGATGGAAGGAGAACTAAACTGACTGGGTGGTGAACACGCAATGTGATATATAGATGATGTGTTATAGAATTTTACGCTTGAAACTTATTTAATTTTACTAACCATTGTCACCTCATAAATTTAATTTATTGTCAACCCAATAAATTTAATTAAAAATTTTTTTTCTTACGTAGAAAATGCTATCACTGGGATCTAACTTCTCTAAGAAAATTGTATTGAAATTTTGTTTCTTGAGTTTGAAAGTAGATGATTTACTTAGTGATAGATAATAAAATCATTTTAAGCAGTAGCTTGGTTAGAATCTGTGATTACCATTCCTTTAAAGTTGTGTCCTTCTCATATGACAAGTTTTTTTCTTTTTTTAACATTTTTTTATTGGGGAAGGGGAACAGGACTTTATTGGGGAACAGTGTGTACTTCCAGGACTTTTTTCCAAGTCAGGTTGTTGTCCTTTCAGTCTTAGTTGTGGAGGGCGCAGCTCAGCTCCAGGTCCAGCTGCCGTTGCTAGTTGCTAGTTGCAGGGGGCGCAGCCCACCATCCCTTGTGGGACTCGAATCATTGAACCGGCAACCCTGTGGTTGAGAGCCCACTGGCCCACGTGGGAATCAAACTGGCAACCTTCGGAGTTAGGAGCATGGAGCTCTAACCACCTGAGCCACCGGGCCGGCCCTCATATGACAAGTTTTATAGAAAGCAAAGAATATGTCATTGGTTAACTGACCCCTGTGAGTGAAACCTGCCAGAGTCTGTAATAACTATCAAAAAAGTACTATAACCAATACCCTTTCAGAAGTAATGCAGTTTTCAAAATGTTATTCTTTTGCTTTTCTTACTCTTTTAAATCTATATGTCTAAGATTGTTTTATAATTTCTTAGGTATAGGTTTCTCAGCTAAACTCAGTGGTTTTCTACAAAGGTATTTACAAATACATCGATGGGAGGTACATTTATATTCTCATCTGTATTTCTATAGGTTTGTGACTTTACATAAGGTTTAATGGAAGATTGAAGCTTTTCCAAGTTCCTTACTTTGTACCACTAATCAAAACAGCATCATATCTAAAATGGTCCTTTATAGGAGACCTGGGGTCTTAGACTTAGGCTTTTACTCTTTGTTTTAAAGTATACGTCATAAAAATTTTATTTCTGTGCATTCATTGTTTTGCAGTGTGCCGTTCATTTGTGCTTGATAATGCTACTTGTTTATTATTAGTGGATTTTAATAACGTTGTATTCCTCAGTAAACTAATTACTATCAATCTTGAGAACAATAAAAAAATTATTATTAACCAGCTGTCAACACAACTAGTAGTAGTGTTACTACTATTAGATACTTATGTTTCAGACATACTAGATAATGTGTAAGAGCTCTTAATACAAGATACAGGTTGTGTACATATAGACAGGAAAATGAATGTTGAATCACGTTAGTGAATTGTTGGCACTCTATGAATGAAAGATGTTTTGATATAATGGGAGGAGGGAGAACTACACTTTGGGAACTGACAGATCAAGGTGATTTACTTTGTCAGGGAAATCTTCCAAGAATCTGTAGGTTCCCAAAGAGAAAAAAGGAATCTCTTGTTTGGGGAGGGGAAGTATTGAAGAGGTGCATCTAGGAGTGGTGATCTGAAAAAACTGACATACTCTGTTTGAAGAAGTAAATTTTACGATTGGCTATATTATAGATTTTTACAACATTGTTATACTTTAAAGGTTATTATTTAGTAATTGCATTCATCCTTTCATTAATCGACCTTACCAGGCAACAAATTATTTTAAAAAAAAGAAGCTCATTCTTTGCACTTACGGAATTTATGGTGAATAGTTGATTGCCACGTAGGTACTTTAATAGAAGTATGCGTGACTGCTGTGCAATACTATGTTAGACCATAAAAAGCTTCCATCAAATGGAGAAAAGGTTATGTAAATAAATGTAAACGTGGTGACCTAAATCTTAGAGATTAAGACATTTATTTTTTGGCATTTTCCCTGAGGGTACGGACAGCAGTATACAGATACATAGACTTAAATATGATGCAATGTGTATTATATAGGTTTCCCTGCTATCCAAAAGTAGGGTTCCTATGCAATCTTTCCTAAGCTGAAATGGTGTAAAGGGAAGAAGCAATTACCTTGGGACACATCTTGCTCTCGGATGCACACAATAAATCGAGATAAAGCACAGATGTCCACAGACACAGTTCAAAGCTATGATGGCTTGTTGCTGAGATGCTGGGTGTGGTTCCCAGGGAAGGAGCTCAGCGGGGTCACTTCCTCTGCCTCTGTAGTAAATATCTCACTGCACATCAAACGCTGAATGCTACTTTAGCTTTGCGCCTTTTTTCATAAAAGAGAAAATCCTCTTTGGATTCCCTTCCATTAGTGAAAACAGGTACTAATAATAGTTCTTTAGTAAAAGTGAAGAGGCATAAAGCAAACTTTTGAAAAACAGGGGGCCTATGTTGATCTTTACCTGTCAGAGACTCGGTTGGACAGTACATACCTTAGTGCATTCTCTCTCTGCACTCCTACCCTCTCTGCAGTACCCGGAATGCAGAGTCTTTATTCTCCCTCATCACGTTAGATGACAGGAACCATCTCCTCATGGTATGGAAGAGTCTATGTACCGTTTTCTTTCTTTTTAAATTTCTCATGTTAAGTTAAGAATCAACTTTATTTCCTGTCCTACTGGCCTTGGTATTTACACTCCAAAGCTACCATGGTAAACCTAGTGCAGTTGCTACATGGAACTTCGTCAGTATTTGAAGCCAGTGATTATGTTCTTTCTAAACCTTCTATTCTCCAGACACAAATCCTGATTTTCTTCCAATTTTCCTCATATTATAAAGAGTCATTTTCCTTGGTTATGTTGTTCTTGTTGTTATTGTTTTTAATTTCTATTTTGCCAGTGTCCTAAAGTGTAACATAAAGTTTAAGGACTCTACTTTCCTTTTTAGTTAAAAATGTAGATAACTTTCACATTTTTCCTAGTCTTCTGATACATCTTTTATCTAAAAGTTATCTCGATATCGGGATTTAATGCTATTGTAGATCAGGAGATTTAAAATGTAGTAGGAAGCTAGTAGATACTTATCTTGCTACGTTAATTTCCCACTGGTATATAAGATATCTTATATCTTAGAACTTCTCTCTCTGGTCTAAGGTCGTAATTCTTGTCAGGGAAGATAAACAAAGTAGAATTTGTGAGTTTTTGTTTTTCTTCTCTGACAGTATTGCATTATGGTGGAAAATAGAAGTTCCTATACAGGGCTTGTGTAAGGAAGGTTCTAAGGGATGGTTGGCTGGATGTTGCCATCGAGAAATATGGGCCCAAGGTAGACGGACTTTCTGAGTTTTCAAGAGAAGGCATAAATCCGTATTTTTAAGTGAAATCTCCCAACTGATATATGGAAGCAATTGAGTCAAATTAATAATAATAATTATTAATTAATCTTCACACCAAATGTGGCCCACAGGTCCCTATTGTGGGGCTGCAATGTTACACCATCTCACATATGACTATATGTTGCTGCTTATGCCTGCTCTAAGTAATACATCGGTATCCCCTCACTTTCTATTATCTTCTGCATTTTAGGAACTTTTACTTTTCTGATGTTTGGCCATCCTTCTGTATTTGACTAGTAACCATACAGCAGGATAATGGCTTATTTATTTAACCAAAAGCTTCTGCCTTCATTGGGAGCTATTTACATTTTGCAAATTGTATTTGTTGAGCCAGGCAAAGTAATCAGTTTGACTGTTTATGTTTATTCTTTTGTCCTAAAGCTAACAAACAAAGAAAACAAAACCACAAGCCCTTTGATGAGCTTAGAGTCCCTGATGAACTGAATAAATAAATATATTCTTGAATAAGAAGAGAAATTATCAACACAGAGGGTCTAAAGGTTTACTGATTGCTATTAAGAGACACACCACTGTGTTGCATATAAATTACTGGTTAGAAAATACATTAAGGAAATCTCAAGAAATAAAAATAAAGAAAATTGGAGCTGTGGCTGAATTGCAAAGAAGCCTTTTACCTTCTGAAAGAATTTATTGCAGGACCTTTGTAAAATTCAGTTTCCTTATTTGTTTTAGTATTTATTTATAGATCATTAGCTATTTGACAGAAAAATTAACAAGAGAGAAGCTTAATCTAAAGGGTCAGTAATCATTGCCAATTGAATATTAACCAGGAATGAGAATAAAGCATCTCTGAAATAATTTGTCAGTAAAAAATATTATTTGCTTTACAAAACATTGATTTATGCACTGTTTTAAAGAGCAGATCTAGCATTGCTGTGAGAAAACCTTGTGCATAATTCATAAATGTTTCTAAAATCACGTTTGGAGGATTTCTTTAAGCAACACAGCAATGGTATAATTTACTCAGGTGTTCAAGATATACTGCAAAGCCAATCTATGTGAAGAAACTTTTGTTAACTTAGAAAAAAAAAACAGGTCATTTCTTGCTAAATAAAAGTAAAATATACTTAAAGGTAAATGTGTCTATTCACTATATGTCATGTAATGTGCATATAATTTTTTGTTGTTGTTTTTGAACGACTCAGCCTACTGGAAGGATAAAGCAGAGTCCCATCGGGGATCATTAGGAGCGTTACTTATTTTAGAATCTATCAGTGGCAGCCCTCTTCATGATGTATTCTAGAGCCACAGCTCACGAATGATATGAGATGCTCAGAGGCATGAGGCAGGGCATAATGTGTGAGTGGGAGGTCAAGGGACAGGCAAGGGAAGAGGTCAGAAGCAGTAATGTGCCCTGAGCAAGGAGAGCTGATTCATTTGAAGCTGGAAACCATCACCAACATTTCATCGGAGGCATGTTTAAAGATGAGCATTAACCGATGCTCTGAAAAAATAGCTTGGCAATAATAATGGATTCTTCCTCATTTGGAAGGGCAGTCATGATTTCCATGTTTCTTTGAAAATTATTTCTCTAGTTCAAAAACTACAACCTTTAAAAGAATATAATGCGGACATATGAACTCATTTGCCTATGTGTTGTTCACCTTTATTGTTCCTGGGACCATAATTCTATTTTTTCTCTTTCTTTACTTCCATGTAGAGAATCTTCATGTTTGACTTATTTCTTAATATAGAGGACTTTGTGTTTGGATGCATTGGCATTATGGATTTGATTATATCGCATACCTGCTTTATTATGGGTCCCTGACTGTCAACCAGCTCCAGCCAGGTGAATACCCTCTTAGCACTGTGGCTTTTCTTAATGCTACTAAATGCTCTAAATTTTACTAAATGCTACTTTTGTTTGGGAATGCTCTGTCTAGGCCCATTTCTTTCTCTCCTTTTACCTGCCCTGCTTTCCATCCCAGTCCTGTTTGGCCTAAGCAATGACAGGTGTCTCTGTCAGAAAAGCTTAGCTGCCCCTTCCTCCCACCAGGTATAGATTTGATGTTCTTCTTAGGTGTTTCCCTAGCACTGTGATGTTGCCCACAATCATGCTAGGTTGCATTTACTTACCTAGGTTGCCTTTCAGACTTTAATAGGATGGCCCATGTCTAATTAACTAATTACAACCAGTATATACATCATTTGGTAAATTAAGAAGTGATTCAATACACGAAATTCCTTTGACTGGAGTTGTATAAGGGTGTTCAGTACTTCCTCTTATACTTAAATACATACAGTTTTATCCTTTTAGAAATAGAAATGAAAATTGGAAAGGAGAAAAAAAACAGAAGTGCCAAATATCACAAAACTTCATCCCATTGTTTAAAAAAAAAAGCAAACGTCTTGAACAACTTGTGGTAGAAGTTGTAAAGTACCAAATTTGGAAGTAATTTATAAATGGAGGCACTCAATAGTTATGTATTTACTGGATTCTACACAATGGATTGAATAGGACTTTGGATGTCTACCTTTGCTTGGAGTTTGTAGATTTTTCCTATGATTTTTTTATGGATTAACTGTAGTATAGGGAAGACAAAACATCACTTGGATTCAGACATCATTGTTCCTGGCTTTGAAACTGCCACTAAGTAGCTTTTCACCATGCCATCCATGGGTGAGTTTCTTCATGTGTACAATGCCGGAATTCAAAGAGTTGTTGTTTGGGCCACTTACAGAATTTAAATTCTGTAGTTTTTTACCTAGGAACAACACAGTGAGTTAGATTATCTATCAGTGAGATTCTTCTAGTCAATGTGCCTTTTAGTAGAGTGTTGTGATTATAAGGGGATGGGCGTCAGAGTTAAAATACCTTGGTTTGAAATCTGCTAACCAGCCATATCACCCTAGTAGGTTATCTCAACTTTCCTTATCAGTAAAATGGAAATAATTTGGGTACCTACCTCATAGGGTTATTGTGAAGGTTAAGTAAGTTAATATATGTAAAGTGTTTAAAACAGTGCTTGACATGTTCTAGTGTCAATTTAAGTCTGAATTATTATGGTGTTTTATTATTGTTTTGCTGATTGGTAGTCTTTATCAAGGTGTTTTGTGTTTTTTTTTTAAGAAACTCATTTATGATAGTTGGTTGTATAGACCTTGACTTACAAACCCTAAATATAAAAATTATGCCTAGATAGAATCCAAACCTTCATACCTCTGACTAGATATTTAAAAAACAACAAACAAAATCAGAAGTGTGACTGTTGTTAAAGAAAATTCAGGGTTAATTTGACAGGCTGGACAGATTTCTGGGCAGATTACCATGCCAGTGTGATAGTTATTTTTATCGTATAAAGCAAAATATATTATTGTTTATGCTGTACAAAAATGCCAACAATTAGAGCTATATCAAATTGCTTTCCCCCTCAATTAAAAAAAAAAAGTTAATGCCTCGAAGAGGATTAAAAGATTTGCAATTGACTATGAATTATTTTAATCAGATTATAGATCCTTTTACTTGGTATTCAGCTTTTTAGCATTTGGGGTATGGAAATTTTCATTTGGAGTGTGGGGTGGGGACAAATATTAGGAAGTGTCAGGGATGGAGAAGAACAAAACAGAGTTTGACTTGTTCTAGTGTCTGTTTAAGTATGAATTATTATGTTGTTTTATTATTGTTTTGCTGATTGGTAGTCTTTATCAAGATGTTTTGATCCTGGACTAACACGGAGGTGGGCAAACAGGGCGAGTGAAGTTCAAAGGGGAGGTAGAGAAGTACTAGTAACAAATGTCACATATTGTTAAACGGTCTCAGAATCCAGAAACACTGTCCCAGCTCTCATTTTTCACTATTTCAGTCCTTCCTTCAAGAACTCCAAAATCAAATTAGAAGCATTGATATTGTTGTATAAGAACCTGAGTTTTAGATGAGTTCAGTGTCATTTATAGAACAATACAGTGGGTAACATTTCAGCCTCTAAAGTTATTCATTGATGTAATAAAGATCACATTCTGTGTGTCTGTCTGTGTGTGCTCTAATCTTGGCATATCAATAGCTGTTTTAAAATATACCCAGGGTTTGTTTTAAGACATGCAGACTTGGAAATGTCTGTCATGAAGGCAGAGGATCCTACTCACAGATCCCAAGAAACGGGTGGCCGGGGTCGCCACGCAGGACGACATGGGGAGGCTCCAGGGCTCGTTGGGAGGCAGAAAGAGGCAGGAGAAAGCTTGGGCAAAATCCATTATTGTGATTTTTGTGGGAAGGGATGAATGAGGTAATGTATGAAAGCTGAGCAGGTTTAGGATTGGATGGTTTCAATAATTTCAGCGGGGTGTGGGCTACAGAGATGGTCCCTAGTTGCCCGCCACCTGGCTCTGGGGTGATTAGGACAGAGAAATACTGCCTCGTGGCGTGTTAGATCCAGGTGGAAGAGGCTGGTCAGTGTATGGACTGGACTGGTGGGTTTATATTGGAAAAGTGTGCTCTTGGGTGAATGTTTGCTGTCCCTAAGGGTAGGCTAGCCCTGGGAGAGGCGGTCTCTTGCCGTCAGCAACGCCCCAGATGCTGGAGCATCAAGAATATAAAAAAAATAAGAAAATATGATTGTTACAATAGTGAACTATGTGAACTTGGGTATAGTGCTTATGTTTCAGAAGGCTTAGTTGCCTCATTTGTAAATTGGGGATAGTAGTAATATCTGCCTCAATGAGTTTTGAGATTAAATGGAAAAAAAAGGCATTATTTTCCTCATAAAAATATTAAATAAGTGGTATAAGTTTGAAGTTAAAAAAGATGATATAGAAATAAACCTCAGGATTCACACCAGTACTGAATTGCTGAAATCGTGTGTGTGTGTGTGTGTGTGTGTGTGTGTGTAATAAGATGAGATAAAACTGTGTGTCTATTGATAGGACAAATTATAAATTATAGTACTTTTTAGATTATTCAATAAAGACGTAATTTCAATTTCACAATAGCTCAAATTTATGTAAAGAACTTTTACTTCCAAACCTTAACATACATGTATCTTATAAATATTATTTCATTTTATCTCTCCACGTGAATATATTTGTTGGGAAAGCAGTAGATAGAGCATTGGAGTAGTGGTACTAAAGCTTATTAAGTACTAATTAGTAATACTAGTATCCGAAGAATATTGAAGAGGGTAGGGAGCGTTGTACAGTCTAGGGTTCAAGGCCAAAGGAGCCGTCTGTTTTGTAATGTTGTTGCTGTTAGTTTCTGTATGGCACATCCACCTTTATATTGTTGTCTGTATTTAATCTCAGTACATTTGTCTCTGCTGCTTGCTTGACCTGTGATCATGGTCGCTTTCTCTGGGAAGCCTCCGCCTTCTTACTCACAGATGCCCTTACAAGCACTAGGTGCGCTTATTCAAAGCACATGCTCAGCTTAAGTATTACCTAGTTTCCATGATTATTTAAATTCTGCTTTTTATAATAGTTTTACCTCTCTGTGAGGCATGACCTGTGGCTGTTTCATAGCACCAAGTACCTCCAGTAGTTACCACATACTTAGCACATAGTGGGGCTCAGTAAATATTTAATGAATGATCAAAGTCTAAGCTGATTATTTTAGAATTTAAAAAAGAAAATAAAGTATATCTGATGAAAAAACAATAAATCCTCCCACAAATGAAAGATAAACAATGCTCGGTTATCTGATATTTTAACTATCCTTCATGTTAATTATTTTTTTCCATAAATGTAATAATAGTAATGAACTCACAGTGTTTGGGTTTGTCCTGAGTATTGCTAGACAGGAGGATTTAAATGTTTGTGTCCTTTAGGGTATCTATAGTGATGAGCTCTGTATTTGAGGTTGTAGTGAAACATCTAAGGATTTCAGGAACCTCAAGTTATTAAAAAAGAAATGTTAAAAAATTGTTTTGTACCTTAATGAAACTCACTCATAAATAGGTGGGTGTAAAAGATACAGTGATTTTTTTTCATATCCTTTAGGATATCTGCCATTCAAAATAACTTTGAGTGGGTACCTGCTACATGTGAGAGACTTCTTGGCATTGGTGACATGAAGACAAGTTTAGTTATGGACCCTACACACAAAATTCACATTGTCCTATAATTGAGGAAGATACATGAACAATTAGAATATGGTGAAAAAAGTTATGTATGGTAATAGAAGTGCAAGAAGGAAAAATGGACTTCCTACTAGGGTCCGGGAATATTTCAACAATAATTGAACTAGGTGTTGAAGAATATCCATTCTTCTGCTTGTTTGTCCATCAGACTAAGTAAGCAGAAGAAACACATAGGAATAGGCCAAAAGACGGGGAATCATGTTGGATGCTGGAGAAACCAGAAATCATTTGGAATTACTTATAAATCAAATGCCTGTGAGGATAAACCTGTGGTCCGAATATGAAAATTCTCTTATTTTCTGCTAAGTAGATTGAACTTCAGTATGTGGCAAAGAAAAACCATGAAACATTTTTTAGGTAAGGAAGAAACTGCTCACTTAGGTGGGCTAGAAGGATCTCTCTACCATTGTCATGGAAGGTGGATTGAATGAGCAGGATACTACAGGCGATGAGAAGACTTAGGAGGGTATTAAACTCATAAAGGGAAAAGATGATGGAACAATAGAACTGGAGATGGAAATGAAGCTAAGGGGAAAGATCAAGAGTTTGGGGATAGTAGGATGAATAGATGGATTGATAGATGATATTATGCATGATTATATTATGCTGTAACCAGTTAGCCATTGGCCACTGCTATAAGTGCCATGGTTGAGCTAGCAAGCGCGAATGATGGGAGGATTTCACATGACTCTCAGATGACTCCATGGCAACAGGGACTTTAATGATAAAGGAGGGCCAGTCTAGAGAGAGGGAACACTGACTGGTATTTTGGTAAGCTGAAGTTATGACGACGGTGGATTGTCCACCTGATCATTCTATAATGCCTGCAGTGCTATGCCTGCAATGTTTTAAAAATTGCATCCAGACTTTAAGAGAATTGTCCAATTTACAGATACAGCCTCGGTAGAAACCTTAGTATAATTGGGAAGAGAAGTTTCTCCAGTGAGAGGCTTGAGGATAAAGAGGGAGACAGAGAACAAGACCTCAAATAGAACAAGTTCTTCTTGCCTGCTTTGTCATTATTATTACTGTTTAGATTAGTGTGGGAACAGAGTCCCAGAGAGCAGTTTCCGGGTTCTTGGCCTCACGTGGAAAGGTGCTGGCTTGAGTAGTAGATGGCCGTCAGCTGTAACTAGTTGGCCATCAGCTGTAACCATTTAGCCATTGGCCACTGCTATAACTGCTGTGGCTGAGCTAGCAAGCTCGAATTGCAGTTAGCAAGGGGTTGGTTGGTTGCTTGGCAGAGAAGGAACAGCGGATTGCACAGTGTGTAATCACAATCCGCCGTTCCTTCTTCCTTTGTCTCCAACCCAGCTGCCAGCGAGACTAGTGGTATGAACCCCCCATCCATGGCTCTGTGGATATTCCTTTTGGCCTCACCATATCCTGCGTTCTTGTGTGGAGAGGGGGACCAGAGTCCCAGCATGACAATTAAAATTATGAGAGCCTGTACATAAGACTAAAGGGATATAGTGAAGAAGGGGAAATGAAAGGAAATGGTCATTTCTAAGTCTGTATTAGCTGAATTCACCTAAATTTTGAGCAAGTTTACTCTTTGATAAGTACGTTACAATTTCAGTATGCACTATCGATTTAGAAAAAATCATGGGGTCTGGAGTAGATTCAAATCACAATTTAACTCCACAAATATTTGCTGAGTAATTGCTCTATAACGTTATCTGAGATAAACACTAAAAATATAAAAATGATTCAGACAAAGTCCTAGTCCAAAGGACCTCTGGTTGCATGAGCGCTGAATGATTTTAGGTAAGTTTTGCTCTTTGGAATTACTAGCGTTGCTCATTTTGAAATTAAAGTGTTAACTCATGATCATGGCTACCTAGGTTCAGAAAGACTTCCAGGAAACAAGTATGACAAAAGCAGGTTATGAAGAAAGATGTTTAAGGGCAGGCCTATAATGAGGTAATTGAATGAAGAAATAGGCTCACAGAATCTCAGAGTGGGGAGGAAACAAGTCTGGCTAATGTATACTACGTAAGTCAGAAATTCATTATAGCCACAGATTAGAGTCTTAATGTGTGCCTGCTCTCATTTCCAAGGAGAAGCCACGCACTTACCCCAGCAATGCTAAACTACTTGCTCGTTCCAAATTCTCAAGGCTCATCTTTCAAAATGCTGTTCCTTCCTCCCATCCTCAGCCTAATTAGTACTCAGTATGGCTGAAACAAATCAGGCATCATGTCTAAGAGGACATTTTAGACTCCCATCCTCTCCACATCATCTCCCAATTCTTTAAGTCCGGGTGAATTGGCCCTTCTGTGTGTTCTGTGTAGCAGTCTCTTCATGCATTTACTATAAGGCTTCATGAGTTATATTGTGTTGGGCTTTTTGCTAGTTTCCAATGTCAGATTTTAAATAATACGAGAGCAGGAACAATCTCTTGATCTGTATGTGCCTAGAACCCAACACAGCATCTTGTACTTAAAGCTGAGTGCTTCACTTATTCGGCGAATATTTAGAGACATGGCCAAGGTGAAGCATAAAATCAGTCACTGCTACCAGATTCATTTATTCACTCATTGATGGCTTAGAAAGGACCAAGAACTGTACTAGCTGCAAACCAAAATCGAAACAATAAGAGGTTTTATTTTGGTCTCTTACGGAACTAACATACTCACAGAGAACCAATCAATACCTTAAAAAAAAATATTCATGATGATGTTAGGAACAAATTTAAAATCATTTCCTACCTCCCCAAAAAACGAAACATGAGGCAGCTATTCCTTTTTCTGGCAAAGTTGGAGTGAGGGAGAAAACCCTACGTTGGGGTTTCTTAAGCTTGGTACTAATGACATATTGGGCCAAATGATTCTTTGGAGGATGCCCTGTGCCTTGTAGGATGTTTAGCAGCTTCCTTGGCCTGTATCACTAGATGTCAGTAGCATCCCCCTAGTTGTGAGAGGCAAAAATGTCTCGAGACATTGCCAGGCCTCATAGGGGGAACAGTTGCCTCAAGCTGAGAACCACTGCTTACATCTATCTGCAGGAAGATACACCTCAAAGAGAGTCCAGCTGGCACAACTATTAATGTATTTAGGTAGGTTAATAGCTGCTTGCACGTTAACCCATTTCTATAGAAATCATACACATTATAAACATACATATTTATATGTGTGTATATATAGTATTTTTTATACTCACACAGTGTTTCTTTCTGTATTCTTGCAAAAAAAATTATTGTAGATATTTAGTGAACAAACAACAACCAGTCAGCCTGCTGATATGCTGTTAGGACGTAGTGAAGCTTGAAAGTTTTGTGTGTATGTACACGTGTGTGTGTGTGTGTGTGTGTGTGTGTGTGTGTGTGTATGTGTATGTGTATTGGATTGGTTCAGCATATTCTGTATTGATTTTTATTGAAGGTGGGTTTTATTAGTATATCGTAAAAGCCATTGCCTACAGATTAACTTTACCAGTGTGAACTGGTCAAATCCTGTTTCACAGGGATGGCAAACTATAAGAAAAATCAAATAAGGTAATGTGGTAGTGACTTGTTGGGAGGACTTGGTCAGATAGAATAGCCCAGGGAAGATTGAAGAGGAGACATTTCAGCTGAGATCTAATGGATAAGAATGAATGCAAAGAAACATGGGGAAAAGTAAGTGCTAAGGTTCTGAGGTAGGAAAAGCTTGTTAAATTAGAGGACTAGAAGGGGCAGTTCGTCCAAATATGGTGAGAAATGGGAGTTTGTTGTAAAATGGCATCACCCACCAACCTTCTATTCCAATCGGCAGAGGTAGTTGGCTTCTTTCACATCATTTAAAAACATTTAGGCGACATTTAAAAATTGAGGTTTCTCATAAACATCCAGATTTCTAGCTTCTTTCAAAAACCTAGATGGTCTGATAACTTCAGACTCTCCCTCACAGTGTGATGTTTGTCACTCGGAGCTGGGCTGAGGCTGTCGGGCATCCTCTCCGCAGCCTGGTGTGCTGATACCCTCTGCTCATACTTTGTCTGGTCAGGTCCTGTTGCCCAGTTTGTGCTGCCCTGTTCATTGACTGCATGGCTCCTGCATGGCAGGTATGCATGTCTCACTCTCTAATTTAGGGACTCGGAGGGTCTAGTGAGGACTTTGCCTTTTTTATTTCAAGTGAATTAAGATGGTATGAAGTACTAGCATGCCATGGTCTTCTTTCAATACTGAAAAGCTTACTAGCAGGCTCTACGATGATGGATTCTAGAGGCAAAAGTGAAAATGAAGAGAACGTTTAGGACTACAGAGCGGGGTTAATCATGGCTGAATCTGAAGTGGTGCGTGGGAGATGGACCGACGTAGTCCAGGGTCTGTTGCACCATTTCATGTGCGTGACTCACGCTGACATAAATGACCAACTCTGGAGCCTTAGGCTCCAAGAAGAATAAGAACGGGTCCTCTTTGGACTTGTGCATTAGAGCAGTTCTGAAGGAAGCATTTGGAATATTCCTTGCAGATAGGAATAAAGGATCTTGCTGATGGATTTGCCCAATATAGGAAGCAATGGTAGTTAGGTAAAGGAAAAAAAATCATTCATTATCCACTTTGATTGCGATTTTCTTTGTTTAGTTACAGATGGAACTTATTAGAAATAATTTATGTCAGTATTTAAAGTATAAGGTGCACTCCATAAGACAGCAGAATAGACACTTTTGGCTTTGAGTGTACAGCAGTCATTATTTTCCATCTGGTTCTCTAAACAAATGCCATATGAAAAGTGTCCTGGTAGCTTGAATGTATGGATTCATGTCTGTGAGGTATTTTTAAACATGCGATGTGAATTCTTGCCCCTTCTAGCATTTTAATGGTTTCACATTAAATGGTAGGTCATTATGCTTTTCACTGAGACAGTGAAGGGTGATTAACTCCGTCTGGGTTCAACCAGTGTAATTTTAGAGGCTACAAATATTGTTACAAGTCAGGTTAAGGTTTAAAGGTGAAACTATAGTGAAGCTTGACTGAATGACTTTTACAGCATCGAGTTAATGTACACAAACAAAGAAACTCTTGTTTTCTTTCCATTAGAGTGCAGAGGACAAATGACTGGCTTGTTGTAAGAGAGGAAAATGTGAAAATTAGGTTGGTCTACAATAAAATTTGTGCTGTGTGAACCCACTTTCTCTGTATTTCATACTGAAAGTTCTTTTTAAAGTCCTGTTTAACATTGCAGAGATTCAGAAAATTTAGACCCTGAATGCATGCCCTTTGTTGAGATAAGACTATCCTAACAAATGGTATCAACAGATTTGCTATCTTTTACATAAAGAAGGTGATTTACCACAATAAAATACACTAGCACAGTCTTAGAGAGGGAAAATTGCCTTTTTCTCTCCACTCACTGTTTTTAATAGATCCAAATGCTTCCATTTCTCTCCATTCCTCTGAGTAAGTACTTTGGGTAATTTGATATAGCTTTTTCCTTTTCACTGGTTGCAAACCTTGGTGACTGGATTTCAGTAAAGAATGGAGTTTGAGGTCATAAGGTTGCTTATTATGACCCAGGAATGGGATTAGAAGGCTAAAGCTTCCTTTTAAAACTGTGTTTAGAATCTACATTGATCTTAAGGTAGAACAGAAATGAAGTCTGATGCTGTGTAGACCAATTTCACTTAAATGACTAGATAGTTTGAACCTGCTGATGTGGAACTTAAGGTTAGTGCTAGAAATTATAATTTAATATTGTAGACATTTAAAAAATCCTGATATCTAATAAATTGGCCACTCTCTTCTCTTTTAATATTTAACATTCATTTTACTTATAGCTCTTGCTTTGGCTTGAATTTCTGTCAAGCTATGACAGGATTTTGTGGGGAAAAAACGTTTTTGTAACAGATTTTAGATGTAAACTTTGAAGAATTTAGGGACTATTTTGATTTTACAGAAGTAGAATAGGTATGACTGTTGAGAGGCACTGGATTGGGGTGAACTCAGAAGAATGAATAATAACGGGCAAAGTAAATAGCTTTCATTTGGGCTAACTGATCCTTTAAAAAGCACAGCAGTCTGATCTGACATCGTTCATGTTGTAAAGGTTGGGGTGAGATGAGTAGGTCTAGTCCCTGAGGTCATGGCCGAAATGCAAAGGTCAAGGCTTTGCACTTAGCCTTGTGTCAACAGCTTCATGCCCTAATAAGTCTAAGAACTGATTTGACTCTGTTCAATTACATGTGTAAGTATAGTATGATCTGTCCTCAGCTTTAATAAAGAAGTGCATAAATGCATGTTTTTAGACCTTTGTGTTACTGCCTCAGGTTGATCCAAATTCAAGGAATTTACAACTATGAAGGAGAAAATAGTCTCCTTAAGATGCAGTTAACTTAGGATTTGGATATGCTTGTTAAATTGACTTTTTCTGGGAAACATTTTAAGGTCTCCGTGTGTGTGTGTGTGTGTGTTTATACTTGTGTGTGCACCTGTGAGCATTTTACTTCTTAAAATTAATCTTTTTATACACCCACATTATTATGAAACATGCCTGATTCAGTATCGTGAAGTAATTTTATTTTATTTGGCTCGAATTCAGTCCTCCTGTGGTCAGAGATGATTTCTTGACGACACTGGTGATTTAAATTTAGTTGGGAGATTTACGTGGAAAGAATTGAGAAAGTCTTAAGTATCATGAAATACTTAGATAAAATTTATCCAGCTTTTCTGCCATTCTATGACAAACTGGATATATGTACCCTTGTTTCCATCCCAAATCTTGGCATGTGCTTTGGTCCTTACTGCTGCCTCCATTTCTGGTAAAATAGAAGAATCTGATCTATGTCAGGTCTTTCCTTCAACAGGCTTTTTGTTGTTCTGGGAAACACTGGATATACACAGATGCTTGAACTTCTTGGATGTCTTCTAGTCTAAGATCAATTTGTGATCACATTTTATTTTATACCTTGATTGAGACCACCTATTCTCATGTGCCTGCCCTGGTCTTGACTAATACTCTAGGCAGAGTTAACACAGGGCACAATTCCAGGGATGTTTGTATTCTACTTAAGTAGTGATTCTGAAGTTGTGAAGTGTTAGCTGGCAAGTCACAACAAAACTTCAATTCACACTGCTTTGAGCGTGAGTACATTTATTATGTCATCAGAGAACAAGTCCAGGAGACATAAGCTGCTCACCGATGTCATCAATCATGGTGTTCTTCAGGCTTCTCAACTCTGTCTTCCCCATGGTCCTCTTCAGCTTAGGACCTTGCTTCCTCTTGTTGAGGCAAAATGGCTGCTGGTGGTATTATGGATCCTTGTATTAATTTTTTAGCAGTAATGAGAGGAAATTCTCCTCCAGCCTAAGGATATCAGTCCTTCTCTTAAGTCTGATTGAGCCATCTTCAGAAAAAAACCTTCTTTGGACCAATATATGTATTGGTTCAGGGAAGTGACATGTGGCGATTGGCTTAGGCTCTGGGAGCCAGGATTGGGATCACCTTCACCTCAGATGTGCTGGCGAGGGGTGAATGCTAGAACAATATAAGGGCCATTAGGAAGAAGGGGTAAGCCCACCACATTCTTTGTCAAGTAAATTGATTCTGTCTTGTACCCATTAGGGTGGAACATACTCTCCCAGAGCATTCTGTCATTGTTTTCTGTGGGGGCTTAAAAAAAATAATTTTCCTATTACCTTCTAAGTTCTTCTAGCTGGGCTAATAATCAAATTAACAGAAACTGATTAACAGGAGAAAATGTCCAGAATTTATTATGGATGTACATGTGGGGGGTGCCATAAGATATGAGACCCAAGGACACATTGCACAGTTGAGGTTTATATGCCATTTTGGACAAAGGAGAAAGGTAGCAAGGATCTGGGATTTCAAAGGGAAAGTAGGCAATATTCAGGTAGACAGAGCAAACATGTAGAAAACAAATTCTTGCTGGGCCACCCAGAAACAGTGGGACACAGGAGGAAATTCAACAAACAGGTTTTGTTAGATTTCTTCCTGTCTGCCCCATTTAATTCATATGTGCTAAGGTGAATATACTAAGGTTCTCTTCCTGAATCAGGTTTTTATATCCAAATTCCTTTAGGCAGGTGAGCCAATTCCTTTTGGCAGGTGAGGCGGGAGGGTTAAAGTTTCTTTCTGAGTCTTTTGCTTCTTAATAACCAGCTTAAAATCAATATACCAAAGGCATATTTTGGGGTGGCAAAATTTAAGTCCCCTCTCATTTCTACTCTGGACTGTTTCCTCTGTAAGCATGCTGGACAGTTTTCATTTTTAATTTTAGCCATCATTTTCAATTTAGTCATAAATTTAATCTCCACAAACATGCCGTTGTTTTCTGATTATTCCCTTTTCATAACATTATTTTCTTGTTTTGCAAATGTAATAACTTCCTGAATATTTATGAGTTTATTCAAAAATAAGAGTTTATAATTCTATCCTCTCTAGTTTTTGTTCTTCTCCTTCTCCTTCTCACAATGCTTAAGTTATCTTCATTTCCTCTGGGGTCAATTTTTAGTTTCTTAGTTTTGGCCCTTTCATCTCATTCTTCAGTTTTTCTCATATGTCTGGTAATCCTTCCTATAGGGAAAAAGGATTGTATAGTTAATAAAAGTCCTATGAGTTACAACTGATTCTCACTTGGAAATCTCACTAGGAGTTCTGAGTGAGGTTAAAAAAAAAAGAAAGAAAAGAGTGAGGCTTTGCTTTAGGGGCATCAGCTAGGAAGCCTGCTTTCGGACTATAGGATCACTCAAATTAAAGAGTGAGGATTTTTCCAGGTTTCACCTGGCAGGTGGTGCAGTTCTATTGGGAAAGGGTCAGCTGTTGTTGCTGGAGGTAAATGCCAGCTGCCTGATTATGCCTGCATGGGAAGGAGAGGGTGACAAATGAAACAGTTGCCCTTATACAGACCTTTAATTAATCCCTCTATCTTCAGTTCCCTTTTCACACCCATCTTCCACAGTATCTGCCAACTGGGTCTTGATTTCCAAGGGCTGTCTCTGCAGATTTCTACATTTTCCAGAGCTTCCTCACAGTGGATTCTAAGTTGCATCTCTTTGTTTAATTCCTGAACTATTTCCACTTTCTTTCCTTCAGAAATTTATTAATACCTCCCATTCATTGGTGATTTCCATCCCTCTACCTCATCCCAGAATTTTTGTGTTTTCCCATCTCAGAACTTTTGTCGGTGGCTTCTTAAAGAATGGAGGCCATTGTGTATGCCTGATATGTTATCTTAATCAGTTGCTAATACTATGCATAATATAATGCATATTTAGATTTTTAAATGTAAGTCATTACATGTAATAGTACAGTTGGTTGTAATATAGTCCTGATATTTCCACAGTGATTTATTAGACACCTAAATGGAACAAGCACAAACTGATTCCTATTACAAAGACAATTCAAAGTGTATTTATTTTAACTGTATGTGCAACATTTTATATTTACCATTTTTTAAATCAAACTTAATCAGAGACATTATTTTATAAATAGTTAAATTCAGTATTAATTTATTTTCCTCCTCTTTCAATTATTCAACAAATATCTGTGGAACTCTGTAGAGTGCTACTTACCATGAATGACTAGATATATGATTTCTTTAGTTTTGTGTAAATAATTTGTGTTTTAATATTTAATAAAGTCCTTTTTAATTAAAGGACCAGAACTGACAGTAAGGTTTATGAATGGCCATATTTAGTTGTTCTAGATTGAGCTAAATGTAAATTTGGAAGGGGAAAGGAGATGTTTACCTTTTTTGTTAATGGTTTCTACTCTGCCAAGCACAGCACTTGTAAATAATAATCGTTCAATAAGTATATGTTGAAAATATAAATGCAATCCCATTGCTTTGTTATTAGTTACGTATTAGTGAGATTGTGACTGACTCATTTTCACTTTTATTTATAATTAGCTAAAAAAGAAAACTGACATCTTTGCCAGAAAACTGACTCAGATTTATGAACATACATGCTTGTGTGTGGGGTGGTAAACCTTTGGCAGGGGCCTTCTAGTGCTGTCCTGTTTAAATGCTCAAAATAACCAATTTATAAAAGTCATATATTTGCTGAAAAATGGTTTCTTCATATGTTCTCATTCATTCAGTATGACCAAAATGGCATATTGCCAATCAACAATGATTGAATGAGTATTAAGGGAAAACAAAGTCTAGTGTATTAGGGAAAAAAATTGAATATATTAAATATTTTCTTAGGAAACTTCTTTAAAAAGTACTGTTTAAAAGGAAAAAGCCAATGTTGGCAGATAATTTCTCCTTTCTTTACTTTTTTTCCTTCAGTGGTTATTGCTATTACACACCATCAAGGTATAAAAATGTTTAACCAAAAGGTAAATACTTTGTTTTTATACCCGCTATGCATGCATTAATTTTTATTTCGGCTTCCCATAGTAGTCTTACTTCTACTAAAGTATTTATTATATGCAATTATATTTAAACAATCTGGAAGAGCAGTACGTTTTAAAGAAGATATGTAGTTTTTTTTCTTTCTTAGTAAGTTAGTGAATAATCAACAGTGACTGTTAATTTATACAACAGAAGGTGAACCCAGGCAGCTGTTTTCTGTTTCCATGCCCCCTGAGGCAGCTAAAACTCAGTGTTATATCCTAAAAAAGAGGAGGGTTTTTTCCCCCCAAGAGAAAGCTGTTTTTCTCTGTTAAAAATACTTAATATTTTATTTTAAAGCTCTTATCTCAGCATCATATTTCTTTGTATATAATAAACAATAAGCATTACCTTTTTCAACTCAAGATATGTAGTATACGAGTATGATCTTGCCATACCAATGTCTTTCCTAAGGACCATAATTTTATTATTCTCCAACTATTAAAAGTTTCTATCATTTTATTAGGAGAATAATTGCCTGATGATTTTGATGAAATGTAGTGGCCAATTTTAAAACTTTAAAAGAACTATATAAGAATAAACCTTTCAACAATCAGAAAACAAAAGGTTTTAATGGTTGTGAATGTATTCTGTGACAGAAATAATGTACCACAGGATATAGTTTAAAAGGGGTGATTTTTAAGTCTACTTTATGTAAATAGTTTTTTTTTCCTGAAATATGTGAATAATTTTCTTGGACCCAGTTATGTTTCATGCTTCCAGCAGGTGGAGATAAAAGGTTCTGTCAATGATGCTAGTAATCTGGTGTGTCCAATCAGGAAAATGTTAGACCACAAAAATGCGAGACTGGAGAATTACATTGTGGAAGTTACAGCAGACATCATTCTTTTCTAATTTTGGCTAATAGAAATGAATGTTCCCTCAAACTGGACCAGATAGAAGAGTCTGACAGTCTTGTGATAAACATATTTCCCTCCATAAAATGTTGCCCTTTAAGTTCTTAGCTGTGTTGAATTGATATGAAAATTCTGACTAAAAGGGAACTTGGAAAAAACTTATAAACATATGAGAAAAATACACGGGGATTTTTTAGATTTACAATTTCGCTCTGAAGAGGAAGTAACATATAGACAGTTCTGTGCACGATCATAACTATTTCCCAAGATTTATTTCAGTATCCTAGATGCTAAAGAAGACATTGTAATATATGTTTACTTACCGAATGCTACTAGAGAATATGCAGCGTGTGTAGACAACAAGTGTGAGTTCACTTTCATTATTTATTATTTATCTTTGATTACAGTTCTAGGCATTTAGTGACTTGAAATCCGTAACATCTTTATAGCATGACTCTTGCCTCAAGGACCTTTAAGCAGGCAAGGCCCAGAGATAATTAAAGTGTTTTTAAGTTACAAATGTTTTAACAGGGTCCCACACTTCCACCCAAAGGGATGATTGCTAATCCACCTCAGAGGCAGCAGGATTTATCACCCAGCTGTTATCTTTTCTTCATTCTTATGCCCTGTGTAATTCTGTGAGGGGTGAGAGTTCCACCTCCCCAATCTGTTATGATATGTTGTTTCCATATATTTTATTGGGGTTTTTTAATGGTAGGATGCAGTTGCTTAATTTTGAAGTATAGATAGCTCCAAAAAAATCACACACACACACACACACACTGCCTCTACTTTTCTTCCTCTTCGCTTTCCATGCCCTCACTCTGTGTTTGGTGCAAGAAACAAACAGAAAAAGCAGCTTTTTTCTCTCCCAGTCAGAGCACTTTATCATGTTTTGGGGGAAGAGGTTAACATTCTGAAATACTGCTGTGTTTTATTGCTAGTAAATGTTTTTACTCACTAGTGAAAAGTTTGTAAATAGGCACTGTTTTAAAAAACAACGAGATAATAAGTACTCAGTCTTTTCCCTTCGGATTCTCAATACCTAGGAAAATGCATTGGTGATCTCAGCCCTTCTGAACAATGGTTGGGATCACAAAACCACTACTCATCATTCAGCCTGCCTGGCATAATTAGCAGCTTTGACTCAAAGGAGACTAAGGGGTGTTTAGAATGGAGGGGAAAGCTTTTTTTTCCTCCCCCCCGCCCCCCCTTATCCCCTGGTATTCAGAACCAAGACCGCACATACCCTGATAGGCCAGGATTGAGGCTGAACAAGTAGCTGTTCTTCAGATGAAATGTTTTCTCTGATGTGCCATTTGAAGGACGTGCCATTAAAAGTCTAAAAGAAGCAGTCGAGTTTGTGCACTGGACTGATGGTTGGGAAACATTTTCTGTTCCTTCAGTAAAGGCAAGTAGTGCTGAACCATCACTGTTGCCTGCATTTGATCAGCTTGGGACACATGAATAGCTGTCATTGAAGACTTCTGCCGGGTGAATGGTATATATTACAAAGAGATTTGAGAGGCAGGATTTGGCTAGCTAGCATGGTTGACTGATTAGGACCCACAACTCAGAAGGACTGGGTTTTATTCTTTCTTGCCTCATTGAATGCTGCATGGAAGTATAACCTATACTGATAGTAATTGCTAGGAACCCAAGCCTGTTAGAATATACATTAACTCTTTCATTCCACCATGGTAATTAAGGCCGCCTCTAGGGCACCAAATAGTGAGGTGATGGCTTGAAATGCTTTCAAGAGCCCTTTTGTAAGATAGTGTCATTCCCTGTTGGCTCAAAGCCGTAGCACCATCTGGGTTCTTGTTTTCTTGGATCTCTCTGTGAACTCCTTCTCTGATTACCATCTTCCTCAGGTTCCTTTGGCTTTGGAGAAGATGGCATGCCACAAGCCTTGTTCTTTTCTTTCAACAACTTTTTGCTGATGTCTTTTATATGATCGTTAACTTCATGCTACCCATTCAAGGTTTAGTACTGGGCTCTCAGCTACCCTTCCTGCTTTTCATGGTTGGAGGTTTCACCGTCCATATAACTTGAATCTCAACTCTGTAGAGCTGATATTTGAATGGGCAGAATTTCCACAAATTCTTAGCAGTACATGTTTCCCAGACATTGTTTGAAATCCCACCTTTGTTACTGTCTGCAAACCTTTTTAATATTCCATACAAATAATATTTATAATAACAAAACAACAAGGCAAAAACCCCAAACAAAACAAAACCCTTAAAGATGTCTAAGATAATGGTTGTCCTGGACATTTGGCAATTTTGCTTGTTACAACTGGGATACCAACATCTAGAGTGAGTAGAGGCCAACGATGCTGCTAAACATCTAATACATAGGACAGCCCTCACACAAAGAACCATCCTGCTCAAAACGTCGGTTTGAGAAACCCTCGTGTAAGATAAAATGACTTCTCTTCCCATTTAACCTTTATGCTTTTAAAACGTTGCCTTTTGTACTAATACTTCCACTTCCTTTCACTTTTTTAGACCAAGGTTGGTGGTGTTACCTGCATAGTCTCGTCTGTTAGCCAGCTGGTCAGAATGGTCCATTTGCCCTCATCCTCACTCCATACTAAGAAGGGGGTCCAGGGGAAAACTGATTGTGGTGCAGGAAAGAAGGAAGCCTACAATCGTGCTCACCCATCAGGGACCTCCGAGAGCTGAACGTGCATAGAAAGACACTTCAAGGATGAGAAAGACAAATATGATATGATATTCCTTATATGTGGAATCTAAAATAGCCAACTCTTAAAAACAGAGAGTAGACTGTGGTTACCTGGGGTGGGGCTGGGGGTATTGGGGAGCTGTTGTTTAAGGGTACAAACTTGTAACTATTAGTTCTGGAGATTGAATGCACAGGATAATGATTATAATCAACAACACTGTATTATAAACTTCAGAGTTGGTTAGAGACTTGTGGAGATAGAGCCCCAGAAAGCAGTTTTCCAGGCTCTCGGCCTCATAGAAAGGTGCTGGCTCAGGTAGTCAATGGCCATCAACTGTGATCAGATGGCCATCAGCTGTGGCTAGTTGGCCGTCAGCTGTTACCAGTGAGTTATTGGCCACTAATATAACTGCCGTGGCTACGCTAGCAGAAAATGGGGCTAGCAAGAAGATGGTGGCTGAGCCCGCAAGCGGTGCAGTGAGGGTTGCGAACAGTGTGGTTCCTGCTTCCTGTGTCTCCAACCCAGCCGCCAGCAAGAGTATAGTGGTATGACTCCTGTCGTGCTGGAGACCCTGCTCGCTGCGCCATTTGTCGTGCAGGGTGTCATGCGGGGTCTCTGCTCCCGCTCCCCATACAAGAACGCAGGATATGGTGAGGCCAAAAAGGAACACCCACGGAGCCATAGGTAGGGGAGTCATACCACTATATTCTCTCTGGCGGCACTATACTCTCAATGGAGGCTGGATTCACACTGTCCGCAAACCGCCATCCACGCTTGCCAGCCCAGCCACCATCTTCTTGCTAGCCCCCATTCTTTCTCTCTTTCTGCTAGCGTAGCCACAGCGGTTATATTAGTGGCCAATGGCTCACTGGTTACAGCTGACGGCCAACTAGCCACAGCTGATGGCCATGCAATCACAGTTGATGGCCATTTACTACCTGAGCCAGCACCTGTCTATGTGAGGCCGAGAGCCTGGAAACTACTTTCTGGGGCTCTGCCCCCACAACTCCCCTATCTATGGCTCCGTGGGTGTTCCTTTTTGGCCTCACCATGTCCTGTGTTCTTATGTAGGGAGCAGGACCAGAGACCCTGCAGGCCACCCTGCGTGACAAGACTAGATCTTAATTGTTCTCACCACAGAAAGAAATAATTGTGTGACATGATAGACGTATGGTGGTAATCACAGTGCAGTATATAAACGTATCAAATGACCACATTGTGTACTGCCTTAACCTTACACAATGTTATCTGTCAATTACATCAGCAAAAAAGAAAAAAAAATGTATGGTTAAAAGACATTTATACCTTTTACACTTCATTTATAGTCTCTCCCCAGTGTGATTATTACTGATCTTTTGTACACTTCTCACATCATTCTGTTGTGAATCTGATGTTTATTGAAACTACCTCGACTTGCCTCCTTACTCTGACCTCCCTTTTCTTCATTTACCTTCTGAATCATTTCAGCTGTGCTTTGGGGACGGTGACCTTAGTTGGTGACCCCTGATTTTCCTAATCTCACGCACCAGCATAGAATAATGGTAAATAGCTCTGGCTGGGGAGTCAGAGTGCCTCAGCTCACATCCCTGATATCCAGCCCTAGTTCGCCTTTCTGTAAAATGGATCTGTAAAATCACTGTCATCATCACAGTTCACTCATGAGGTGATTGGTAAAATAAAGGGAAATGTGAATAAAGCAAAGCACAATATCTAACACAAAGCTTTGATATTTAAATTATTTATATAACTGTTATTAACTTTTTATTATATTATGCATTGGTACCATGCATGAATATCATGGATTCTAGTAGCTATATGGTTATTTATATGTTTCACCTTGAGTTTGTCACCTGCAGATTACAAGTTGCTGGTACCAACTTAAGCCAATTACCCTTAAAATTTTCTTAAAAGCTTGCCTTTCTCACTGTCAATAGACTTTCCAGTGTTATCACACTGCTACCACTACCCCAACTGCTTTCCGGTTTAACCCAGACAGTGTTGGCTTCTCAATCACTTAAGTATTCAAATAATTATGTTTATAGTTGACATTGGTCACAGGTCTTTACCTCTTTCTTTTTCCTCATTGAACCTGTATGTTCCTTCATGTTAAATATTTGCATTTTTGTTAACTTTTTACTAAAAGTTAACTTTTTCCTATATTATTCTCTACAATGCCAAGTGCGATTCACTCACTGAAAAAGAGGCTACATTATGAGTTCTGATAGACTATTCTACCTTTTTAATACATTGAGTTAAGTATTTGAATCTTGTGGCAATTTGAATTAAAAAAAATGTTTTTAAAATTAGCATTAATATCAAGTGTCTTGACCTCTGGAATTAAGAAACAGATGCTGTAAATGTCTTCCAGGTTCTTCCTATTTGCATCTGAGCAACTACAGGGGAAAGATAGTGTAAGTGGTAATTTAAAATTGTTTCTTCATTTCCTTTAGGAAATTGGCCTGTGGATGTGTATGTGAGAGGATAAGGTGAAAAGAAAGGGGTGTAAATTTGCTCTTTAGTTGCTACTTTTTAATTTCAAATTTTCCTTTATCAGTCATTTAATTCTGATAACTGTAATTAGCATAGTAATTCCTTTCGAAGTGAGCTCGATTGTTTTCCTTGTTTGAAAATGTAAAAACTGGAAAAAGACAGCTATTGACCTCACACTGGAACTTGTTAGAACTGTTCACCACTTACTATGTAAATGCTTTCAAGTCATTATCTTTGCAATTTTTATATTTTTAAGATATGATATTGTTAAGAAAATATTTTTTAATCTAGTTACTATCGTTTGTGTGTATAGGAGTGTATTTGTTTATAGATATTTATAATGATACAAACATGTGTAGCATTTGACTGCTTCAAGGAGTAGGGGAAAAAAAAGAGTTGTTCAATGTGTATAGAATTTTAGTTTTGCGAGACTAAAGTTCTGGATAACTATTTCAGGAAAATCTGCATATACTTAATACTATTGAAATGCATACTTAAAAAATGGTTAAGATGGTACATTTTATGTTCTGTGTTTTTACCACAATTAAAAGGAAAAAAGCTCAGTATTTAATCTAGGCACAAATGCCTCCCTCCATCATAATGCCATTGCTTATTGAGTTTTGGCGGAGGTGAGGCATCTCTCAGTAGTCACTTAAGAGGGAGATGGTAATAGGACCTACCTCCTGATTATTGAGAGATTTGAATGAGATAATCTGTGTGAGGTGCTTATCATGGACTCTAACTCTTTGTAAATGTGAAACCATAGCTATTATATAGAGTAGAATAAAATGAACTATACCATACTGTTTATAATTTATTTAATTGTATAGAATGGTGTAATGATTACGTGCACACACTCAATACCACATTATACGCTATGTGAGCTTGGGAAATTTGAATTTCTAAAACTCTGTGCTCATGTGCATTCTTGTATCTATCATGGATAAAACAACCATTTCTTATGGTGACTGAAAGGATTAAATAAGTGAGTACATATAAAACATATGCTATGTTTTATATAAGTATTGTTATCTTACCTTGATGATTTAGAAGGTAATGATAGTTAGGATGTTAGTAGTGGTTCATAGTTTTAAAGTAATACGTATTTTAAACTCACTAATTACTCCCAATTATTATATCTTTTTATTTAATAATTTTTTTTCTTAATGGGTGATTTAAAGTTATATCTACTAGGGTGTAATTCTTACACATTCCCATGGAGTATTTTGCAGTGGTTTATAGGATTATGTATACTAACTAAGCAGAGGGCAAAAAAAGAGCTAGGAAGCTAAGTTCTTTCTAGTGAGGACAGTTTTTTCAACGCATATCTTTCAGCCAGTTTCCTATGCTACGAATACTAGTAGTGATTGTTGTGGTGTTTGTTCTAAATGAACACCAAGCTGCAGAGAAACAGTGATTGTACTTGCAAGAACCTGTGGTGAAGATATTCAAGAAAATATTTATGTTTTTCGATATAAGGAATGTTCCTCCATTGGAAAAGAATGCTTCATTAATTATCCTTATATACCGGGGGTGCCAAAAAAAATGTATACACATGACTTATATTCATCTTTTGTTATCGGTATATATTATTACAATTTTAATAGTTTTTTCCTTTTTTAAAAATGTGTATACATTTTTTTTCCGGCACCCTCTATTTATATTTTCGGAGCCTTTAGAGTTTTTTGTGTAGCTTCACAAAAGTCGTTGTTGCCTCCTGAAGTTTTCACATCATTATGGCATTATGACATTGTTCCAAGAATAGATGAAAAGATTGTGTGCATGTTTTTGGGTGTTTGTGTAGGAGGGCAGGAGGTGGTGATGGTAATCTTTACCTTCTGTCCAGACATCTTACATCCTGCCCAATCTTAGAGGAGCAGGCCACTTTCTTGTAATTACAGTTTTGAGCTAATACGTGTCTTTGAACATGTTAAATTCTTACTTAATGTATTGATTTTTAAATATAATTATAACGTGAATTTAATTTGGTATATGTGTTTGGAACATATGCTATTCCTTGGCAAATGTTTCCTTAAATTATATGCTTGTGCCTGTATTAAAGTCGAGGAAATTATTGTTTTACGTGTAACATGCTCAAGGTGCATTTTAATAAATATGGAGGAATACCCGGAGGCAAGGAAACAGTAAGATCAAAAGCTTACTCTATTTTGAAGCTAGTTTTATTAAGGTTGATTATTAATTTAAGGATTTAGTTTTGGTGGCTTGGGAGGAGTATGAGCCCAAGTGGATGGTGTGTGTGTGTGTGTGTGTGTGTGTGTGTGTTCATTTTCTTTCTTTTTGCTTGTTTCCTGTCTTTCCCACTTCCCCCTCCCATCTTCTTACTTATTATGCCAGTGGGCTTCCATGGCACTTTTAAAACTGCAGAGGCCCAGGGTACTCTGGGGGCAGATTGCAGTCAAAGAACGTGGTTTGTTTTAACTCTTTGGTTAGCAAAGTGGGTTGAAAGCCAAATAACTAAAACAACAGCAACGAAAACAGTCATCCATTTCTCAGGTCCTAATCCTCCCCAGATCCCCGTGTTTCTTAATATAAATGTGAGAGGAGATCTTCCTTAGTGATACTTTATCAGAATGTGATCGACATGGCTTGGGAGACAAAATCTTTTAACAGTTGTCTTTAAGGAACTGTAAATTTCAACAATTATTCAGCCCATTGCTTTCAGCACCTTTTGTTGGCTTATTAGTGTATAGAACAGCAGGGTTGTAAAGGGAGGAAGAGCCTGTGCATTTTAATGAGCTCCAAAGACAGTGTGAGATAAAAGCTAGGGTTTTTGCCTCGTTTTTATTTCACATTGGCTGATTAAGGATGCTATTGTGGGCTGAGCTGGTTTGACCTAATCTCAGTGACCACCCATTTATGGAAGGGGAATGGCAAAAACTTGCTACGGTTTTTTGAATGGGATTAGGAAAGCACTAATTAGCAAACCCTGAAAGCCGTGAGGCCTGGGTAGGAACACAGCATCCTTCCATAAGAAACAAATGCAGCTGGGGAAACATTCACCAATTGAACCAATTAATGCTTGCATATTTTAGGCACTTGGTGATGTGTTTTCCGTTTTTAATTACTTAACCGTGAATAAGACCCTGATGTTCTTCAAGCTGTACTTGTTGATTAAATAAATACTTCTGGCCTGAAGAGAGATGTCAGAACGTGAAGAGTACTAATATTGATAAAGAGGTCTGCAAATAGTTAGAGAGTAGATTCGAGCTGCATTTGACCTCAGCTTGGGAGGGAGGTGGCTGGGAAGACAATCTGAAGAACTTGAAAACATTAATTCTTTCAGTTTAAGTACAGTCATACTTTAATTATTGGGAAAAACAATCTGGGGATTATCTGCTCTTTCCTCTTTTACATGCTTCTGTTTAATCATGCAGAATATTCTGGAAAGACCACAGGCTCTAGAACCAGCAAAACTAGACCTGGGTTGGGAAACCCTTTGCTGGTAACTACTGTGTTTCCCCGAAAATAAGCCCCAGTTAAGATCTTGGCCAGACGGATGCATTTAATACATTATGGTGATGTTCCAGAAGAAGAAGACATTACTGTATTTGAATAAATGTGGATTATTGAACATGAAAAATATAAGACATCCTCTGAAAATAAGCTCTAAAGGAGCAAAAATTAATATAAGACCTGGGCTCATTTTCGGGGAAGCACGGTAGGATGGGACGTTAAGGAAGACACTTCACATTTTGAGTTTCAATGTCTCTATCTCCGCAAGGATAATATTATCTATTTGATAAAGTCATTGTTAGGCATGGCCTAATATGTGTAATGCCATGCGTGGTACCTGATGTTTAGTAAGGAATCCCAAAGTGGCTGTTGCCATTTCTGTTATAATAAGTACAATCATTATTATTTCTCAACATTTCAGACACATATTTCAGGCAGCAGTATATGGAAGAAGTGAAACCGAAGACACCTAGTCTAGAAACTTTGGTCCAAAAGAGAGAGGATTAGGTTATTTGGCCCAAATGAGATTGGGAATTTCATATGATTTTTTTTATCCATTATTTCACCCCTACCTTGGTTGATTCAATTGGCCACTAGATGGAAGCATATCTTTTTATTGGTTTTATATCTGTAAATATATAGATCTTTTGTAAATATGCATATTTAAAATTATCAGATTCAGTCACTGGGATTGGTAGTTTTGACATCTGTACAACTAGATTGAGACTCTTATGTACCAGAAAGGACTGCAAAAATAACTTAAGTTTGGAAATGTATATGTGGGATTTGTATTACATGCAGTCTATGTCTAATGTATTGGTAGTGTTTAAAAAACAATTAGCAAGACATTCTGTCCTCCCAGTTTAGATAAATTGTACAATTTATTTTTATTCATTTACATACATTGGAACAGCTTAGTATATAGAAATTAAAAATTTATATATAGCCATACCTCGGAGATATTGCTTGCATGTTGGGTTCCAGACCACAGAAATAAAGTTATAATCACAATAAAGCGAATCACAAATTTTTGGTTTCCCAATACATATAAAAGTTATACTTGCACTATAGCATAGTTGACTAAGTATGCAATAGCATTTTGTCTAAAAAAAATCAATGTGCATACCTTAATTAAAAAATAACTTTATTGCAAACAAATGCTAACCATCATCTGAGTCTTCAGCCAGTTGTAATCTTTTCGCTGGTGGAGGGTCCTGTAAAAAGATGCGATATCTGCAAAGTGCAATAAAGTGAAATCCAATAAAATGAGGTATTTCTGTAATGCTAAGTGCTTTCTCTCAACTTAGAGGGACTGTCTACATTTCCAGTAAGGTCCTCGGTGATCAGAATCACTAGTTTTAGCAGTGTTGCATATATATGCATATATAAGCAGGACATAAGCCTCCAGATGTGTGATGCCAATATTGTGGTATACGAGTATGTATGTTTCTAAATACGTATATTGAAGATTTTTCTTTTCTTTTCTGTATCGTTCCAATTTTAGTATATGTGATACTGAAGTGAGCACGATTTTTGTTTTCTTATGATTAGCTTCTTTTTTATTTCTTGCAATATAGTTTAGGATTGTTTTATTGTTGTTAAACTACTAACTGCTTGTATCGAGAGCCTCTGCTAGGTGCTCTGGTTAGAATAAGAACATGTAAACATTTCTGTTCCTGTCTTCAAGGAGTTTCCAAAGTTGCAGTTTAAGTAAAAAATATAGTTAAATAATATATACAGTGTATTATTCCAGAGGCAAAGAAAAATGATTCAAAACTTTACAGGGAGAGATCATTTACTGCTGAAGTAAGTACAGTTAAATTAATGGTATGTTTCCAAGAAGAGAGTGAAGCGGAGGGGGTGGAAATGAAAAGGGGAATTTTAGAAAGAGGGAAGTGTGTGAATAAAGAACAAAGCATGTTTGCATGCCAGAGAGTAATTTAATTTTTGTAGATCTGAGAGGTATTGTGGGAATTGGGGTTTATAAAGGTAGATTGAGGTCAGGTTGTGGAAGGTTTTAACTGACAGGCTAAGTGGTTTGGAATTTATCATATAGACAATTGGGAATATTCAGCTTAAATGGCCACAGTCACTTTGGAAGAGAAAAGGAGTAGTTTTATACCAAGTCTTTTGTCTTAAAGCTCTAGTTGAATCCCCTTTGCAAATTGCATGAAAAATTTCAGGGAAGAAAAGGCATTTGGTGTTAGGAAATATTGATATTTCCTTTGTTAAAATGCAATGGGGATGCATTTTAGATCTTCTGTAATCCACAAAATGTACAAGGAAGCCACATATTGTGATCTTGAAGAAAATTTTGGAGAAAAACCTCTTGTTCTTTTATACACAGGATTGTGCTGTGTACTTTGATTGCTGAGCTCATTCTTATTTCTCTTTCAATGTAAGAATAGATTCTCTAGGAAGCGAAGAAAGGCTTCCAAAATGTATAATTGTATTTCAAGTAAAATATATCTTCAATTAGATGAAAATATAGAATCAGCATAGCATTTGGGTAGAACTAAAACTGATCAAAGGCTGATAGGAAGAGGTGAGACAGCAAAGGATGAAGAGTTTGGTTACAGTTGGTGAGGGTTTTGGGGGCAAGATGAAGGTTGGCATTGTGCTGTCATGTGCCCTGTCAAGGAAAAGTAGGCTGCATGCAAATCCAGGTAGACAGAAGACTGGAATCCTGAGGAATCTCTCCCTCAGGGTTATGTCCCCAGGCTCCTGATCATCAAGGAGACAAAAGGGACTCTCCAGAGGAGAGGAGGCAGCCCAAGGTCAGGTTCCAGACAGCTGTGGGCATTAATTCTAATGAAACTACATGATTTGGTGGTCTTTCCCCTCTTCCCTCTACCTTCAGGTGACACTTTATTCTTCACTTTGGGGTTCAGGGTAACACTGAGTTCGAGTTGTATGGTATAGAACGGAGATACATTATTTTGTCATCACCGTTACTTCTCAGTAGCACTCTGCCTTAATCCTTTGCTCTTGATTTTGATATCCTACACCTTGCTTGAGTAATTCTCATGTGTATTGCATTGAGTCTCTTCTGTTTAGTGCTTAATCCATATCATACCCAAGTATGAAGAAGCAATTTTGATTAAATTTGGGATTAAAAACCTACGGGGTCGGCCCGGTGGCTCAGGCAGTTAGAGCTCCATGCTTCTAACTCTGAAGGCTGCTGGTTCGATTCCCACATGGGCCAGTGGGCTCTCAACCACAAAGTTGCCAGTTCAATTCCTCGAGTCCCACAAGGGATGGTGGGCTCCGCCCCCTGCACCTAAGATTGAACGCAGCACCTTGAGCTGAGCTGCTGCTGAGCTCCCAGATGGCTCAGTTGGTTGGAGTGAGTCTTATCAATCACAAGGTTGCCGGTTCGACTCCCACAAGGGATGGTGGGCTGTGCCGCCTGCAACTAGAAACTGCAACTGGACCTGGAGCTGAGCTGCACCATCCAGAACTAAGACTGAAAGGACAACAACTTGATTTGGAAAAAAGGCCTGGAGGTGCACACTGTTCTCCAATAAAGTCCTGTTCCCATCCCCCAATAAAATCTTAAAAACAAACAAACAAACAAAAACCTACAAAAAGAGCAAAACAAAACCAAGGAAGAAAATTAGGCTGACATGTTTATTTTTCTGTAATTTATTTTCAGTATTTGTTCAGTAAAAATCTTTATGCTGCCTTAAAGCAGGTCAAGTTTTCAGGATCAAAGCTGAACATTAGGGAAGTAGTGGTCTGAGATGTCACATGGATATAGAAACAGCTGTGTTCACCACTTAAGTGCTGGAACTTTTTCATTTCCTTTATGTTTGTTGCTGAACACCCTGGGCTATGATAGAGGTTGACCAATTGATTTCTGTGTTCATAGAATCACACATTCAACAATTCTGTTTTTTCCTTGAGCCCAATTTTTGCTGGCTAGAAATAGGTGATCTTAAAAGTTATACGTTTTAAAAGAAATATTAAATGTCACACTTGTTTTTGTGTCAGACTAGAATACTAAGTCTTTTTCACATTATATTTTATTGAGTCCTCTCAGTAGTTATCATTTTTTTTCAAATCAGGAAACGAAGTTTAAGAGAGATTAAACCTATGGGCCAAGTCGACATCATTAGTTAAAGGGCAAAGTTGGAACAACCAAAGTCCAGATCTCATTCTTTTTACCCACTGTGCCCTTAACAGTCTCCCTGAAACAGACAGGATGGCGTGCTGGTTTTATACTTACCAAACTACAAATACAATTGTTAAAATTAGTATTTTGCCTGATCAAATTGCCTTATGTGTAGGCAAGGTTATGAAAATATGAGATCATCTTTCAAATTCTTGTTTGTGATATACTCAGAAGAAACCAAAGTATTCATTTAACTGGCTTTTACTATCAGAGCCAGCCTGGAAGAGATTTAATTTAAATATAATTTACTTCAATATATTTATCTGGTAGATAAAGATACAAGGGTGAGCTGAGACTTGTCCTAGATACCTCACTTTTTAGAAGCAGAACCAGCTTCCTTCATCCTCAAACCAGCTCTTTTCTCTGCAAGGCCTCATATCCTGGTCTCATTGCCATGTTAATGAAAATTCTAATTTACATTAGAAGGGCCCCATACTCACCAGGGAAAATTACTAATGAAATTGAACTTTCTGGTTCTGATTTAATTTGGTGGCATTAGTAGACATGATCTTAGGCTCTTGGGAAAGAATTATTGAAAAGTAATTTCAACTCGACAAAATATAATTTAATATAAAATATACCCTGAGCAACAAAAAATAAGTTGTTGTATTTACAATATGGACTTTTTATTTTTGGTACAATATTTATGTTCGGTTATGAATAAATTCTCAAGTGATGAGATTAAAAAATAAGACTGTATATTTTTAGTAGGTATTAAGGAAAAAATAAGAAAGAAAATCAGCAGTGAAGCTTTGATAAGAAAACCATTAGATGTGATCTCTTCACCTGTTAAACCCAGCTGTCCCTTCTGGGATTTCGCTTTTGTGTTCTGAGAACCATTTCTATGAAAATCTAACGAGGAAACTCTAAACTGCTGGTGACAAGAGTAGCCTATTTTACAAACCATGCAGTCACCAGGATCAAGTATCAGAGTACGGATTCAAGCCCCTTTCTATTTTTCATATATTGACTTTGGTGGCGTTTTGTAAAACTATCTATCCCTCTTCCATTGCCAAGCTGACTAATCGACTGGTCTGTTGACACCATCTGTGTGAAGAATCCACAGCCGCTACCATGACTTTTGGTTCAGTTTTCAATAGAAACACATTCCATCAAGAAAGATTTTTTTGTTTAATTTCCTAAATCTAAAGTTGTGAATCACATTGGAATTTCCCTCTTTCATTCCTTTCCTTTCCCTTTCTTCCTTCCTTCCTTCCTTCCTTTCTCCCGCCCTCCTTCTCTCTCTCCTTCCCTTCCTTCCTCTCTCCCTCTCCCCCCTTTCCCTCCCTTCCTTCCTTTCATTTTTAAATTTTTCTCTTTTATCTCTTTTTCCATTGTCTAAACACATTCATTAATGTTGTGTTTCAAGAGAGTTGAATACCGTGAATTTTAATGATATATTAATAGAAATTGATAATGACATATATTTATGCCCATGACATAAATATAACATAGGATGCCTATGTTTGAAATAAATTCTTTATATATAACTTGTTCTTTTTAAAAAAATATTTAATCTATGTTTCTTAGACATTAAAGCAGCAAGAGTGTTTCGTTTTAAGAAAAAATGCTTTTGATTTGGTGAATACTTATGGTTTCATTTAGGTAGTTCATCTATTCAGTCTTACAAGTTTCTTTTAGATCTAAGTAGTACAATTCTGATTATATATTCTATGAGAAAAATATAATAAACACGAAACAATCTTTGAAAATGAAAACATTTAAAATAAACTATAAGTGTATTTCATGTTCACATCAGACATCTTGTATGTATGTGGAAGTATATAAAATCCTGTGGTGATTGCAAATAATTTGAAGACATGGCTTCTATCTTAAGCCGTTAATAATTTTATTAGAAAAAAGATATACCCATGTGAGCAGTTAAATAATAATAGACAATTTGAGTGTTAGTTGTAGATGACAAGATGACGTACAGTATTTTTTTGAAAATAAAGAGGGCATGCATTTTCTGGCAAGGCATCATGGAGGAGTTAATACAAACGCGAAGGAATTTGGAGAAGAGAAGAAGTGATAGTGTACAATTCCTTACAAGGTCTCCATAGTGACACAATCCAGGGGAGGAAAAGCTTGATTTAAATAGAGAAATTGGTCCATTAGGACTCTTCGTTTGCAAGCAAAAGAAACCCTTCAATAACAAAAGGAAGATTCATCACTCATATGTTCAAGCCATAAGAAAGGCATTGGTAGGATCAAACTTATGGGACAAATGGAACAAATAAATATCACTGTATTTTGGTTTCCTTGCTCCTTCTTGTGTGGCTGTTTCATTTTTCCACTTCACAGACATATCTTTTCCATGCAAGAGCAAACATGATGCTTGGCAGCTCACAGTCTAATAGCTTTTTCCTGCCAGCTCTAGGTAGGAAAATCCCAGGGAAGGATTCCAATTGTCACATTATTAGTCGTATGTACATTTCTGGACCAGTAATTAGTGTCACCAGCCTGGGGCCTGTTCTCACACTGTGGTCTAGGAATAGAGCCTGTTACCAGAAGAATGGAGGAACATACTGACCAACGACTCACTCACTGTCACAAAAAACAGTCACCAATTAATACGTAGCTGTAGAAAAGTTCTATTTGTTATTTAACAATTGGGGGAATGAATGATTCTAATAATGAGTGAAAGATATTGAATCAGGGATGAAATCAGGAATGCCACTCAGTGTTAAATTTCTTTAGATGTTAGTGCATTTGTAATTTTAGTTAGTATAACCTTGATTATAACCATGTATGCTCTAACCATTATTTTTTAAATTATAACATCATTACCATAACGATTATATCATACATTTTTCCAAACGAGACATTCTTAAGCTATATTAAGGTAAGTATGCTGATCCATTCTACGTGCTCATGAAAGAGATGATGTTACAATTATACTATATACACTGTTGACCTGGTTTTCAAAGCATAAATGTTGAAGGAACTGTCTTGTTCATTTAGTAGACCTTCAAAAAATGCTTTTGACACCAGTTGGGAAATATTCAAACTAAAGCTTTGTTGATACCAGAAGTACAAGGAATTCTAAAAATTACTCTGGACTATGTCATCAGTTTGTGAGAACTAACTCATATGACCAATAGCTATGAATATTTTTTGTTAAGACTTTTTATTAAAATATAGCAAACATACAATATTATATCAGTTGCAGGTGTACACAGTAGTTATTCAACATTTATATACCTAAGTCCAGCAACCATCTGATGCTGAACCACATTATCACAATATTACAGACTGTATTCCCTATGCTGTACGTTACATCCTCATGACTTACGTGTTTTTATACCTGGAAATTTGAACCTCTTATTTTCCTTCACCATTTCCACCCCTTTTTAATTTTTCAATTACAGTGGACATTCAGTATTATTTTATATTAATTTCAGGTGTACAGTGTAGTGGTTAGACATTTATATAGTTTAAGAAGCCCTGACTAGTCTAGTACCCACTTGGCACTGTACATAGTGATTGCCATATTATTGACTATATTCCCTGTGCTTTACTTTACATCTCTGAGACTGTTTTATAACTATCAATTTGTACTTCTTAGTGCCTTCACCTTTTCATCCTGTCCCCTAACCCTTCTCCCATCTATTACCCCAAGAAATCTAGTACCCATCTGACACCATGCTTAGTTATTATACTATTGATTACGTTCCTTATGCTATAACTGACATCCCCATGACTACATTGTAACAACCGATTTGTACTTCTTAATCCCTTTCCCCCTTTTTTACCCATTCCTACCCCACCCTCCCAACTAGCAACCATCAAAATGTTCTCTGTAACTGTGAGTTTGTTTCTGTTTTGTTTGTTTATTTTGTTCTAAGGATTCCACATATAAATGAAATTACATTGCATCTGTCTTTTGCTGTCTGACATACTCCACCCAGTACAACACCCTCAAATGGACAGGTCCATCCTTACCTCTGCAGATGGCAAGAACCCATTCTCTTTCATGGCAGAACAATATTCCATTGTATATACGTATCACCTCCTTTTTATCCATTTGTCCATCGAGGGACACCTAGGCTGCCTCTATATCTTGGCCTTTGGAAACCATGCTGCAGTGAACATATGGATGTACATGTCCTCTCAAAGAAGTGTTTTGGGTTTCTCCAGATAATTACCCAGAAGTGGGATTACTGTCTCCTTCTCTGTCACTTGTTATAGTCTTTGTTTTAAAGTCTGTTTTGTTTGGTATAAGTATTGCTAACAGTTTTTTTTTCTTTTTTTAAATTTTCATGAAGTATCATTTGCCCATCCGTTTACTTTCAGTCACTGTGTCTTTTGATCTGAAGTGAGTCTCTTGTAGGCAGCATATGTAAGGGTATTTTTTTCTTATCCATTCAGCCACCCTGCCTTTTGGAGCATTTAGTCCATTTGCACTGAAAGTAATTGTTGATAGATATGTAGTTATTGCCATTTTATTATTCATACTTTTGATTTTTTTTTAGTTGTAAAGAAGTGTCACTAAATTCCTTGGAGTATTGGTTTGGTGGTGATGAAATACTATAGCTTTTTCTTGTCTGGGAAGCTCTGTACCTGTCGTTTGATTCTGAATGATATCTATGGTATGCAGAGTAAATCTTGGTTGTAGATCCTTGCTTTTCATCACTTTGAGTATTTTATGTGAATCCCTTCTGGCCTGCAAAGTTTCTGTTGAGAAATCAGGTGACAGTCTTATGGGAGCTCCCTTGTAGGTAAGTAATTGTTTTTCCCATGCTAATTTTAAGATTCTCTTTGTTTTTAACCTTTGACATTTTAATTATGCTGTTTCTTGATATGAGCCTCTTTGGGTTCCTCTTGTTTGAGAGTCTCTGTGCTACCTGGGCTTGTATGTCTATTTCCTTTGCCAGGTTAGGGGAGTTTTTTGTCATTATTTCTTCAAATAATTTTCAGTTTTTTTTGCTCTCCCTCTTCCTCTGGTACCCCTATAATGTAAATGTTTGTAGGCTTGATGTTATCCCAGAAGCCCCTTATACTATAATTTTTTCGGTATTCCCCTTTTTTCCCCCCCTGTTCTGATTGGGTGTGTTCTGCTACCTTATCTTCTAAATCGCTGATTCAGTTTTCTGCTTCATGTAATCTAATATTGATTCCCTGTAACGTATTCTTCATTTCCATTACTGTATCCTTTATTTCTGACTGATTCTTTTTTTATGTTTTCTGTCTCTATTTTCATGTTTCGTATCTCTTTGTTGGAGTTCTCCATGAGAACATTGAGCATCCTTGTATCCAGAGTTTGGAACTCTGTGTTTGGTAGATTACTTGTCTCCATTTTGTTTAGTTCTCTTTCTGGGGCTTTGTTCTGTTCTTTTATTTGGGACATGTTTCTGTGTCTCCCCAATTTTGGCTGCTTCCCTGTGTTTGTTTCTGTGAAGGGCTACTATGCCTCCTGGTCTTAGTAGAGTGGCTTTATGTAGTGGTGTCCTGGGGGACACAGTGGTGCAGTCTCTTTGGTCGCCAGAGTGGGGTGCTCCAGGTGTGTTCCTTGTGTGGGTTGTGTGTGCCCTCTTGTTGTAGTTGAGACGTGATTGCTCTTTGCACATCAATAAGAGGGATTGACCGTGAGGCTGATTTTGTGTGAGGACTACCTGTAACTACAGTAGAGGAGCTGTTATGTAGGGGTTGACCCTACAGAGCAATGTGCACTTTAGCGGGTCTCTTGTGTCTGCCCAGTCAGCTCTTTGGGGGTGTTGTCCTTGGAGGTGGTCAGGTGATGCCTTGACCAAGTTAAAAGCTGGCCACTGGGCCTGCTATCCCTTGGGTCTCCTGACAGGGGATCTGCTGCAGGCCAAGTTTAGTTGAAGTCTGTGACCTGCCAGGGGCCACCTGGCAGGAGCAACAAAGCAATCCAGAGATGGCTGTTGCCTGCACCATGCTTGGAGGTGCCTTGAGAAGCCAAGCCATGCACCAAGGGTGGCTGTTGTTAGTGCCGGTCTTAGGGCTGCTCAACCGGAGGTACGGGACTTGCCAAAGCCAGATGCTGCTTATTTGGGTTTTGTGAACCTTAGAGAGATTTTAGGAAAGTCAGCATTCATCAAGAAGGGCTGTTTATATGGAAGAGCCACTGGAAGTAGCTTGGTTGTGCCCTAAAGTAGGGTGGAGTGTGGTTTCAGGAAATCACTAGTGCGAGGCAGAGGAAAGGTGATAGACAGTTTGATGGAGACTCAGATATGGCATCTACCGGTGTCTGCATGCAGGGAGGTGGAGGGCTCAACAAGGAAACAATGGCTTCTGCCAGCTCCTCCCTCCACGAAAAAACTACCCCTCCAACACAGACTGTGAAGCTAGACAATTCAGTTCCTCCGCATATATTCCAGGTGCCTTTTGTGCTGCTGCCTCAGTGTAGGCGCTCAGAGCTAGTAATTCCATCAGAGAGTAAGTTCGTGTGCAGTCCCTTTAAGAGCACCACCTGGGAGTGCACCACCATTTGTCTCACTGAGCCAAAATCTCTGCTGGTTTTCATCTATAGAAGTTATGGGGACTTCTCTCCCTGGCACTGGAACTCTGGGCTGGGGAGCCTGGTGTGGCCGTGGAATCCCTTGCTTCCTTTGGGGGGCAACCTCTGCAGCTGAGATATCCCTCCTGATTTTTAATGGTCACAGGGGGTGTGGGACCAGCTTGTTCAGTGTCTCTGTCCCTCCTACCAGTCTGGAGGTCACTTTTTCTGTATGTCCATATTTGTAGGGCTTCGGTTCAGCTAGACTTTAGGCGATTCTCAATAATGGTTGTTCTGTGGTTTAGTTGTAATTGATGTCGTCCTGACAGGAGATGAGCACAGTGTTTACCTGTTGCATCTTGACCTGGCATTTCTGAATACTTATAAAAGGAATCAGTTGTCTAGTCTTTTAGATATTTTAAAGGATTTAAAGTGCAGTACAAAGCATTCAGTGTTTGCTTGTGTATCCCATTTCATTGTCATGAAATCTTTTCTGTTTGTTCATTGGATCTGTAGGTTTTTTATTTCATTTTGTGGTAGGCAGGTTAGAGGGATATCAGGGTTGCTACTGTTGGCATGGCCTTTTTTACTACCGATTTCAGGCTTTTAGGGATGACCCGTTTTCCTACATTGGGACCTCCTTCTTTATGCACTACTAATTATATGTCACTTTTTTAATGTTATGAGCTGATGGTAGTCAAACATTGATTCCTGAGCCAGACCTCAGACCTACCAAATCAGAATCTCCTGGCTGAGTCTTGGACAGTTTTTTATAGCAAACTTCCCAGGTGATTCTGGTCTGCACCAAATCAGAGAATTGTTTTTCCTCTTAATTCTTTTGTTGCTAGTTCTGAGAATATTGTGATATATTTTTGCAAATCTCTATGAACAATAAGGGCCCTGAGGCATCAGCTATGGTGAAGAGTTTTGCAATCAAGTGACCTAGATTCAAATCCTAGCTCAATACTGATTAAATCACTTGTGAGTCACGATTCTCTTGTTCTTTATTTCCTCTAGGTAAACTGGGAATGATAAAAGTATCCACTGTGGATTAAATGAGATGAATTATAATATTTTTAGAAAATATTAACTTATTATCTCTGCCAAGATTTTTTGAGGGATTGTAATCATTATTTGATCATTCTATTTCTATTGTTACTTTATGTTGTCAATAATTTCAATATTAAATTCTCTGGACAGGTCACCTGGACTTCTTAATTTATTCAATTTTCAGATTTTAGGGAAGTGATATTTAGGCAACAAATATGCTTTTAGTCCCTTAAAAATATAAATAAATCTCACTTTAAGGTACCTTAAAGATTAGAGGGGCAGCTATAGTTTGAAGTGTAAAGGTTGGGCCTTAATCATAAAACAGCTATCATCTCATCATGTAGTGTGGTATTATTAATCAGAACATCCTTTAGTCTGTTGATTCAATGTCAAAGAAGGAAAGCAGAAGGGAACCAGCATCATGAGTATATGTTATATTTGAGGCACTGGGTTTAATAATTTTTCTAAATATTTAATCTGTGATATTATTACCAGTTCCTAAAAATCACTGATGCCTGATGCCTGAACTTTGTTCATTCGAGCATTATTTATCATATTCTAAGTGAGTGTAAAAGGAGAAAACTATTTTATTGAGGTAGTTAATGTATAATTTACTATTTCTCTTTTTCTTTGCCTTATTCTTTGGCTCCTTTCTACATCCCTGTTTTGCATAATAAAATATGTTCTAAAATATAAAGTGACCTAGTAATCATTTTTAGGCCATTCCCTTTCCCGTATGGATCCAAAAAGATCGCATTTTAAAATTCAAAAGTTTTCAATGAAAAGCACATTTAGTTAGTTCTCCTCTTGTTTTTGTGTGAAATGTATTTCATTCATAACTCAATGAATTTTTAACAGTGTTTAATAATAGTAATTTAATCTGTCTACAAACGCCAAATACTTCAGTTGTTTATTTTTAATTTTATGTGTAATGGAAAATTAAGTTTGTGTTCATATGATTTTTATACAAAATAATCCTTTTCAGATGTTTGGCTTTGGGTTTTTTGAAAGACAAAGTTTAGAAAATGTGAGGGCTTACAGTCTGCAGATGCGATGCATCTAGCCGCCATCACAATAGGCTGCTGTTTCAGTACAACACATGCCCCATGGCATATGCACACCAAAGGATAGCATGCTTCCCCAGTGTATTGACTGAGAATGCCCAGGATGGGGAGCTCACCATAGACTGATTTGATTCTGCTACCTACGGTTATAGGCATTTTCAAATACCCTGCTCTAGAATTGGGAGAAAATATGTTATGGCCCACCTTACTCTGCTATCATGTTTCCTACATTCTGTGCCAAGTAATTAGCAATATAACCGATATATATTTCAAAATAGTTATGCTTTTCTTTCTGTTTGTAGACTTGTAATGTTATGCTCTACAGCATTCTCCTCCATCCTTTATGGATGTAGAATCCTGTTTTTAATATCTGAAGCTTCCGTAATGATAGCAGTTATAATTTTATTAGCGTTTGACTTGGGGGAACAAAGCTGCTAGGAATTCGGTAATGTTTTTAAGAAAAAAATATTTTATCAATCACAACTGTCTTCTTATATATATTTTATGAAATACGTTTGTGAGCATAAAAATAGTTATTTAGTTTATAGAGTAGTGCTTGAGACAGATAAGGTTTTGAGATCCACTCATGCACACCTTGGCTTCCCAAAATTCACGTTTTTAACTTATTCTAGTGTCAGATAGGCTCAAGGAATTTATGGAAAAGTAGACCACAAACAAGGTACTTAACTATCCTGAGTTTCCCTTCATCTGTAAATATTTGATAATAGGAATGTCATGGATATTCATTAAGATAATATACAAAAAGCCCTGGCATCCACCTATGCCTATCATAAAATTCAGTTTTACATACCTTTTATTGGTAATGAAATGAATCTGAAATTTACTTGCATATCATGTGAATGAAATGTATTTGTCAGAAGAGAAAATTTAGTGTTCCTCACATAACATAAAATCTCATACCTTGGATGTTGAATTGACCTAGAAAGAGCTCCTAAAAAAAGAAATAAAACTGAAGTTTGGCCAAACTTGATTCATTAGTTCATTCTTACTAACATAATTTGTATTTTAAAGGTCAAAGAGTTTATTTTGTCATTGTATTTATTTATTTACTATTTTTTATTATGGATAAGCTTATTTTATTTTCATATTTCATTAAAGTTATTGGGGTGACATTGGTTAATAAAATTATATAGATTTCAAGTGTACATTCTAAAATACATCATCTGTGTATTGCATTGTGTGTTCACCACCCAAATTCAAATCTCATTTTAAAAATACATGTTTTATTTAAAGTTATATTTTTGCAGTTACCATAAAGCATCATGCTTTCCATTTCATGACTCCTGAGACTGCCTCCTGAGTATTTTGCTTGTATTCTTTGAGATCCTTATGAGGTAGTCATATCAAAGTGGTTTCCCCTCAAATTAAATTGTGTGGCCTGTTGGACAAGATAACACTAAAAATTTCAGAAAATCTTTTGATATTTGTATAATAGGACTTTAAAAATAGATTGTGTTTAACACGAAATATTGATGTACCTCTACCCGTGGTTTCTGAGACTTAAATAGGAAAGTTTATTTGGTTATCATTCTATCCTCAAAATGACTTGCAAGTATGTGATATGGTTACCTAAGAGCAGAGAAACCACAGAAGAATTTTGTGTGTAATCATAGCCAGTTTGAGATAATCAAAATGTTTTTCTTTTTCTTCATTTTTTGGTATTATTCAATTTTATTCTAATATAAGAACAGTTATCATATTTTCTTATGATTAAATCATTTTTATATAATGTTGAAATACTTTTAGATTTAGGTGTTTTTTTTTTAAATTTTTAGAAATTTTTCATATTGATGCAAGGAATTGACTTTTTAAAATGAAAATATACTAAAAAATGTGGACCAAACCTGGAGCTCTATAACACCACGAAAATAATAAAAGAAGCATCATCATTGCTTTTTTTTGTGCTTCTGAACAAGATATATCAAATGTTGTATGTTCAGACTGAGGACACTCCCACTCCAAGTCCTCTCTAAATGAGCAACGTCCTTATTGCCGTTTTCTTTCTTTCTTGAAGGGAATGAAGGAAGGAGGGTTGGATGTAAGGCAAAACCTAAATATGAAGTCATGAGGAGGGAAGCAAGGTTTTAGTTATAGAACTAGGCTTGGCTTAGAGTAATAAAATAATAACCCAGCTTCAAGTATAGGTTCAGTGGGGATGTGGGCAAGTGTGACTGGGTCATAGCAGAACAGCCTTACAGAAATGGCTTCATGAGGAGTCACATGTCCTCAGATTTCCCCTGCCCGAGGAGGGCAGTGCTCCAGGACTCCTGGTAGCCCTAAAACTGCAAGTTAGGATGAAATACTTTTGGGCAGCTATCAACAATATTGAAAGATGAGCGGATTAAAAGGAAATTAAAAAACATCCATTGAACTTAATCCCTTCCCTTTTTGTACCCACCCTCCAACCCCCCTCCCATCTGGCAACGATCAAAATGTTCTCTGTATCTGTGTGTCTGTTTTTGTTTTGTGTGTTTATTTTGTTCTTTAGATTCCACATAAAAGCAAAATCACATTACATCTTTCTGTCTGACATACTCCACTCAGCACAGTACCCTCCAGGTCCATCCATGCTGCTGCAGAATGCGAGAACCCACGCCCTTCCATGGCCGAGCAATATTCCATTATATTTATGTACCACCTCCTCTTTATCCATTCATGCATTGATGGACACCCAGGCTGCCTCCCCATCTTGGCCATTGTAAACACACGTCCTCTCTAAGCAGCATTTTGGGTTTCTTTGGATAAATACCAAGAAGTGGGATTACTGGGTTCTTCTTCTTTGTCTATTGTTTTAGTCTGTTTTGTATTACTACTCCACTTTTTTATTTGTTTGTTTCCCTTTTTATGAAATACTTTTTCCCATCCATTTGCTTTCTGTCTGTGTGTGTCTTTCGGTCTGAAGTGAGTGAGTCTCTTATAGGCAGCATATGTAAGGGTCTCACTTTCTTATCCTTTTAGCCACCCTAACTTTTGATGGGAACATTTAATCCATTTACATTGGAAGTAATTGTTGATAGGTATGTAGTTATTGCCATGCTGTTATTCATATTCTTGATCTTTTTTTTTTTTTTTTTTTTGTCTTGAAGTTCCGCTAACATTCCTTGTAATACTGGTTTGGTGGTGATGAACTCTGTTAGCCTTTTCTTGTCTGGGAAACTCTTTGTCCTTCGATTCCACAGGGATGTAAAGTAAAGCAAAGGGAATATAGTCAGTAATATGGTAATAACTATGTGTAGTGCCAGATGGGTACTAGGCTAGTCAGGGGGACCACTTGTTATTATAAATTATATAAATGTCTAACCACTATGCTCTACACCTGAAATTAATATGAAATAATATTGAATATCAACTGTAACTGAAAAATTAAAAAGGGGATGGGGAAGGTGAAGGGCAATAAGTGGTCCAAATTTCCAGGTATACAACACATACATCATGGTAATGTAATAAATAGCATGGGAAATATAGTCAATAACACTGTGATAGCATGGTACAGTGTCAGATGGTTGCTGGACTTACCATAGTGGTCACTTCTTTAGGTATATAAATGTTGAATAACTATGGTGTACACCTGAAACTGATATAATGCTGTTTTTGTTTTTTTTTAAAGATTTTTATTGGGGAAGGGGAACAGGACTTTATTGGGGAACAGCGCATACTTCCAGGACTTTTTTCCAAGTCAAGTTGTTGTCCTTTCAATCTTAGTTATGAAGGGTGCCGTTCAGCTTCAAGTTGTCCTTTCAGTCTTAGGTGTGGAGGGCGCAGCTCAGCTCCAGGTCCAGTTGCCATTGCTAGTTGCAGGGAGCACAGCTCACCATCCCTTGCGGGAGTCGAACTGGCAACCTTATGGTTCAGAGGACACGCTCCAACCAACTGAGCCATCCGGGAGCTCAGCGGCAGCTCAGTTCAAGGTGCCGTGTTCAATCTTAGTTGCAGGGGGCAGAGCCCACCATCACTTGTGGGACTCGAGGAATTGAACCGGCAACCTGTGGTTGAGAGCCCACTGGCCCATGTGGGAATCAAACCGGCAGCCTTCAGAGTTAGGAGCATGGAGCTCTAATCGCCTGAGCCACCGGGCTGGCCCTGATGTAATGTTGTATGTTAGCTATATTTTAATAAAAATCTTAAAAAAACAGTCATTGAGAAGAGGCAGGGAGCTGGATTCCTAGCAGTTACCACCTAAGTGGCAGACACCCCATAGGCACTTTACATTTGGCCTTTTTTTAACAAGCCTTTGAGGTAGGAGTTGTCATTCCAGTTTTATATAAGTTTATGGATGAGGAAATTGAGAATCAGAGACTAACATTGCACAGATTTACTTACCAATTTTGATGCGTGGATTTAAAGCTATAGAATAAAAAAAGAATTGTGTGTAATAATCAAGGCAGATACTTCATTTACTGTAGGACCTACAGAGAGAGAGATTTAATGAAGTGTAGAGTTTGTCCAGGGAAATTAGTTGGTAATTAGTTGTATTTTAAAGTGTGAAATAATTTATTCTCCAGTTGTTTCTACAGGGTTGGGGCTCTAAAACAATCTTAGTTAATGATTCCAGTGGTATTTAAATTAAAGCAATGTGTTTTAATATTAGAACTCAATAGTTAAACAGTGCAGATAACATAGTTCATGTTCGAGAAATGCAGTGACTGAACTTTGTAATGGAAACAGAAAGAGATCAAGTGTTCTCAAACTTTAAGGTACGGTGGGGAGGGGGGTTATCACTGTGTGAGGGATATAAATGATAAATGTCTAACTATTACATTGTTTTGTGCACCTGAAGCTAATAAAAAAATGTTTAAAAAAACTTTAAGGTACATGTGAATTACTTCTGGTGCTTGTTAAAAACAGATTATTAAAAGACTCAGTAGATTAGAAATGGGGGACCCTGATAATCAAAATTATTAACAAGATCCCATCTCTAGCTCGCTTTGATGTTCCCCAGCGGTTAAGATCCTTGGAGAGAAATTATGATTTTCACTGTGATGTGTACCAGTGTTTAAGAGCCATCGGTATAGGTTTTTGATTTTCCTCTTTGTATTTATTTTCACTTAACAGTAGACTAGGACTGTAGCGACCAGTTGCATGTCAATATTTAAGTGAAATTACTTAAAATAAAATGAATACAAGTTGAGTTTCAAGTGCTCAAAAGCTTCATGTGGCTGGTGGCTACTGTATTAGAGATAGCACATAAAGAACATTTTAATCATCATTGCAGAAACTTCTCTTGAAATACACTGGATTAGAATGTAAGAATAATAAAATTTGGTCCTATTATAATTTTAATGGTATCGAGATTATTTTTTTCAGCTGTCCTTATTAATTATCACTTTCTTCAAGTAGGAGCAGACATTTTCTTTACTAAAGTAGCTTTCATATTAAAAAATACTTCTAATTAAATTTTAAAGAAATGCATTTTTATTATTTTATTTATTCTTTGAAAATAATAAACATGCTTGAAGAAGAGAAATTACTTAGATGGTATCTACTTGTACTTTAACTGGTAATCTAATGAAGAGTTTTTTGATGTACATGCAATTTTCCCACTAAAAATTTCCCCCCAAGAAACATTTCTTACTGTACTCAAAGAAGTAAGATTGGCCTCAATATTTTATCACTTTATAAAACAGGTTTAAAAATGATCTGCAAAAAATGAAGCTAAGTGGTGTAAACAACCTTCATGATATGTCCTAATATTGCAACGTGACATCAGATTATTGTCTGTCATCAAAAGAGTTTCTTTTTTCATTGAGTTATAATTGACATATGACATTATATTGGTTTCAGATGTACAACATAATGATTCAATATTTGTGTATATTGTATAATAATCAACACAATAAGTCTAGATGACATATCACCGCACATAGTTAAATTTTGTTTTTTGGTTATGAGAACTTTTAAGATCTACTGTCTTAGCAACTTTCAAATATGCAATACAGTATTATTAACTATAGTCACCATGCTGTACATTATAGCCCATTGACTTTTTATTTTATAATTGGAAGTTTGTATTTTTTACCAAGAATTTCTGTATAAAAAGTCTGTGGAATTTAGCATTAAATCTTAAATGTAATTCTGTTAGTTTGACAACATTTTCCTGAATATATTGAATACAATTTACAAATTATCAAGTGAAATTGTCTTTGGAAAACATATAGTGTAATTGTAGATTATAATTTGAAACATATAATTCTTGAAATAGGAAACTTCTTGGAAATGGGATGGAAAGAATGTCTGCATTTTAAAAAATATCATCTGTTGAGCTTCAAGTTGGGTTTGGTTTTTAAAAAGTCTTAGAGTTATGTCATATTTAATGTATGGAATAACCGAAATTTATATGTTGGTTTCTTTCTCAAAGTCAAATACAGTTTAAAAAAAAAAGAAAGAAACCTAAGCTGGCATTTTTTTTCTTGTCTCTTAGATCGCACTCTTCAGAGCTGTTAGATGAGTTATGTGAATTCTTACTTCATAAAGCTTTTTGAATTTTTCTGTTCTTTTTCATTTTCATTAGTTTTGTTGCCTCACACCTGTATTACGGGGGTGATTATCTTACACCCCTGGGTCTCCTCCCACATACTTCATCCTGCCTACCCTGTGAGTTCTAAACAATATTTCCATCACATTATTTTACTCTTCAAAATCTTTAAAGAACTTCTTTGTTGCTAATGGGCTAGAATCAAAAAACCTTTCTTGAATATTTTTAGACCCCTACAGTTTGGCTAATGCAGGCATTGAAGCTTCGTTTTCCACTAGACTCATACTGAACGCTTCATACGTATTGTGCTGAACCACTTGTTGCCACATCATTCTCTATTCCTCCCCTCCATAGCCCACTTGAAACATCCTTTGCACTCATCTTTGCTTATCCCATGGTTATGGGTTGACTTGTGTGCCACAAAAAGTTGTTGAAGTCTTAATCCCATTACCTGCAAATATGACATTATTTGGAGATAGAGTCTTTGAAGATGAGCAAGTTCAGCTGACGTCATTAGAGTGGCCCTTAATCCAATGTGACTGTCCTTATAAAAAGGAAAAATTTGGACATAGAAGCAGAGACAGGGAGAATGCCATGTGAAGATGAAGGCAGTTTGGGGTGAGTGATGCAGCAGAAGCCAAGGAACTTCTAGTAAACCACTAGAAGCTGGGAAAGAGGCTTACAGGAGATGCTCCCTCACAGCCCTCAGAAGAAACTGACCCTGATGACTTAACCTTGGACTTCTGGCCTCCAGACTGGGAGACAATCAATTTCAGTCATTAACGCTAAGCTGTTAGTGATACTTGGTTATGTCAACCCTAGGAAACTAATGCACCCACTATTTTGTTGCTTATTAGAATTTTTTTGCATTAATGCTTGTCTTAAAGTATCTGATGACCTTTTCAATGGGTGGATAGGTCTTCTCTCTATTAAAAGACAAATATATTCATAAACACAAAACTGCAAATAATTTCAGGAGCAAAGAATGTCTGGCCAACCCAAATCATGTCTAGCCCTCCATAGCCAATCAAAATCTCATGTTCTCTGAGAAAGGAATGTGCCCACGTCACTTTCAGTTTTTATTTGTCCTTTGACATTTATGGTATAATCGCGTACTTTTTGGACTATGAGCTTTTTAACATATGTGAGCCCCTCCCAACTTGAAAACTAATGTGTCTAAGTCCTGAACCCCGAGGTTGTAAATTTGGAGGATAGGGTTAGTTTGACAACATTACAAAGTATATATAGTACGAGGAGATCACTTGTTCAAGATTCCCAATAGCCTGGAAAATACTCAGTGCTCAGTATTTAGTACCAGCTACTGTTGTTCCCTTTTTAGTAATATTGATATCTGCTGAAATATTTCTCAACAGAAAATCAACTTTCTGCTTGGGTGAGGGAATAATAGTATCAACAGGTATTATTTCACTCAGACTGTGCTTAGTCCAGCATCAAGTGGAGAGAACGTGTGAAAAGAGGTTTAGAATGGGAAGGCAGAGAAGCAGTGTTGCATGGAAATGCCAGGAAAGGACTATAGGCTCTGGAGTTCATAGCTTTGCGTCTGATTCTCAGCTCTCTGAATTATTTGTGAGGTATTTGGCAACATTATATGATATGGTGCAAATATGATATGTGCACAAATGTCTCTGTGAGTTACTTGGGAGATCATTGAGCTTATTAAAATTCATCTTGAAAATTAAAGTATGTTTCTTGTGAAGATTAGAACCTCTTTTAAGACTGCAATTTTTATACCTCCATGCATGCCCAGATAATTTTGCATCTATTTTCAAGAATTCACAAATACTTTGAAACACATTCTGAACAGGCTAAGAACAAGTCTTTATAAGTCTCTTTTACAACAGGTTTTACTCTTAACCTCGTGTTTATTGGATTTAGAAGAACAGGGTCCTGGTTTTGGCTACAAGGGATTTTTGTTGTCAGCTTTAATCAAGTATTTTCAATCTGTTGATTAGTTTTCTTTTGTTTGGAAAATGTGAGGGTTGACAAATTTATCTGTTCTTATTCCAGTTTTAACATGCTATATTAACCTCGTTTATGGATGAAGAAACTGACCTAGTAATGGAGGATGGAGAGGTAGAAATTGATGGGCCTAGGAGAAAAGCCCAAGTATTCTGGTGTGGTTCTATTGCCTTCTCTCCTCTCAGCTGTCATGTGGAGCTAAAGTGTTTTTTCTAGTTTTTTAAATATTAATTTGAGAGTTAAAAAAAAAGAATCTCTGGTCCATGAAATTTATTCTTATAGAAGGTAAATTCTTAAACAATTGCACTGTTTTACAGCATATGCATAGTTTAGTGGTGAAATGCCCAAATTCTGGAACAGGCTGCAGGATCTGAATCTCTGTTCCATCATTTAATATCTGTGCAAAATCTTGGACTAGTTACTTGATTCCTGTGCCTCAGTTTCCCCATCTGCAAATTATGGATGATAGTAGTGCCTACCTCAGAACACTTTGAGGACTAATACAGCTCATAAATGGAAACATGAGTACATTTTAGCTATTGTTCTATTTGACATTTAGGTATATTGAAGTAATTATCAAAGTCTTAGTTGTTTCCTTTTGCGACTCTTTGAGAAAGCACCACTTGTGTTTACTCTCTTAAACAGATCAATAGACCTAAACAACTATGTAGCACTATGTCAAACTAAGTAATAATTCTGTAGGTTATACAGCGTGGCAGTGTAATTTTGACCATCTCCTGTGCATCTTTTGCTCTATAAGAATTTTAATTCATCTCACTCTTTCTTTTCAAAGTATTTTTTTATATGCAATATCTTCAACTCGTATAGTTCTGTAGAACTTTTGTACACTTTTTTGGGGTGTCAGGGATACACATCTTTAATCTTGAAGGCCACAAAAGTATTGTTTATATGTATGTGTATGGAGGTGATAACTCAGAGAGAGATTTGCTGTAGATTGCAGTTAAGACGGTGTTTTGCACATCGTAGCTCAAAACTATTATAAAGGGAAATGGGAACTCTGGAAATAAGCTTCACTTTGGCTATGCATGAGAGTATACAGTGTATTACCATGGTTAAAGTGAAGCAAAAACAAACACAACACTAGAAATAATGATCTGCTTATAGTTTGCCAAGTGAAAAGTTTATGAAAGGAAAAGGCAGTAAAAATAATTAATTCCTTAAGTATTTTCTTTATTATTATTTGTTCTTTTACTTGTGTCCTTCCTAAATCTCATTTTAGTCATAGACATCTAAAATGATTGTTACATATGTACATACACGTGTATACAGACGGTGCCAAAAAATGTATATACATTTTAAGGAAGGAAAAGTGTATTAAAATTGTAATACTCAATATATACTGATAACAAAAGATGAATACAAGTCATGTTTGACTTCTGCAATTACAAGAGGTGCTCAAAGTGGTTACCATCAGCGTCCAGACACTTCTGATTATGGTGAACGACTGCTTCAGCAACATTGACCAAAGTCTCCACTTGTATACATTTTTTTGGTACCCTTGGTATATACGTGTTTGCACTGGCATATATTTACAGATATTTTGTTTTAAGAACACTATACTTATCATTAGACATTTTTAAAAATCAAGGCTTTATATTTTTTTGGAACAGTTTTAAGTTCACCGCAAAATTGAGGGTAAGGTATAGAGAATTCCACATATACCCCCTGCCTCCACACATGCATAGACTTCGCATTATGAATACAGCCACCAGAGCCACCAGAGTGGTGCATTTGTTACTACTGATGAACCAACATTGACACATTGTAAATACCTAAAGTCAATGGGTAATGAGGCCATCCAGGAATTTACTTACACTGAAATGTTGTGCTTTCTTCTGTTACACATCAACCACTATATTGACACAGATCTGTGTTTTGTTGTTGTTGTTGTTGTTTGTTTGTTTTTAAAGGAGGGTACAGCTCACAGTGGCCCATGTGGGAATTGAACCGGAAACCTTGGTGTTATTAGCACCACTCTCTAACCAACTGAACTAACTGGCCACCCCAGACCTGTTGTTTTTACATGTTATTCTTATGAGATTTTTTGATGTTCTGTATTGCTAGTTGATTACATAGTTGAATTTACAAAACTTGTAATGCATCCACAATATAGCTTTGTGGCTGATTCATGTTCCTCTTGTGCTTCTCAACAAGCTCTCTCAGGGCTCTCAATTTTTAGCTTCCATCTATAATCACAGAGCATTTACTCAATAAACACTTGAATTGAAGTAATTTTACCTTCATACATCATTTTGGATTATTTTCTTCTTAGACCTCTGTCATTTATTTAACAATCATCATTCTTGTGTTTGAGAATTAAAACACACACAAAAAAAACCAGATAAATGGAAAATTGACTATAATTTTCCTCTTTGCATTGGATTTGTCTGTATTTCTACATTGGTTAAAGTATTCTACACTTGTATTCAAACTAAAAAAACAAAATCAAGTCCGATAGTAATGTGCTAATTCCTTTCCTTCATACACATTCTCTTTTAGTAAACTTTTTTTCTTGTTTGCTGATAAGTTGACTAAGAACTTCTGACTCTTCGTTTTCTTTCCATGATGTTTATTCACTGTAGTTCAGGATGTAATACATTCTTGCCTTGAAAAGTTTATATCTTAGGGCAATTTGAATATACTTTTTATTATTTCATTTTTTTAGTAATTTTGGTACCAGTTACCATGATGGAATTTTTTTGGATGGGGTATTGTTCATTTCAGTCCGTTCCATCTGACTTTTTAAGGAAAGCAGGGTAATCAACCATCCTGATTTGTCTGAAATTGACTGAAGGAGACTTTCATTGCTGAAATTGGGTAGGCCATGGTTACACCAGGTGGAATTGGTCAATCTAAAAGAAGGTTCTTATATTTAACAAGAATGAGTTAATTTTATCCAACTAATTTTTTCCTACATCAGAAATGCATAGATTTTTCCACGTACTTTTATTGAGAAGTTGTGTTCAAAGAAAGAGATACCTATTACCGTTTTCATAGTGAGGGTACTATTGGAAAGCAGCTCTCTGGTCTTTGTCCTAAAGTGATGACATATATCGGATTAGCTAATACACCAACACCAACATTTAGAATTATTTATACTTCTGAATTATGTGTTTAAACCATTGAGTTGTTTGACTAATGGATAAATAAGAATTAAAACTTGAAGATTACCTGAGAGTAGAATTTAATGTTGTTTTGAGAATTAACAAATGTTTTAATGTTTTAGTTTAAAATCCCTTAAGGGATATAATCCAAAATGAAAATAGGGGTTTGACTGGGAATCAGTATTTTAGAGGGAGACTTTTATCAGCATGAATCAAATAGATGGCACAATAAGCATATTTTAAAAGGTGATAAAACTATGAATGTGACATTAAGGAAAAATCAAATATTTAACAGTACATTCATACCCAATTTCTAAATCTATTTTTAAAGGATTATAGAGTATTTTAAAGTACTATTTTAGAAGGGTAATATTATTAATCAAAGTACCAGAGAGTTGTAAGTTATAGATGAAAAAGTTGAAATTTAGCAGTTTTAACAAGGTGTCAAAATGATTTTGGAATTAATTCGATTTTTTTAAAAGAAGTCTTCAAAACTTTTTTTTTTTTTCAGTCTTAGTTGTGGAGGGTGCCATTCAGCTTCAAGTTGGTGTCCTTTCAGTCTTAGTTGTGGAGGGAGCAGCTCAGCTTCAGGTCCAGTTGCCGTTGCTAGTTGCAGGGGGTGCAGCCCACCATCCCTTGCGGGAGTTGAACTGGCAACCTTGTGGTTGAGAGCCCATGCTCCAACCAACTGAGCCATCTGAGAGCTCAGCGGCTGCTCAGCTCAAGGTGCCATGTTCAATATTAGTTGCAGGGAGCGGAGCCCACCATCCGTTGCAGGACTCAAGGAGCTGAACTGGCAACCTTGTGGTTGAGAGCCCACTGGCCCATGTGGGAATTGAACTGGCAGCCTTCGGAGTTAGGAGCATGGAGCTCTAACCGCCTGAGCCACTGGGCTGGCCCTTTAAAACTATTTTTGAAGATATGTCTCAACCCTTAAAAATTTTAAAAACACATAGGTTCCCACATTTCATAACTAGGATTATGTATTAAGGGATTAATTTTTAATGTATGAATAGAGGTTTATACACAAACATGCTAAACTTTAGATTTTGATAATCCTACAAATGTGGAAATGAATAAATTTCTCACAAGAAGTTCAGTTACATTAATTATAACGGTAAGATACATTTTTCATACATTTAAACATGTTTTTCATAAGCTAGTGAAAGGGCAAAATACTTAAAATAAGCAAAAATTTAATTGTAGAATCCTTTATATGTAAAAGTTGATAGAATAACATGGGAAGGAAAGACATAAAAATAAGTCTTGGTTTTCTCTGTAAATAATGGAAAGAAATATAAATGTATAAATAATAAACTTTGCTTACCACTATAGATAAGTATTTTATTATTTATTCTATTCTGTACTTTCCACATTTTCTATAATGTACTTTTTATTAATTGTTTTAATTAGTATTAATTTTGTATATTTTCATTTGTAAAAGTAATTTATAAAAGGAAGCATAACTTTTTTTTCTGTTGATTTTTGAGGTGCTTGTTTGTAGTGTCAGTTAATTTTTAAGTTCAGTAAATTTTGGACAGCAGCTTAAGTAAAATTAAGTTATACTTCCTAACGTTGGAAGAAGATTTAAAATTTTCTTTCCATTTCTCAACTTAGTCATTTTGTAATGGGAGAGTATGTTAGTAAAATTTTATTTCTTATTCTTTTTGAAATGTGTATTCTTGCCAGTACATGGTAGTCATATATACTTGTAACATTTTTAGAACATGATCATATTAAATATGTAACTGTGTTAATACTTAACCAGAGAGACAGTTTAGAATAGTTGTAAACATATGCTCTGGAGCCAAATTACCTGAGACTATGGCTCAGCTCTATCATACACTAACTGTGTGACCTCAGATGAATGACCTATCTTTGCTATCTTTCAATTTTCTCTTCTATACAATGGGGTTAATAATAACATTGTAGTTATTTTTTGTGATCATTAAATCAGTTGACATATTTAAAACACTTAGAAAAGTGTGTGATATATATAGTAAGTGCTGTAGAATTGTATTAATAGTAGTAGTGGTTGAAATGTTAAAAAATGATACAATTTCAGAATACTCAGTAATAGAAGAAATATGTACCACAACAGGTTCAACCGCTAGTTCAGTGGTTTTCAAACTTTATTGAACATTAAAATGACATTGTGTACCCATAAAGTACCAGTTACAAGTTTTTATAGCTAAAGAGTATGACTGAATAGGTCAGGGAACACTTATCTACACTTTTAGCCTCATCCCTGGTGTTTCTAAAGCAGATAAAAAAGTAAAGAATACTTACAAATTAGAGAATTCTCATAAATGTATAAAGAAGGATTACACATTGATATACTTCTTTCATTTATGTTTAATATTAAAACTTTTTTTGAAAAGTTGTGTTACCGAATGTGCTGTTACTCCAGTTTGGCATACGTGTGCCTGATGTTTTAGGAGACTATTTTGATGAGCCTATATTTGCCTCTGAAAACATCTGCATGCTTTCAATGATGCTATATATCTGATGTATGCATACATGTAGTAAATAAAATACTTATTCCAAAGGAAAATTTCTCTTTTTCAAACGGCCATATTATGTGTAGTTCTACAATTCATAAGACAAAAAAAAAAAATCACACCTGTATCTCATTTCTCTACCTCTCAGTTCTTGTTTCACTGTTAGCAGAAGGCTAGAGAAAATACCCATTATGTGGAGATAGTCTACCAGTTACTATGAGCTGAGTTTGAGAAATACGAGTACATTTTGATTACATAATTTGGGCTTAATTTATTATTAATAGAAGGTCTCAGAATTGCTCAAATGTGAAGTGACAAATAATTTAAGGTTGAAAACAATATATTTTCCCTGGGCAGCATAGATCAGAAATTACCTTATAATGGTATTGAAGATAAGTAAAATAATTAGGTCTATTTGCTTCCCAAAGAAAAGAGGCAATTATGCCTGTTAATTGGTTTAAATCCATCCAGCCTTTGAACTCCTGGTGATCACACAGGGCATGACCGAGCAGCTATGCGCCTCAGGCTTTGTGGCCTCTATTCATTTAATCTCATACAGATTTTCCACCTTCCAGGAAACTTTATTTTTAGTAGAAGACGTTTGCTTTCACTCATTCTGTGTTGTATGCAGTACATTTGCTTCCAGTAATTCTAGCGATGTTTTGCACACATGATTTTCCATTTGTTTACTGGTTGTTTATGTATGCCCACAAAAAAAAATTAATGTTGGCTAAGAGCTATATAAGTGGATACATTGTTCAGGTTCACTCAGTTTCACCTGTGTATCATTCACATTAACTCTGCATCTTTATTTTAATAAGGAGAGGGACAGAGAGACAGGGAGACACAGACAGATATTGCTAACAATTTTCTGTTTTGTTCTTTGTTTTGCTCTTGTATCACCTGCAACAGGCACAGACCTGGTGCAGTGGGAATACTTAGTATATATTTGTTGAGTGAATAAATGAATGCTAAACAGTTAGAAAAAGTTGAATTTTATTTTCTACACATCCCCCCCCCCCCAAATTGGTGGCTTTCACACTTCTAAAATAAAATATTTTATTATGGAAATAATATCAGAACATTATGGAATATCTAGAAACTAGAGGAACTAGAGGGAAATAAAAAAAATATCCATTTTCAAAGGTCCCTAAGAAATCAACACCTTAAGATTCTTTTTTCTAGGTCTCACTCTCTTGGTCTCTCTCTGTCTATTTCTTCTGCTGGAATTGTACAGTTTACAGTTCTGCTAATCCTTGTATTTTTACCACACATGATACTATGTATAGGATTTAAAGAGTTTAGAATTAATTTTAAAGCTCCTTACTTTGAATGGACCCAAAGTCTTGTATCTCCAAATGGCTTCCGAGAGGCCATTGTTTCAGAGTTCCTTTCCACTGTGCTTGTCTGCTTCCCAGAAGAAGAAGTAAGGATTGCCTTTGCTTTCTCTTTAATTCAGTGGTACACTGACTGCGGCCAAGCATGGGAGTTTGTTCTAAATGATTTATAAATACATGTAAGGTCTCCCATCATTTTCTTTTTCCATTATCTGTTCATTCATTTCACAGATGTTTACTAATTACCTGCTAGGTGCTGTTGTAGGTGCTGGAGATGTAGAAGTATTTCAGTTCTGGTCTAACTATTATCGATGCTTCCTAAATAAAACCGATTTCATGGCTTTTTCTCTTCAAAATTAAACCACCATCAAAATAATGACTAAAAGTATTATATTTCCCTTTTAAAGTTGCATTGACATACAAAATGATAAGTGCATATAGACATCGTATTACCACAATTATTAAAAATCTCAGGAAAAAGTGATACCATACGTGTATTCCAGAAGAAAAGAAAAGAATCCAAACTTACCTGCAAAAAAAGAGTGTGTGTGTGTGTGTGTGTGTGTGTGTGTGAGAGAGAGAGAGAGAGAGAGAGAGAGAGAGAGAGAGAGAAATTTCAAATCAGAGTGCAAAAAAAAGAAAATGCTCTAGAATTAGGATAATTTTTTGCAGTTTTTACCTTCTTGAAATAAAAGTTGTATATGTTATTTTATGGATGGTGGGTTTTCCCCCATAGCTTTCTATGAATTGATGAATTATTTACTTACCCTTTAGAAAATAAAGATTAGTGTGTAGATTTTTAGTTAACATTTGGAATACCCTTTAAGACTCCATATCTTGTATGAATCTGCCTCTTAGCATCCTTTATTAGGGTGCCCCTTAGAATCTGTAAGAACTAAATCTGAGATACAATGAGAAAGAAATGGGGAAGATACAGGGGAGATAAAGATGACAGTTTGCTAATGTGTAAATAAATGAGTTTCTTCAGCAATTCTTGTTCATGTCAGAAGTACTGAATTGGTTTAAAAATGAGTGAAGTTGACTGCATTCCTATAGGGATTTCTCAGTAATCCTTTAAAAGGCTGTTTTAGGTATTTTGTTTTCCAGAAGGATAATTGTCTTATCCTTAAAATTGCTATTCCATACTCCATCTTACAGACATTAATAACTCACCTAGATTCAAGGTTTCTCTTAATATGGCTCAACTATGACTACCTAACTCAAGAAGTAAAGTTGAAAGCTTTATTTTTAGTACTTTAATTGATTTAAGGTTATGGAATCTTAGTAAATTCTATCTGTAATGTACAGATTCTATGAAAATCTAATGCAGCTCTAGAAAAAGAATTGATATAATGTTACTTTAGATATTTTTTAAAAACTTCTGTATGCTTAAGGAATTGTATTATATCCTTATTTGTTTTTACATATTTTTAACTTATGACAGCATTCTAAATAAAAGTAAGATTAATTTTAAAATAAAGATTTTCCCTTCATAAATTTAAATTCAGGACAGAGGAAGTTTGGTAAGCAAAGTTTATTTTATACAATTTTAACAGTATTTTTGAGTTGCCATTTCAACAAGGAAATCTGCTTGTGTTTGGTTTATTGAGGTTCTAGTTGGCTTAAATTTATAACCATCTGATACATATGTGTATATATATGTATACATACATATATATATATATATATATATATATATATATATATATATACTATAAGGAAATTAAATGTAGATCAACAGTTACTGCAATCCCATGTAATTTGTTCTAATATGTTGAAAATCCAATGTTAGAAGGAACTGTATTTCCATAGCAATAAAAAAATATTCATAGGACCATCCAAATACTGTTTTTCACAGTACAAAATACTATCCAAAGTCCTTTTTCTTTGAAAAATGGTCCTACAAGCTGAAATAAGCTATTATACTTTCAGACCCACATATTTTTGTTCATTGGGATGACCATTAGTAAATAAAGTATTATTTGTAAATTTTGATAGCCTTATTGTATCTACAGAGAGTTGACTTGAAGTCTCCTTCTTCACAATTGCAAACTTTATCTATATTCTGGCTATCTGTAGGATTTTTTATTTGTAATGCAAAGGGAGAAAAGGACAATACTGCTATTGTCTCAGGAATACATTAAAAGCATTAGTGTGTCTTTTAAATTTTGAAAAGCATACATTTAATCACTGGATTTATATGGGATATTTCCCAAAAGACACAGAAATGCTTTATTATAGATGGCTTTAGAGACCGTCAACCTCTGATGATTCTTAGTAAAACAATAAGTTGGCTGTGCTAAGTGCTCTAGTTTTGTTTTATTTTTCATCTCTTTTGAATGATATTTTTGCGGGATTTTGACAGATCCTGCCAAGAACTGTAAATGGAAAATTATTTTGTGTTGAAGTCTCAACTAAAACTAGAGGCTGGTTTAGTTTGCAACTTTTCTTACAAATTTAGGAAGAAAGTAATTGGTTTCTCTATAAATTAATAAAAATTCTAATGTAATTCCAGGAGTGAGTGGGGAGGAAAATCATAAAATCAAATAATGGTGCTTATGCGTATTGTTCATTAATGGTTCCAGCCATGGAACAAATGCAGTATTATTTTTTGCATCAGGGATTATGCTAACCTCTAAAGTGTAGATATTATTTTCATATTCACTTTACAGTTGAAGAAACTAACATTCAGAGAGGTTAAACAATTTTCCAAGTTCACAAGCTAACAAGTAGCAGAGCCTAAATTTGAAACTAGGCAAATTGAATCCATTCTCTAGGTTTAATAAACTTTCACCTCAAATGCTACAGTAGTTCATGGTTTTTTTTTTTGTTTTTTTTTTGTCTGTGTTATTCCTTCCTCTGGAACTCAGTTTCTCTGAGTATTGCCTATCTTGAGTATTGCCTACGACTCTTATTTTTCAGTATTATCCTAGTTAATGTTTGCCACTGTTGGTGAACTGTAGACTGTTAAAGTCAGGGATTTTATTTTATATTTCTTTGTGTTGCTAATGCTTAGCACAATTCTTAGTACAATATAGGCACAATATACCATGTTTCCCTGAAAATAAGACCTAGCCGGACAATCAGCTCAAATGCATCTTTTGGAGCAAAAATTAATATAAGACCTGGTATTATATTACATTACATTACATTATATTATATTATTATATTATACTATACTATAAGACCCAGTCTTATATTAATTTTTGCTCCAAAAGATGCATTAGAGCTGATTGTCCAGCTAGGTCTTATTTTTGGGGAAACACGGTATAGGTAAATCTATGGATAGGTAGTCAGAGAAGTTGTACTTTAAGAGATGCAAATATTTTTGTTTGGCATTTTATATATGGTAAAAATCCTCCTATTTGCATGTTAATTGGAAATTTTAACTAAAGGGCAAATAGGAAGCAGGGACTCAGCCAACCAACTTCAACTGTCCAGTCCCTTTCCTTACAGCTCACAGCAAAATCCTACCAGATTTGAGTCAGCTGACACAATTCCCATAGTTAATGCCCTAGTAGTTTCTGCAATATTTGGGTCCCGTGACAGAAAAGTCTTCTATAATACTTTGAGTCACTATTATTAAAAATGGGGGGAGGGCAAGTAATATTGTTTCTAAAATTTAACTGATGCTACTGTCAGTCTTTCTCATATCTCTGGGAATACAGCCATAGGATATTACATTCTGTAAGAATATTACAAAAACTCCAGGGATTCACTCCTAGAATTAGATTTGGTCTATTTTGGTAATCATTTTAGATGATAACAGGTACTAAAAATGTCACTCAGTTAATTATTGAAATTGTTCTAAATTTTGGCTAAACACCCCACCTCCCCCAAATCTTTAGGTAGAATTATAATAAAAGGAAATTACGATGATATAATACCTAAGAACAATGGCAAGAATCGCTAATCAGGTAGTTATTTTAATGCATTCTGTTTCTCTTGTATTCCTTTATATAAGTTCAAGTGAAATTACCTAGTTTTTCCTATAGATTGGTCTATTTTTATACTTATTCCAAAAGGAAGTGTGAATATTGGGGAAATGCATATAACTCAGTAGAGAATATTTAAGTCTACTCTCTACATAGTGAGTAATTAATGGGTGCTGTCTTCTTATTTTTAACAAATATCTCCTTGTAGGATGAAATTCTGACAGGAAAATTATAGGATTGGTGCTCACGATAGGATTTATGCTAATAATTGGAGGCTGTCTGCTCCTTAAAATGTAAATGGGGCTTAAATAAAAAGGTTAAGAGGCAAGGCTCTTTAAAATATAGGTATTCTTTAATAAATATAGGTATGTTGTCAAGGCAAATATATGTACCCCCACCCCCACCTTGGACAGATGTCACTGACTTGTCTATTAATATTCATTGTGTGTCTGTCAAGTACTCACTGAACTTGTTTCTCTTGTGCTTCTAGCAATTTTACAAGCATTTTTGTGCTACAAGATGTTTTAATATGATATATGTTATAAATTGATATTTTAATCATTTTCAGTTTTCTAATATTACCTGCCAAAGAATAGGAAAAAGAAAATTGGATCAAAATGAGACTTTGTTAATAAAATAAATACTGTTTCACTCAGTATTAAGAAACAGACTTGAGAACATAAATAAACAAAACCCTGAGATAAATGTTACTGTCTTGTTAGAAAAAAATAATAAAATCATATATACGAAGAAAGAATAAAATTATATATGTGTGTGTATTGCTTACCTCAACAGAATATTAACAAGATCGGTCTCTTATACAGTTACTTACTCGCGTTTCTGTACATGTGATGTCTTAAAGGGAGGAAGAGTTTACGTGCAACCAGGACTTCGGTTTCCTTATCGTAAATCTCATGTGACTTTGATATATTTCTTCGAAATACTTAGCACTTATGTGTATATCTTTTTCCAGCTGTGGTTGTGTAAATATTTAGATATTTCAGTCCCTCGTGTTTGTGTTTTATCTTCCAACCGGGCAGTTGTTGAAGGAATCCTGCCATGTGCTTTTCCTTGATGCTGGCCTTCTCTGAAGTCAATTGTGTAATAGTCCCAAGGTTCTACCAGGATTGTGAGGGCAGTTGGTATTATCATCCTAGTACCTATTAAAGCCTCACTCCATCAGTCCCTTCCTTCTGTTACCCTCTCTTCTTTGTAACCTTTAAGTTTCCTATGCAGAGTGTCCTTGAAACTTGGAAGTTGGTTCTGACAAGTATAATATAACCTTACATCTTAATACATTAAAAAATACCCAAATTAGCAAATTAGAATGGTGTTTGTCAGATGGCTTATAGGAACTCAGAATTTATGATTGAAGAGAGAAGGCTTTTTATGAATAACAAGTCAAGAATATTATATGGAGAGAGGTTTTGTGACCGAGTGCAGGTGGACATCTCTTCTAGGGAGGAAGATTGCAATTACTAAGGGTCTTTCATTTACACTCTTCTGAGATTCATTTATGTTCTTCTGTATTGCATCTTGGTGTAACTTCCTCAAAGTCCCCCTTTGAGAAAGTGTGTCACGGTTATTAATAGAAGTTGGGTTACTTGTCCCTCCAAATATGTTGGTGGAAAAAAACTGGGGTACCAGTGATACTGAATTTTAATTGTGCACACAGCGCGTAGGAATTAAAGTTATCAGAATATTAAGAACTGATAACAGAAAGATATTTACTCAAAAATGCAAGCTAGAGGTGCCTAATTAGCTCAGTTGGTTAGAGTGTGGTGCTGATAATACCATGGTTGCTGACTCAGTTCCTGCATCAGCTGTTGTGAGCTGCACCCTCCTAAAAACAAAACAAAACAAAAACCAAAAAACAAACAAAAAAATGCAAGCTGGTGTTCAGAGAAGATGATACAGTATAAGGAAACTTTATATCCCCATTTATTTATCATGAAGGTCTTCACTTAGTTAATAGACAGAAATCAATTGATTTATAGGTGGATAGTCTATGAATGCATGGGGAAAGAATACAGATATCATCAGATTTGCTGTTTTTATTATCTGCTTTTCAGAATTAAGTAAATGAAAATTAATACTCCAGCCTTGGTACAAGAATAGACAAAGCATGTTTCTCTATGGATTTTAACTTATTAATCCTACCAATATTTATGGAATAGCTGGAAAAAGTAAGAGTTGGGAATTTCACTAGGAGTGAATCCCAGCACTGCCACCTTCCAGCTGAATGACAGCTGAGAGTCTCAGTTCTCCCATATGGACAACAGATACAATAACACCCACCACATAAAGATGTTGTTTTGATAAAGGAGATGATGGATAATTAATATTAATTCTTTTCCATTTTTTTCTTGTTTAGTCTTGATAATAAAAAAAATATTTTTTGATTGCCATTTATAATTTTTATTACTGAGGTTAACCAATCACTTGTTACAAATTTCACGCAGGAACTGGAAAGTTTCTTTCCTGAAGATTAAATGTTATGAGAAATGTGAGGTCTCTATGTTTTTTGTTATAATTTGCAAATGTACTGGCTCTATAGTCAAGTAACTCATTTTTTGCTAACCATATTCATTCTCTTCAAGTTATTATATGGTAACAGAGTGTTTTTTTGTTGTTATTATTGAAACGTGTTCCTCAGAAACAATGACGCGTGAGGATATCCTATATAAAGAAAAATAAAAAGAGTTCAATGGCTAAATAAGTTTGAGAAATGCTGCATGTTACAACTTTCTTCTGGCTAATCATAAGGTGCATTAAGAAGACTAAATAGACCCTGATAACTGCAACTCTTTTCTTGAGCAATACCTATTAACAATCTGAGGAAAGAATATTACACATTTAGCCTTTAATAGAATAGAAAGCGATTTTATTACTGAAACTTTCTACTGAATGCTTCTCTACAAACATCTTGGTGAAAACTTGGGCCTGAGTTCATTCCCAAAAGTCATCCTGGTTGTGGTCCAGATATATGGGGCTGCAGGTTAGGGACAGGGAGTCTTGAGCTCCAGTGCACTTTAGTGGAGCCTGGGTGATCTCCAGATTCTGTAATTGGCAGTTACTTCCTCTGTCCAGTCTCCCTAGACAGTTTTATTCTTTTCCATGGCTTCAGTCTCCAGCTTGATGCTCATCTACTGTTCCAGCTGAGGTCAAACTTGGAATATTTAATTTGCAACTTGTCGTCTCCATTTGGATATTCTAAAAGTACTCCAAACTCTCCATGTCTCATATTGTATAAATTGTCTCTTCTATCCCTTCGTCTCACCAAATACCACTCTTCTATTCTCTACCTTCATTGGGACTGCCCTTCATCCATTTTTCAGATCAGAAACTTGGAATTTCCCTGCCATCTGTTTCTCCTCCATCCTGTGCATTTTTTTATTTTTTGTTTTCTCTCACATCACCCGTGAGTAGATCCAGTTGATACTGTAACTAAATATGTCTAGATTCTTCCCTCTGTTTTCCCTTCTGACTGTCAATATCCAAGTTCAAGTTTCAGAATTTATTGCTTGAAGAGTACAAAAGTGTCCAAACAAATCCCTTCCTAGAGTAGCCTGCTGCAGTCGTTTCATACTACCAATAAGTGAGCTTTTGAAAATCAAACTTGATCTTGCAATCCCTTGCTTAAAATATTTAAATATTCTTGTTTTTAGTTAGGGTCCAGACATTGGCTTGATGTACAGTTGTTGGCTTGATCACATTATTGTTCTAGCAACTTCTCCAGGCACATGCTTCTAATCTCTGACGTGCGCCTCATACTCAGGCCATGCTAACCTACCTGCCAGTCTTACAAGTGTACCATATTCTTTTGTTGCTGCATTTCTGGGTGACATTGCCTCCTTTCTTGTCTTCCTCTTTTTTCATGACATCTCATTTCATGTCTCAGGATGCCTTGTTTGCCTTGTTTGGGTAGTCATAAGTGCCATTTTTTGTATTCTCATAGCAACCTATGCACCTGTATGTCCTACGTAAAATGGACTTTCGGAATTTAAAATAAAATTTGATTTAATTATATATTACCTCAGCAGTTGCTCTGCATTAGCGTGCACCTTTTAAAATTACAGCCAAAGTAAAGGCTAATCCTATATTATAACGCTTTTTTTTCTGACGGTTTACAGCACTTGTAACTGAGTAATCTAAGAATCCAATTTAAATTTAATTTGATTTCAGTATAGCCTTTGTGAGACAGTGTGAGTTTCTAAGTTGTTTTTTCTCATGTTGCTGGTTTATTTACTCTTTTAGAGCGTGGTTTCATATAAAGAACCTACTATAATATGCTGCATCCCACTCACTAAACTAAAGCTATTTCTCAATATTTCAGTTTATAAAACTATCACTCAACATTTCAGATTATATATAATTTTCTGTTCTTTCCTGGTAGACATAAGCAAATAATAGATCTTTTAGCTTTGTCATTTATTTATTGATTTCATTAAGAAAAAAATGTTAATAGCAGTAGTTAAAATTTAGAGATATGCATTAAGTCCCATGCAGAACTTAAAATCTAGTAAAGGTTAAATAGTATGCATCGTGGTTATAATTAAAAAAACACCTCTAAAATCTGTTTTTAGAATGCATGATTATTAAGTTTCAGATCATTCCATTCAAATGTGTCTTTCTGTCAGCATTTAATTCATTTGTTTTCATTTATTTAACACATATTTATTGCTTACCTATAGTGTGCTCAGCACTCTGCTAAGTGTAAGGGAAGCAACCGCAAGCAAAATCAGACCCATGGGTGTCACAGAGTAATGGGAAAGACAGATAATATTCACAGCATCAAACAAATTTAAATTGTAATTCTGATCACCAAGGGTAGCTATATAGTGTTATTTAGGTTTGTAAAAGGAGCATTTAATTTTTGTTATAATGAACAGGGTAGGGGCAGAGATTGGAAAGAAAAGTGGGTATAAACTGGAGAAAGATCATTTCAAGCCCCCACCCTGTGGTAGGCCTAGGCCTGTGGCAGGAGGAAGCTCAAAATATTTGTGGAGCTAAGAGAAGGCTGAGGTGAGGAAAGCAGAGAAAGGAGTGGAACAGGAAGAGTCTGGAGAGCTAGATAGGGGAATGAACACTCTGGCTCTTGTAGGTCTTGTTAAGGACTTTATCTTAAGAGCAATACGTTTATTTTAAGAGCCATTGAAGTACAAGGACCCAGATTGTATTTACATTTCAAATCCTTCATCTGGCTACACTGAAGTGAAGCTATTTAAGAGCTTTCCTAAATCCTGGTGGGAATGAATGGAAGTTTGATCAGTGATCTAGCTGGCTATAGAGATGGAGATGAGTAGATTGATTTGAGAAATATTGGGGAGGACTAGGGGACAGAAAGGGCTATTTAAAGGAAGACTTGTTTTTTTACTTTTCATTATTCACTCAGATTGGGACACTAGGTGAAAATAAGGTTGAGAGCACAACTGAATTAAGCTTGGGCTGCTGAATTTGAGAAATCTCTAAGTAATTTATATATTAAATCTATCCATGGCAGCAATAAGATAGAAATATTAAAAATATTTTACATGATCCCTATTTTAGAGATTATAATCTCATTGAAAAAATAAGATACAGACACAAAATATTTAAATGGCACATACAACCAGGACTTCATTTATTAAGTAATACATAAGGTTCAGATTGTAGCCCCTTACATATCCTTCTCCATTTAGTATTATATTTAATTAATTACCTAAACTCAGTTATTTAATATTTCATCTTTGAAGTCTATTAAAATATCAACATAATTATGGGAACTTAACATTAAATACTGTGGAAATGTGTGTGTATATGTATATATATATGTACATATATACATATATATATAATTTTTATTATTGTATAACTTTTATTATTTAGGACAATATAAAAGTCTCCGTAAAGAAAAGTTTCATCATATATTTGAATAGAAATGTTCATTCGTATGTAGTATATGTTTTGTTATAGTGTTGATTGATGTTAGTTAAAAAGGAGATTCCAGGAAGCCATGCCATTTTTTGTAATACTCAGTGATTCTCTTTAACACATTCCTCTGCAAAAACAGGCACACACATGGTATTAACAGAAAGGGTGATGGGTTCTGAAAGCATTTGCGGACATGGAATTTCAGAGCAGACAGGATTTATACAAAGTTTTAGCAAGAGCACTTTCTGAAGGTGGAGGGTCAAAAGGATTCAGAAATTACAGGGTGTAGTCAAGGTGGACATCAGAAGGATTAGTTAGTAAATAGGGCGGAGAGAGTGGGTGACTGTTATGTTTCAATAGTAGTGCTAACATGTGGGCTTTTAAAATAAGACTTTTAATTGTTTCCGAGTGATAATAAGAAGCTGTTTGTCAATTCTTCTGCAGGCTCCCGTCTTCGTCAGGAAGATTTTCCACCTCGCATTGTTGAACACCCTTCAGACCTAATTGTCTCAAAAGGAGAACCTGCTACTTTGAACTGTAAAGCTGAGGGCCGCCCCACACCCACTATTGAATGGTACAAAGGGGGAGAGAGAGTGGAGACAGACAAAGATGACCCTCGCTCACATCGCATGTTGCTGCCAAGTGGATCTTTATTTTTCTTACGAATAGTGCATGGACGAAAAAGTAGGCCGGATGAAGGGGTCTACATCTGTGTAGCGAGGAATTACCTCGGAGAGGCTGTGAGCCACAACGCGTCACTGGAGGTGGCTAGTAAGTAAAATGGGCTTTCTGTGTTTCGTGGGGGGTGTGGGGGGTGACATGGCAGAGTGGGATCATCTGCCTTGACAATGGCTATAAAATATCAAACCCATATCACAGGCTTGACCTGAGGAAAATCTCTAGCTGTGTATATGGATACAATCCAATGTTTGAATTTTTATATTTCTCATCCTAGCTGGTTATTCAAGCTACATTGGGATTTATACCTAGTTGTTGAACTGTTTTAGTTTTGATTTGGAGCTGTTTTCTGTTGAACATTTGCCCTGAAATTGATTTATTCCCCTTTGTTGCTGCTTTTAAATATATTGAATATAAGTATATTTTATAAAAGAATAGTGTGGGATATTTTTCATTTGCCTTTATTAGGAGAAATACTTTTAACTAGTACTGTAAGGTATGGTTTTAAAGTGTTTCTAATGTTTAGAAATATATTTTTGGTAAAGCTGTATCCAGACAAATATATGTACATATCTCATACTTTATTATCTTGGCTACTGACCTGCACCCTGAGAAGAAAACATGTATGTAACCTTCAGGTAGTTGATGGTTCAGTTTTTTTTACACAATACTAAAGGCAGCTCATTTGACATTATCTCAAGAAGGATTTGTTGACTAATGATTAAATTGTTATTTCTAGAGTCTGGATGTGTATTTCTTTGAATAAGAACTGGGTTTCTCTTGTTTTCCATAAACATTCAAGCAATAGCCAGAAAGTTTCATTCCCTAGAAATAATTCAGCTGTGTATATGTACATATAGCAGAAATTGAGAATTGCATAGGGATTGGGAAGACAAATGAAATTTAGATCTAACTCATTTTAAGTTTAACTGTATGTAATTATATGTGAAACTATGCATAACTATGTATTATTTGATGATTGATATTTTGATATAATTTGGGTTCAAAATTGTAATTATATAATCTGTTTTCATTTAATCACTAACATTATCTCCAACATTCAACAAGAACTTGAATATATAGAACCACGGATAATTGTAAATTAGAAATTTATATTTATATTTAGAAACAGGTTATTTCAACTCAGTCATATTATTAATGTGGAATCAGCCCTAGAGAATTTAGATGATTTGATTATACTTACAGAGCCATGTAGTACTTAAATTGGGACAGAATGGCAAAGATGTCTCATATAAAATTTAGATAGAATAAGAACTTAAAGTAACCATTTAAAACTATGTCAGAAGCAGCCATTCACATTTTTAAAACATTTACTTGAAACCCAAGTTTGTATTTCTCTAGTAACTGTTAATTGATAATCAACTTACTGTTTTTTCTCTTATTGCATTGATTATCAGTGAAGGTCTTAGAGCTAAATCAGTGAGATGTACAGAAGCTATAATCACAACAGCTATTTTCTACTTTTTTTTAAAAGCCCAACTTTAAATGTAGTACAAGCAAAGGAAGTTTAAAGTTTCAACTTATTTATAAAAGGACATGTCTAACTAGGTTTGGAAAGTCATCTTTCAACGTTATGATATAAGCATCTTTCTAACTCTTGACACATTTATATTTAAGGTTAATTATTTCCTGTGGAGATACATTTAAGTTAACATTTGAGAACAAATTTAGAGAATCAAGAAAGATGATGTGTATGACTTAGGCCAACTCCTATACATGGTAGATAAGAAACTGAAGATCAGGAGGGAAGAAAAACAGTGATTGCTTATTCTCTGGAATTATAATTCCTTATAAATGAAGTGTGTACCAACAGAAATATCAAAGATCATCTCATGTTTCTGTTATTTCCTACTCTACTTGCATGCCTAATGTTGTCAGTATTTAAAAAAAAAAAAAAAGCTATATCCTTTAATAGAAGGTCTAAATGCTTACCTGTAGATCATCCTTTTTAAAACACCTCTAGTTTTACCTCAGATGATCAAGATAACCCTAATGCACTGGGATTTAGAGCGCTGTCTGTTTGAATCTGGCTTTTGTGTCGATATTTTAAAAGACACTAAGTTTCCAGTTCTCTTTCTAAGCTGGACATTCTATTACCTTAAGAGTCCATTATGGGAAAAGCTCTTCCAATCTTGGTCATCAAATACACCATCTTGAAACTGAAAGAAGACAAAAGATCATTATATAACTTTTACCAGTAACATATTCAAATGTGTAGTCTCTTAGTGCAAAATTCACAAATTTTACCATGATATTCTTCATTATACCTCCAAAATGTTTTCAAGCTCCAGAAGAAAAAGAATATTATAATCTATGCCATAAAATTTAATAAAAGTACTTTAAAAAATACCTTAAGATAATATTCAGCAACAATTCATGTACTTGAAAAGGGAGAAATGTATAGATATTGTATATCCAATATAGTTTGATATTAATAAGGAGAGTTTGACCATAAGGATATTTAATAATAATAATAATAACAATATTATTATTATTATTATATGAAACCGTGAAAGAAAGTTTCAGTAGTGTTTGCTTTCAATGATTTTCATGCTGGTTTAACTGCAATAATTAAAACCTTGTTTTTATTTGGATAAATTGTATTATTTGACACAAGTTATATGGGACAAAAATAAGTATTTTGCAGTTAAAATGGGTTTTGTGTGTTTAAAAAAATTTGGAAACTTCAGTAAATCCATGCTTCAATGGATTTACAAATAGGTATGTAGTAGTTGAATTTACTTGTATTTCATTTATCTATTTTAGGCAGCGTTTGCTTGTCAGTCACCATTTATTAATGTGTTTGCATCCTCACATCAAAGCATTTTGTATGTTACGTACATAACGGTTGGGAGGGGCAGGGAAACATGGGTCATTTTTGATGTAGTTTAAATCTGTAAAGTAATGTTATAGTTTGGTTTTATTTTTTCCTGGGGTATATTACTACTTTTTTTGTTTTTTATTTTTATTTTTTCAAATTTCGTTAGTTTAAGTATCAGAAGTTCAATAATAACTTTTCTTATTCTAACCAAAGGCTACAACACAGGAAGGCAAAGTTTGCATCACATTTCTTAGTGAAACTGTAGCCCAAAGTAATAGCATTAAGAAAAGTGTCTTGAGGCAACACAGGTTTCATAGCACAGTTGTAAGTAATGCTTTTAAAAACATTTATCTGTTTCATTTGCCTTTAAACTAAGTTTTACAGCTGTAACAACAACTGGATTTCTTGGTTCCTGACAATTGTCAATCTCTCAAACGTTGAAAACAAAGGATATAGTATGCCATTTAAAAACTTTTGTTTCTGTATGGAAATTATATTTTTGTGTAGTGTATTTTTAATCTTTATTTCAATTTAAATAATGCACCAAAAGAATTATATTTATTGGTTATTATTAGGCGTATTTATTTTTATTTTTATTTAAATCCCAATTATACCCAGGTGAGACCCAGTGAAAAACAATGGCCAGCCTTTTGTTGCTGATCTTTGCCAATGTGGTAAAAGCTCAGTTTTGATGCAATTAAACTTATCTCACTTAAATATAAAGTCTAAAAATTAGACTGCTAAGAAATATAAAGTGCTCCTTATACCTAAAGTTCCTACCTCAAATTTTTGTAAGTTTATCTCTGTAAAGGAAAATCCTTTTTAATCACAGGTGCATTTTATAAAATTTATTTTTAATTATCATTTTTCTTTGCAAAGCCAGAATGTTATTTCTTGGTGGGGATGTTCAGTTGGAAAGTTTAGAAGATATTGCTGTTTCTAAGATTCATGAAAACTCACTATTTAATTCAGTTTCAAGCTTTCTAAAAGGGTCTTGCAAGTATTAGGCTGGTGCAAAAGTAGTTGCGGTTTAAAAGGCTGAAAATAATTGCAAAAACCGCAATTACTTTTGCATCAACCTAATAGTATTTTCTTGTTTGTTTTGTATTAGCTCTATTAGACAGTTTACTTAAAGGTTTAGGAAACTATTTTATGGATCTATTCTCTTATACACAACGTTGCCGATTATTAAATTTAGAACTCCATTTTATGCCAGGCACAAAATTGATAGTACAGTTCTTTGATACCACTTACATTTATTAAGTAATTTAATCTTAGGTAATTGCATTGAGTTTTAAGGAAAATTAATTTGAACCTTGACCCTCATGCTTTCCATTGTAGGACATGGCTTTCTACGTCATCTGCTAAGCAATGCACAGTCAGCATATGGCTATTTGTTTCCTATTTAAGCTGTTTTCTCTTGAGGAAGAAAAATTCCCTTCAGACTAGGCAGACATCTGCTGGCAGCCTTAGCAGCAAAATTACAGAACTATCTTGCCTTAAAAAAAAAAAAAAAATCATTTTTTTCAATTAATCAAAGATTAAATTAACCCAGATTTTATTAACTGAGGTGCTTTTTAAATAAAATTACTTTTTTTCAGTTCCAGTTGACATGTAGTATTATTTTGTATTAGTTTCAGCTGTACACCATAGTGGTTAGACATTTATATAATTTATTCAGTGATCCCCACAATTAGTCTGGTACCCACCTGGCACTATCCATGGTTGTTACATTATTGACTATGTTCTCTATACTGTACTTTATGTCAACGGGGGTGTTTTTTAATAGTAATTACTTTGAGGTAAAATGTTTGTATTTTGAAGTAATATTTTCCCATGACTTTCAATATATTATGATCTTTTTTTGTTCTTAATATTAAATGATGCTCCTTAAAGTGATTTTGAATTTGAATTAATCCAATTTTCCTCATTTGGGTGACATGAGAACGTGAACTGACCATGTATGCTAAGTAGTCATGTGTTTACCTGGATACAATAGAATGTATTTCCAAAATCTGGACCATAGAAGACAGAAGAAAGGATTATTCCTGGATGCGAAATGGTTTAGATGAGCCAATGGAAATAGAATATGCCATTATATTATAAAATATTGACTGATTGCGTGCGCACATATGCAATCAGTCAATATTTTATAATGCGCGCACGGTTCCTTGATAGACTTATTATCTTTGAAATTGAACTTCTTTTATATTGTATCTTTAAAAATATTCCTTGCTTCCTCTACTTATGTGTCTTATCTTTTTAAAAAATTTGCCATGTTCAAGTACGTTGAACAGATTCTAAAACAATTTTTATATATCTTATTTTTGTTTTCATCTTTAAAGGAAAAATGTTAAAGGGTAATGTAGTTTAATGATTTTACAATATCTTTCTACTTTCTTGAACACTTATATTCTAAAATACACTGACTCTTTGTTCCAATGATCAAATTAATGCACATGAAGTGTGTAGCAAAGTGACTGGCACATGATTATAAATCATAAATAATTATTCATACTGTTGTTTTCACTACTTTTTCTCTTTAGCTCCAGTATGGTCAGACATTAGGATTATTTATACAAATGGCGTCTGGAGATAAGTGTGTTAATATACTAAAGTTTAAATAAGATGCTTCAGTAATTAAATTTTCTTAAACTAATTTCTGGTTAAATAAAGCATGTTTTGAATATATTAATGTTAATCTTGAATTGAGATCAGTGGTATGAGAATTTTACCCTTACCTTTGAATCCTCATGGCTAATGCAGGACATGCAAATAGATAGTATTGATTCAAATTACTTTTGTTCAGGGAACAAATAAAGCATTCATTTTTATAACATTTGCAGTTGGGATAAAATTCATTTTTTCTTTTAAAATTTACATGTTTATTCGCTTAAGAAACAATACTGCTAAGTTTCATGACATGATTATATTTGCTAAAAATTTTGAGTTTTTACTATCTGTGAGAATATATTGTTTTGTTGCTGGCTGGCTTAGTCAGTTCCAGCTGCTCCAACAGGAATACCATATATTGGTGGCTTAAACAACAAACTTACTTCACAGTTCTGGAGGCTGGGAAGTCAGAGATCAAGCTACTAGTATGGTCAGTTTCGCTGCAAGTTCTCTTTCTGGTTCTTTCCCATGGTGAAGAGAGAGAATTCAGGTCCCTGTTTCCCTGTGGAAGGGCACCAGTCCAGTCATGGGGGTTTTACTCCTGTGAATTCATCCAACTCTAATTACCTCCCACAGGCACCACCTCTAAATAGCATTACGTTTGGTATTAAGGTGTCAAACTATGAATTTTTTTTAAAATTTATTTTTTAAATTTATATAACATATGAATTTTTTTAGATGACCCAAACATTCGGTCCATACTTCTGCCTTTTATAACAATTATGTTTGGCCTTTTTTTTATTTTATTTATAGTTATTTTATCATCTTAAGTAACTGAGAAATAAATCTGAATATCGGGGCAGGGAAAGCATGAAATCTCAATGATATAAGTAGTAAGTCCATCAGGCCACTTGTATCCAAATATCAGATTTAAATTGTGTTATGAGGAAGTTTTAGGCACATCAGCCTTCAAATAAATGTGGTGTATAGTCTCTATTTGTTGAAAAAGTAAGAGCAGCATCCTTTGGATACCCCATTAAGAGAGCAGTCAGTTGTGATATTCTTTTGGAAGCACATAAGGAATCTTTTTCTTTTTTTTGTTGTTCTATCTTTCCAAAGAGTATTTAATGTGAAATATAAAATATAAAAGTAGAAACCCATATTCCATAATCCATGTGAGAAATAATAATGTTGATGGGCATAAAGAGAAAGTTTGAGTTTCAGTGGGTATTTGAGCAGGAAAGGATGCATTTTGCTGACCATTTTAATATGGGTGCTAGAGCAGATGGCTGTGTCAGGGCATGTACTATTGATTCATTAAAACTAACAGTATAAAGTCTACCTTAAACTACTCTTAGTTAAATTATACGCTCATGTGTTCAGTTGACTTCTTGACAAGGCACGCTTTTATTGTTTTTTCTTCATCTCATGTAACTGTTATATATTAATCTTTAGCGAATTTGTGGAAAGATCTTAGAGTTAGGAGCACACTTTCTTTCCTTTAGTCCCAATGACAGGTTAAGACAGATGATTTATAAGCTTACAGAGATCGCTTAGATAACTTTGAAAAATTGTCTTTTATTTCTGATTATAGAACTAATATATATTCACTACTGAACACTTTTAAAATACACACATGCTCTTGTGATTTCATTACTCAGAATTAACTACTGTTGAAGTTTTGGCGGGTAGCTTTCTAAATGTCCTAACATTCTTATGTGCCCTATAGGGGAAACCGTTTAACGATCAGTTAATATTTCATTTTTTTCTTAGATGGCCAAAAAAGACATTGGATGTGTTGGAACACATATCTATGGCATAAAGACTAAATGGAAAGGTTGAGCTATTCAAATTAGATGCTACAAAACAGTTTCTGTCTGCTGAATATTACTAGATACACCATCCTGGGCCAGATTCAATCCAGTGATCTTGGGGTTAAAGGTTACATATTACATTACCAGTCTCACGAGCCACTCCTTTTATTGTCTCAAAAAGTAGATGATGTTCATACATGCAGGAAAGTAGGAAGGTGATTATTTCAACACTAGTCGATGCTTAGATATAAAGCGCCTTGAGGCTTCCAGAAAATCAATTCAGTATTTAGTTATTTATGGGAAATTCTTGGCAGTGTCTCCTTATATCAACATTACTGTCTTTATAAAACAATAAAGTAACAAGGTGAATCTGGTTATCGCTCAAAATCTAATCATCATATCATTCCACCTTTTAATCCTTCTAATTTATTTATGATTAAATGCTAGAAGTCTTTCCCACATACACAGAGTAACTAGAGAATCATTCATATTTATTTTAAAACTTTTGCTTTCGTGACAAGTTTATTTAATAAAATACACCTAAAACTTCTTAGTATAATTAATTTTAATTAATACAATATAAATATCTTAAGCTGTCATCAATTATCAATTTCAACTTTTTTATGTCAGGTTAGAATAAAGTCCTATTGAATGTTTTCGGGGCACAAAACTTCTTCTGTCTCTTTGTACATGTGGGCATTAAAAATATTGTTTTTAAAAAGTCAAAAATGAAACAAAAATATGAGGACTACCCACATATAGTTTATCCAAGAAATAACAATAATGGTGGATTTTCTAAATAACTCTTACCAGGGATTCTGCTTAGTTTTAGCTATTCAGTGGTGAACAAAAACAAAATGGTTTCTGCCTTCATGGAAATTTTAGTTGGGGGTGGATGATGACAGAAAATAAGCAACTAAACATGCTCCAATCACTCTGTGGTCTGACAAATATCAGGAAGGATTGGGGTTAAGCTGAGAACTGAAATACATGTGGATATTACCAAGGTGCAGAGTGAAATAAAAAGTGTTTCTTTCAAACAGTACATCTAAAAGACCATGAGGAAATGATAGGCTTTGGCATATTTGAGCATATGGAAACATGGCTAGTATGGCATATGGGCTAGAGAGATAAGTGGGGGCTAGGTCATGCAGGGTGTTGTAACCAGGTTAAAGATGTTGGACTGTATATGTTCTACTGAAGGTGTTTAGGCAATGGTGGAGGTGACATGATCTGATTTACATTTTAAAATAGCACTCCTGTCGTATTGAGTACTACATATGTAGAGAAAATGAGTCACAGAAAGATTGGGGAAGACTAATTAGCAAGCTATGGCAGTATTACAGGCAAAAACTGGTGTTAGTTGGAAGCAAGGGATAGTAAAGGATATGAAGAGAAAAGTGAGGATTCGGTTTGGAGATTGGCTTAATTTTGGAGAGTGAGACAGAAATTGAGATTTTGCAAGAGATGCAGTTATTGGTGATGGCAAAGTAAGGGCAATTCTATGACTGTGCAAGAGGAATTGAGGATTTGTATTAGGTTATGTTAGCTTTGAATGGTTAACAGGAGGTCAGTACACTCCAGCCTGTCACAGTCCCAAGCAATTGCACTTTCCTCTGTTCTCCCGGCCTGGAATGTACTACTTCTCTTCCTGTTCCACTGGTCAGTCAGTCCCTTACAGTCAGCTCAAAGGTCACCTCTGTGACCATGCTGTGACCCAAGTGCCTTGCACCATTCTGGGCACAGTGTAAGTGGCATGACTAACATGGAACTTGGAAGTCTTATTCCACGTGTGATGAACATCGTGAAGCTGCAGCATACCTCTTCAAGGAACAGTCTCGTGCACCCTTTTCACTCATGTCTCACACAACTTCTTCGTAAAATCTAGCTGTTCATATGATCTCGAACGCTCATTGAAAGCGCAGTACTTAGGATGCGGTCATCAAGTACCACTTCCCTGGGAATTTTTTGTTTGTGTTTGTTTTTTCTTTCAAGGTTCTAGAATATTTAAGTGGCTTTTCTAAGGATAACATTACTCAGGAAATTTAGCTTACTTCACGTAGTACAAAAATCCAGATGAGTTGTTTTTCGGTTCTGATAAATATAGAACTTGGTCCATAAGTGTAGTGACCCCTTTAAGTAACATCAACCCTTGTTTACCTTGTTTATGACCCTAATGACCAGCTAATAGGAAAAAAAGGGACTTAAATGCCCTGACTGATAAGGAAACCATTGGTATTCCTGAAGGGGTTTTCTGAAGTTCCCCAGAGAAATTTTACATATGCAACACAGGACCTAACCTCTTTACTTTCTCCTTTTCTTTTTGGATATGGGAAAAATTACACAAAATAAATATTAAAAAGAATTATTTGCTTTCTTGTACTTTGTCAGTAATCTATAAATGTAAAGTTATTGTCATAGTCCAGTAGATTTATATTTAATGAAGCAAAATTTGATGAGAAATGAAGGGAAATAAATTATGGGACAGTAATATTGTAAATAGCTCATTACAATCTTAGGCTTTGGTCTGGTTGGTGAAATAAAACTGTTTTTTAAAAAAAAGCTTAGTTAAAAGATGCTGTAAATACCAACAGATATGTGGATGTTGCAATAACTAAGCTCAATAGGGATAAGAGAGAGAAGAAACACAAAGGGATGGTATATATCTAGTGCTGTGAGTTAGACAAACTCACGTAGGGCAGGACTGCCTCTACTATAGGCAGCAAATGGAGGCTCCTACACAAAATATGGACCATGGATGGACCAGCAGCATTGGTATCGCCTGGAAGCAAGGTAGCATTGCTCAACGCTGGGCTCCACTCCAGACCAACTGAATCAGAACCTGTGTTTTAACAAAATTCCAAGGTGACTCATACACAAATTCAAGTTTGAGAAGCACAGGTGTACATTGTGCTAAACCGGTGTTCATAGACTCCTGCTCATCGCTTAGAGCCAAACACACCTTTTGGAAATGTGAGCCCATGTGTTTGATTTTTTTTTTTTTTTTTTTAAGAGAAGCAGATAAAGCATGATTGGAGGTGAACTGTCCTGGTTTCTAAAACAGTTAGGAGTGGGGGCAGGGGAGAATGGGAGGGATATGGAAGCAACTGGTAGACTGCAAATCACAGGCAGAAATGCAGAGACAAACCCACAGAAAGAAAAGCACGGTGGCGTGGGGGGGGGAGGTGGAGGGAGAGAGAGAGAGAGAGAGAGAGAGAGAGAGAGAACACGCGCTGTGGGGAGAGGGTGGTGTACTGGTATGGTAGGGATTAAGTTTGGAAGAGTAGAGAAATATATGTGCCTGAATGGCGAAGGAAAAAGAAAATGTTTCCTGTATAGGGATATTTACAACTACTAGGATGTTAAACAGAGAATAGGATACTCAGATCTTTATTACTATGCATACCATTGTTTATCAAGGGGGCAGGAATACATGAAATTGTCTTAGGTGTTTCTAAGTTAACTCATGGAAGGCTGCATTTACTTATCAGAATCCAAAAGTGAAATGCTAGATTCTTTATTTAATTTACATTTTTTAGAATGAAAACTGTTGAAAAACTACGTTTTATTAGTAAGAATTGAACCATGCTGGAAGGATCATTTGAAAGTCATTTAATGTATTCCTCTGACTTTTAAATTATCTGAAGATCATTCGTTGTATTTAAAGAGTTTCAGAGAAAAGATTGTTTAGCCTCCATCATCAATATCCTTCATATACATCACCATATGTTAAGAGATTTATAACTTTAATTTACTTAAATCCTACGCTACGGCATAGTCTTTCTTTCATTGTACATGCTAAGTTATCACAGAAAAGCCATATTTTTATATAGCAGCCCATATATTTGAAGACTGTTATTAAGTGGGGCCTAATTTTTAATAAAGTATATCCGATGCCTAATTTGGGTTTCTGAGTGTAATAAAACGGTTTCTAATCTTAGTCTCTTAATATCCAGGGTGGAAATTGTAGCTTAGGAGCATTTGATGTTGTGTCGTATGTAACCTAAGGTTTGCATTGAAGTTTTAATAGCATATGACATTTTACACGAGTCAAGGGAAATACAAGTTTATGACCGAGTTATTTAGTATGCCTGAATGGGGACATTTTTAATCTAATTCAGTAAATGGTGGAGTAAAACTCAGAAGAAAAGCAGAAAGTTAAAAAGAAAATGGGAAAGCACACCCTCCTCCAAAAGATATATATTCTATCTCAGTCTCTCTGCCTCCATCACCCTGGATCTCTTTACCAGATAATACTGTGCTCCTAGATTGAGTAACCTTAAATTACACTTTTATCAGATTCTTACATCAGTCAGACACGAGAAAATGGATCACGAGTCTGTGTTTAACATAGGAGGACACTGAGAGCATTTTGGCCCTATAACGCAGCACTTGTAAGAGCTTACCCAAGTTACCTCCCTTAGTTCTAAAATGGAGGTTTAGGACAGGTTGCAACTTTGTTGAATCTTTCTTAAGGGAATTCTTGGAAAATGTGATTATAGCGTATTTTCCTTTGGGACCACCTCCGGAAAGAAAGTAGCAATGAGTCAAAATTCCACAGGACTGGAGAAATATTTTTATGGCCAGAGGATTGAGAGCATGCTGCCGGTCGCCTTTCCTCTGCTGCTCTCATCTTTTGCCTAAATCACCAAAACTAAAAACATGACAAACCTCAGAATTCCATGGTCAGATTGTAACCCTGGTAAGCAATAAAGTTAATTCCTTAACAGTTTCGTTTTCTTTCCTTCTTTTCTCTTTTTTAAAAATATTAACACTTACGTCTCTGTATGTTCTCCCATGTTCTTCTCTGGGCTATGTTGGTTGTAATTATTGAAGCCTCCCTCAAAGATTTATTCATTTATCCCACGTGAATAACAATACATTTGTTATCACCTACTCCAAGAAGAGTTTGTGTTATTTTAATGTAATAGTTTCTCGTAACCTTGTATGATGGCTCTTATCCATAGAGTACATTGTGGAAACTCTTCCTAGTTAAAATTAATTCCGTCATTAACTTAAAACAAATTTTGTTCCCAACAAACTCAATAAATTTTCATTTAGCATAGTTCTAAGACGTTACATGAGTTGACTTAACCTCTCTAACTTTCAGTTCCTTCACATATAATATCGGGATATTGGTTCTACTTACCTTGTAGAGTTTTGGGGAGGAATGACTAAATCGAAACGCGCGCGCGCGCGCGCACACACACACACACACACACACACACACACTGCTTAGAGCTGTGCCTAGCCAACAGAGCACTGTGCAAATGGTCACTGTTGTCCATATGCTATTTACTGTGTTAGGCGTTTTAAAGGTTTACTCCTTCCATCTGTATGATCCCAAAGAGGGCATCTCTTCATTTCAGAAAGGTGAAGGCTGACAAACTAATGCCATGTATGCGTATGGTTACATTTACAATGAGCTTTCTGTTCCCAGAGTTAGTCATCTTCTCACATACGATTGGATGACAAAATTCCACATATTTGTGAAATGATAGGTAGTCTTCATATACCAGTACATGGTATGTCTTTTATGATTAATATATTTTTGTGTGTTTAAAGCTATTGTTATTGGCATGGTTAGCATTTAAATAGTTCATTGTGGTCTTTCTTAAAATATGTTTCAGTGAATTAGTTCTATGAGCTGTTAAAAATGATTTGGACAAACATCTATAAACAAACTTTTAAACATACCTTTTTTCTATAAGACTTCAGAGCTTTTGAAACATCAATAAATAATACAAAACTTGAGTTGGGGTTTCTAAATTATTGATTCCCACACTTTTAGGAGCTGTCAAATTTTTTTCAGAAGAAAACATTTGTTTTCTCAGAAAATACTTTGGATACATGTTAATATTTTGTATTAGTGGGTGTGCATACAATTTCAGAAGTGTCTGCATCAGGTTCAGATGGGTGGTTATCTTCATGGTTCCTTTGTTTCAAGAACTTAAGAGTAAGAATATAATATACTATTGTATTTTCATTTTGTCTTCCAGGGATGTTTCATTCTCTTACATCAGTATGTTGGAGTCTATAATCCATTCAAGATTCCAAATACAGGCAATTCAAATATAACACTTTACCAAAACCGTGCAAAGAGGTGCTTAGCACCATGTGTGGCTTTGTCCCTCTTTCTCACTGATATCCTATTACTGTTAATAGTCTTGACCTCAGCTTTCTAAACTTTGCTTTCTATAATGGATATAATTTACCTCTTGCAAAGATTTGACACAGTTGACCTTCTTTGTGAAATATTCTCTTTCTCAGAATTTCATGGCACCCAGCTAGATCAAGATTGCATCCTCCTGCATGTAACCAAAGTCAGGCAATTTAACCAAATAGGTTGAAATTTAATTCTGATGAAGGCTGTACAGCAAATGTATGGTGGCTCCAAGAAGCCATCAAGACTTCAGCTCCCTTCTATTTTCTGATCTGCCAACCTTAGTATGTGGATTTCTAACTTGTGGTTGCAAGGTGACTGCTTTATCTCAATGTCACCTTTCTGTGCTGTACTAAAAGGAAGAATTTATTTTAATTTTTATTGGGGCATATTGGGGAACAGTGTGTCTTTCCAGGACCCATCAGCTCCAAGTCAAGTCGTTGTTTTCAATCTAGTTGTGGAGGGCACAGCTCACTGGCCCATGTGGGAATCGAACCGGAGACATTGGTGCTATGAGCACTGCACTCTAACCAACTGAGCCAACCGGCTGTCCCTATTTTTTTTTTTTTTTTCAAATCAGGAAAACTATACATTTCCTGGAAGTCCCACCCAGTAAAATTCTATTACAGTTCATTGGCTAGAACTATGTTACATGGCCACTCTTGATTTCAAAGGTACGTGGAGAGATGCGTTTTTAACGGGTCCATTTCTTCTCCAAACAAAATTTGATTTTATTGAAAGGAAGATACCACATATATGATATTGCTTTTCTTATTTATCTTCTTATTTAGCTGAGTCTTTCTTGACCTATGGCTGAAATGTTCAAGTTCCTGGAGGGTTTGTTCTCCTTTTGCTCTGTATCCTACCCTGGAGGACCACACCTACGTCTCTGGATTCAGTTACCAATGTTGTTCTGATTCGCTCCCTGTTCTCTAATCTCTACTCTAGAGCTCTACATTCCAGCTCAAATGTCAAAAATGAGACTTACCATCTTCCTTTGCATCCCTGCCTTCCCTCTGCTGTTTCCTAACTGCGAAAATGGTGCCACCATCCATCTTGCTTTCCAGACCAGCAGCCTGACATCGATGTTTTCATGCTTTTCTTTCTATCCGTTCACATCACTTGATCATCAGATGTTGCTGAAGTTTTTTTCCTGAATAGCTTTAGAATTTTTCCTCTTATTTCCATTCTCCTTGCTATTTTTCTAATTAGTATCACCATCATTTCTCACCTGGATAACTGTGATACTTCTTTACATGTAAAAATCTGATCTGTCTCTCTTGATTGCTCCCTCAGAGATTCTCAATTGCTCGAAAGTTTAAACTCTTTAAAATGACTTGTTAAGGATCGGTGTGATTCTGGTATTCTGGCCTAGAACTCATATTCTCCCACCCCTATCCCTTCGAGCTGGAGAAACTGTTTAAGTCTTACCTCAGAGCTCAGCAGAACCATCACTTCCTTGACGTCTTCTGTTCTATGAGTCTCACTCCTCCCCCAATGACAAGTCAAGGTTAACCTTGGCCTCACCACCCTATATTCCTTTTGCCATAGTATGTAATTCTTGTATTGCAATCAGTTTACATGTCTGGGTTTTCCCACTTCATTCTAAATGAACACTGTTGTGGACCTTGTAGTACCTAGCAGAAATCACAAAGGTGTGTTATTACTGAATCTCTGTCTGTAAAAGTGATCCCTTCCAACCAACAGCAGTGGGGGAAAAAAGTGCTTTTCTTTATATTAGAAGGTGCTGTTGTACAATTTGGCATTTTGTTTTCCCAATAGAAATGAGTGATTGTACAAATTATCTATGATTTTGGGCCTAGTCTGTATTATGCCTTATTTTTCTTTTTCCTAATTTAGAAAAAAATTTTTTTTTCTATAATCAACTCTAATGAAAAGTCAAGTCTATGCATCATCTCAGATAATCTTTCTGAAAATAGCTTCAAGTACAGCATTATTTTATTTAACATATTCTGATCATTAGCTTACACTATAAAATTTAATGTACTTTAAATAAAAATAAATTAAGTTTTATAATTTATACTGAAAAACAAATACTATGCATAGATATTCGAAAAGAAATATCTATGGATATACATCAATAGAAATAAGCATTTCCCCCCCTATATTGTTAGATAACCCAAGTGGAACAAGCTTTTCATTAAGAATTATACTTAAATGTGTAGTGTAAAATTATATCCCAATGTTTGTTTTAATAATCTAACATACACAAAACAAAGGCATGATCACATAGAATCCTTCCAAAAAATTTATAATTTGTATTTTCTCTTATAATGTTAAACTTAAAATTTAATAGAATACAGAAATTTGCTATAGAATTTTAATATGAATATTTTAAAAATATAGATATTTCATATACACATAAAATGAACATTTATATATTTAAAGTCTTAAATATTTTAATATGTTAGAACACTTTCTGTTTTTGCTTGAAGTAAGATATAAAATCCAGACACTGGAAGAACATAGTCCTTCACATTGATAACTATTTTATTTGTTGGCTGCAACAGTTAGTATCATACACACACACACACGCACACACACACACAAATTGTGGAAATATTTTTATGTGCTGTATGGATTCAGTTACAGCTCCTTTTTGTTTTTTAATGTTTTAAAGAATGTCAGAATCAAATTTTCTTTAGATTTTTAAAGTAGGGTTGAAACATATTTATCCATGAAGTTTTGGATAGGGAACATATGAACAAAGGAAATCCCCTCCCTGTACTCTTGCCCTGAAATGCTGCTATTACTGTCATAATTAGGTCAAAGTTATGGATTATTTGTTCTTATAAATAATTTATACTTCAGTTTGCCTTCATTCTTTTAAGTGGCAATGCATGAAATTGATTTGGTATAATTGTACCTTTGATTAATATTTAATTTGAAATTATTTTATAGATTCAAATTTAGATGTAACTTACGTTTTAGGATGAAAAATATATATAAGAAAACTTGAGTATACATGTCTTCATAATCACTCACTGTTTTATTATTCAAAAGCACCATTTCTTCGGATCCATAAAGTAATATTTTACAATGTATAGCATGTATATGCATATACATGCAGAGGGTGCAAAAACAAGAATACACATTTTAAGAAAGGAAAATTGTAATTAAACTGTATTAAACTGTATTAAAATTGTAATACTCAATACACACCAATAACAAAAGATGAATACAAGTCACGTTTGACTCCTGCAGTTACAAGTGGTGCTCAAAGTGGTTACCATCAGCATCCAGACACTTCTGATTATGGCGAACTACGGCTTGCGCAATGTTGACCAAAGAGTCCACTTGTATACATTTTGTTGGCATCCCCGTTATATAGGTGTGTGTGTATGTGTGTGTGTGTGTGTGTGTGTGTGTGTGTGTGTTCATGATCATATGTGGCAGGGATGAAGCCTACTTCCAGAAGGGGTGTCCCTCCATGATTTTTCCACACATTTCTGTTTGGTGATGGAAGGGTAGGGGATCATTCCTTCAAGAGGTGATATTTCAGTTTTTGTTTTTGAAAGCCGCTTTAGCCTTAGAAGTTTTGCATTATTCTGTTGAGTAGCATATTCTGTTCACAGCATTTATTCTGTTGACTAGTCTTACATGTCCTCCATCCCACAAAAACCTAAGTGGTCTTTTATATATTTAATTCATTGGATAGTATAACTCTTTTTCTGCGCTTTAGTATGCACTGTGTTTTCCCTTTACATAATAGTTGTTTAAGAAATTTAACTGGCCGGCCCAGTGGCTCAGGCGGTTAGAGCTCCATGCTCCTAACTCCAAAGGCTGCCGGTTCGATTCCCACATCGGCCAGTGGTCAACCACAATGTTGCCAGTTAAATTCCTCGAGTCCTGCAAGGGATGGTGGGCTGCGCCCCCTGCAACTAAGATTGAACATGGCACCATGAGCTGAGCTGCTGCTGAGCTAACAGATGGCTCAGTTGGTTGAAGCGTGGGCTCTCAACCACAAGGTTGCCAGTTTGATTCCTCGAGTCCCACAAGGAATGGTGGTCTGTGCCCCCTGCAACTAGCAATGGCAACTGGACCTGGAGCTGAGCTGTGCCGTCCACAACTAAGACTGAAATGACAACAACTTGGAGCTGAATGGCACCCTCCACAACTAAGATTGAAAGGACAACAACTTGACTTGGAAAAAAAAAGTCCTGGAAATACACACTGTTCCCCAATAAAATCTTTTAAAAAAAATAAAGAAAGAAAGAAATTTAACTGTTTCATGTCAGATTTTGTTCCCTGTTTAAAAGTGTTTGGGTGAACTGTTACAAATTTTGTATGCAAACATACCATTTGTGTTCTGCTACCTCTAATCTTTTTTTTTTTTTTAACATTTATTTTAAGTGTATTTTTCCACGTAGTTGTTTCAATCTAGTTGTGGAGGGCGCAGCTCACAGTGGCCCATGTGGGGATAGAACCAGCAATCTTGCTGTTAAGAGCACCGTGCTCTAACCAACTGAGCTAACTGGCCACCCCCTAATATTTTTATTTTAATAATTGTTAACTTCCTAAAATTATGACTTTTTCAGAGGTGGACTTACTTTGAGAACAAAATCATGTTACTTCAGAGACATTCCATTTGGGACGTTTGTTGTACTACAGAGAATTTCTCATTACAAAATCATCCATATCGCACTCAGTGTTTACACAAAACTGTTCATATATCTGACATAAAGGGATAATTAAACTGCTTAAAGTTCATTCCTGGCTGTTTGGAAGCTTTTTAACCACTAGAGAGAGAGAGAGTAGTTAGTTACCAGATAGGTATGAAAATTGTGTTTACGTATATGGGGCAGGACCACTGAAATTGATCAGACCTAAATGAAGAATATTAAGTTTTAATATTGAAGCTAAAATAGTTAATTTATTTCTATTTTATATTTAAGTCAGTGGGTTAAATTAGCCCTTAGTGAAGCTTTCTTATAGAACAAAATCTAAGTTTTTTAAAGTTGAGGAAGAACTTGAGGTCAAAGGCCATGATAATGGTAATAATAACCAATACTATACTTGAGTATTTACTGTGTACCAGACATTGAATTTATTAATTTAGTTAATCCTAACAAAACTAAATGAAATAGTTATTATTATTATTATCCTTACTTTCAGATGATGAATTTGAGGCTGAGATAGTTAAAATAATTTAGCCCATGCTCATTAATCCCCATGTTATTTTGATTTTCATACTTATTGAGACTCCTTAATCAAATCATGGGGGATTCTTAATCATAAAAATGAAACTTAGGGCACATTCATTTTTTACTTGAGATAGTTACCTTCTCAAATATATATATATATATATATATATATATATATATATATATATATATATATATAAAATTATCATTATTTTTTTTTTGCCAAAGCATGATGTATTTTACTTCTTTTGATAAAATAACCGTTAATATGGCATTAGGTTCTAAATTATACAATTTTCAATTTGTTTTCCTAATCCTCAATCAGATGTCTCAGGAACTTGGGCAATCAGTTCATGATGAAAGCTGTTGAGCTTCTGGTGCTCATGCAGGTCAAGGGCAAAGGACCTAGAGTTGATGAGCCAGAGAGGTAACTTGAGAGAGAAGTAACTACTTCTGAAACAAGCGGCACTGTCTTCTTCTCAATCCCATTATCTTTTCTCCCCTAATAGGCTTTTGATTTTATACAAAGGAGGAGGAGACCCCTTTACAGTAGAGTGACATACCTCTCAAGGCTTACTCTTGGAGTCAGCTTAATTCTCTGGAATCTGTCCAATAGTAGTAACCTACAACTCTATATACAGCCCCTGAGGTGGGGGGATCATAGTCCTTTTCATTTTAGAAGTACATGACTTGCAAACAACCAAAACAAAAAAATGAAACAGGGCTGGGATCGCTAGAATGACATAATATAATCGTTTACCATTGATTTCCCTCCCTGTAATGTCAACTCCATGAGGACAAGGACCTTGTCACTCTTGATCGCTGCTGATCTAAAACAGTGCCTGGCACAAAAAACGTCTCCGAAATGTTTGGTGACTAAATGTTCTGTAAGTTTAACACTTGGAATTGATTTCTGGGGCTTTCCTAAGCACCTGATAATGCTTCTTAACCTCTGTGACTTCATTTCCTTCTTATCTACAAATAGGCAATGCTATTTGCTATCTTACATAATTTATAATAATTACGTAATTGGTTACTATTGGAAAGTAATTTGGAATGGTCAGAGATAGGCATTGTGCAGATAAGAGGTGGTTATCTTTATTAAGTAATCGATGATATCTTAGTACCTGAAAGTCAGCCAGTGGTTCTATAAAAATAAATAAGTAGAGGAGAGAAAGAAAGGAGGAGAGGGAGAAAGCTTTAAGTGTGATTAGTTACGATGGCCATGTTTATGATCTTTCTTTTGTGCTTTCCTATGATCTGTTCTTTAAAATTAATACTTTTCATGAGAATTTGTGTATTTTTGTTGATGTTTTTCAGTTGTTGTTTTTTTTTTTTTTAGCCTGGTGATATGGACTACCATGTTCAGGGCAAATTGGTGAGTGAGTGTAGGTCATGATCATATGTGGCAGGGATGAAGCCTACTTCCAGAAGGGGTGTCCCTCCATGATTTTTCCACACATTTCTGTTTGGTGATGGAAGGGTAGGGGATCATTCCTTCAAGAGGTGATATTTCAGTTTTTGTTTTTGAAAGCCGCTTTAGCCTTAGAAGTTTTGCATTATTCTGTTGAGTAGCATATTCTGTTCACAGCATTTATTCTGTTGACTAGTCTTACATGTCCTCCATCCCACAAAAACCTAAGTGGTCTTTTATATATTTAATTCATTGGATAGTATAACTCTTTTTCTGCGCTTTAGTATGCACTGTGTTTTCCCTTTACATAATAGTTGTTTAAGAAATTTAACTGGCCGGCCCAGTGGCTCAGGCGGTTAGAGCTCCATGCTCCTAACTCCAAAGGCTGCCGGTTCGATTCCCACATCGGCCAGTGGTCAACCACAATGTTGCCAGTTCAATTCCTCGAGTGCTGCAAGGGATGGTGGGCTGCGCCCCCTGCAACTAAGATTGAACATGGCACCATGAGCTGAGCTGCTGCTGAGCTAACAGATGGCTCAGTTGGTTGAAGCGTGGGCTCTCAACCACAAGGTTGCCAGTTCGATTCCTCGAGTCCCACAAGGAATGGTGGTCTGTGCCCCCTGCAACTAGCAATGGCAACTGGACCTGGAGCTGAGCTGTGCCGTCCACAACTAAGACTGAAATGACAACAACTTGGAGCTGAATGGCACCCTCCACAACTAAGATTGAAAGGACAACAACTTGACTTGGAAAAAAAAAGTCCTGGAAATACACACTGTTCCCCAATAAAATCTTTTAAAAAAAATAAAGAAAGAAAGAAATTTAACTGTTTCATGTCAGATTTTGTTCCCTGTTTAAAAGTGTTTGGGTGAACTGTTACAAATTTTGTATGCAAACATACCATTTGTGTTCTGCTACCTCTAATCTTTTTTTTTTTTTTAACATTTATTTTAAGTGTATTTTTCCACGTAGTTGTTTCAATCTAGTTGTGGAGGGCGCAGCTCACAGTGGCCCATGTGGGGATAGAACCAGCAATCTTGCTGTTAAGAGCACCGTGCTCTAACCAACTGAGCTAACTGGCCACCCCCTAATATTTTTATTTTAATAATTGTTAACTTCCTAAAATTATGACTTTTTCAGAGGTGGACTTACTTTGAGAACAAAATCATGTTACTTCAGAGACATTCCATTTGGGACGTTTGTTGTACTACAGAGAATTTCTCATTACAAAATCATCCATATCGCACTCAGTGTTTACACAAAACTGTTCATATATCTGACATAAAGGGATAATTAAACTGCTTAAAGTTCATTCCTGGCTGTTTGGAAGCTTTTTAACCACTAGAGAGAGAGAGAGTAGTTAGTTACCAGATAGGTATGAAAATTGTGTTTACGTATATGGGGCAGGACCACTGAAATTGATCAGACCTAAATGAAGAATATTAAGTTTTAATATTGAAGCTAAAATAGTTAATTTATTTCTATTTTATATTTAAGTCAGTGGGTTAAATTAGCCCTTAGTGAAGCTTTCTTATAGAACAAAATCTAAGTTTTTTAAAGTTGAGGAAGAACTTGAGGTCAAAGGCCATGATAATGGTAATAATAACCAATACTATACTTGAGTATTTACTGTGTACCAGACATTGAATTTATTAATTTAGTTAATCCTAACAAAACTAAATGAAATAGTTATTATTATTATTATCCTTACTTTCAGATGATGAATTTGAGGCTGAGATAGTTAAAATAATTTAGCCCATGCTCATTAATCCCCATGTTATTTTGATTTTCATACTTATTAAGACTCCTTAATCAAATCATGGGGGATTCTTAATCATAAAAACGAAACTTAGGGCACATTCATTTTTTACTTGAGATAGTTACCTTCTCAAATATATATATATATATATATATATATATATATATATATATATAATTATTATTTTTTTTTTTTTGCCAAAGCATGATGTATTTTACTTCTTTTGATAAAATAACCGTTAATATGGCATTAGGTTCTAAATTATACAATTTTCAATTTGTTTTCCTAATCCACACTCAGTTGTAGACAAGAACCAGTAAATGTTAATATTATTTTACTTGCAATTCCTTTTCACACATTATCATCTTACATATTTATCCTGCCACAGTTAATTGGTTCAAGACTTAGACATTTTACATTAAGGATTGAGCTGTGGCTTTGATATCTATGCATCATTGACAAATCAAACTATCACAGGATTAGAATACTTAAAAATAAACTACTCCCACCCCAAAATTTAAGATGGGCTAAAAGAAGGAGGTAAATTGATAGTTGGTTATTGTTCCTTCTCTTTGCCTTTGTTGTCCTTTAATAACGCCTGAGAAATTTAAGCTATACTGACTTACGTTCCTCAGTTTATTCTGTAATATAAAGAAAGAGTGGCTTCGAGGAAAGAAAACATTCTGAATATGACCCGTTAAAAGAGCAGGACTTGTATGTCCAGGAGAGATCAATACTTGGGATCTTCTGACATGGCACAGGTAATCTTTTAAAGCCTAGATATTGACAAAGCAATCCACTAAGTAAATAGCTGGGAAGCAGTAAATCTTCAGTTGGCTTACATCGCGAACACACAATTTCCCTTTCTCTTGTATTGATGAGGCTTTTCTTGTGACATGTTCACCTTTCTGTTAGGGCAATCTATTTTGATTAGACTTAACTTACACTTAATCTTGTTGTTTTATGTTGTCAAAGTCAACATTTAATGCTTCAACTTAAAAAAAATTGAGTTACTTGTCTCTGCCTGGAAAGTGTCATTGATGTGAAAGTCCCAGGATTTCATTCTGCCCTTGCACTATCTGACGTAGAAGATGTGTAAGTTTCCTTGTTCAGAGAGTCCACTGAAGCTCCATATTGGAATACTTGTGCTGTTTAAAGCTCAGGTGACCATGATCTCCTGAGAGTCCAATGGAAGAGCCACGGAGACCACCAAACACATATGTATTGCATGACATATGTCTGAGGGCAGTAGTTAGAATTCACATTGATATGGTAGTTTTAGAGATAACAATGGTAGTTTTAGAGATAACATGTTGTCAGTATATCATTGACCTTTTAACTAAAATTAGTAAACTTTTTCTAAGCATATGAAAAATCATGTCAATGTGGTGACATTCCTTTGTTCCAGGAAGACCCACAAGAAACAATCATTAAATTGGTTGTAGAAACATGTGGCATAGAATTGGGTAAACACACCCCAGATTAGGACAATTGCCAGATGTCTTATGTTTTCCTATCAGAATGTTTTATGGTAGTAGACTCTCAGTATCCATGAGCATTCCTTTCTACATAAGGTTTCTGAAGAGTGTGAAAAATGTGTAGGGGACTTGTACTCAACTTCACAGGTATACTTTCTGGCATCTTAGAAAGTAGCTGAGAAGACTAGCAATCAATGTACCAGTCTGAACTCAAAAAGCTCAAGAAAGAAAGCCAAAATCTGATAGAGCCCATATTTTATTTGTTTTGGCTGACCTAGCACAGACTACTTGGTGATTTTTTATACCCTGAAGAGTAAGCAAACATTGGGTTAGGAAAGATTGCTGCAAATTAACATGAAACAAAATCGAAAAATTGCCAAATAAAGGATAATGATTCACCTTTAATTGTTAAAAGCATCAAATAGTTCTCTAAAATTTATAACTAAGTTTAGTTCTCTAAATTGAAAAAAAAAAGTTATTATTTTTCCATATTAGAACCTTTTCTGGTTAATAACTTTTCTAAGCTGCACTTTTATCATGATTGGTTTTCATACATTTCGTACATTTCTCTCATCACATTTAATACTCTGCCTGTTTTATGGACCATAGGTATTCCAAAATATTTACATAGGTGTGTCTTTTTGCAAAATGGAGTTTTCATTCTTATTTCTTTTCCATTTATAGATGTAAATGTCATGAACATATTTTAACCTTATGTCATAGGAGAAAGAATAAATTAGAATTATTTTACAATGTTTTCACAAATGGTTTACTCTCTCTCTCTCTCTCTCTCTCTCTCTCTATATATATATATATATATATATATATATATATATTCTTTTAATAGTTGATTATAAATGTAGTATCCCCAGACATCGGTGCTCACAACATGCTTGTATTTAACTTATTATCAAGTATTATTCAACATCAATTAATGTGTGCTGAAAACCTATGGCTGGCCCAGCACTGTACTATGTACTTAAAGAAATATAACAGTTAATCACAACAATTTAGGATCTGTCTTGTATTAACTACAGTTCTTTACCAATATTAATAAGCACTCATAGGAAAGGAAAAAGAGAAGGAAGATGTTTTCTGATGGAAAGCT